>NW_024350834.1:0-14074 GCF_902729225.1 Pteropus medius | reverse complement strand
GGTCCCAATCAAAATTACAGTGGCAATTTTTGCAGAAATAAGAAAAAAGGACCATCTTGCGATTTGGAATCACAGATGACCCTGAAGAGCCAAAACAACCCTGAGAGATAGGAAGAAATCTGGAGGCATTACATATCTTGATTGCAAGCTGTATGACAAAGATATTGTAATCAGAACAGTATGGTTCACAATATGCACGTAGACTGTGAAACAAAATGGGAAGCCAGGCCATCTCACATGAATATGGTCAACTTATTTTGGGCAAGGGTGCCCAGAACACAATGGGGAAAGAACAGTCTCTTCAATAAATGATGCCTGGAAAACTGGATATCCACATGAGAGATAAAGAATCTGGACGCTTTTTTTACACCTCTACCCAAAATTAATTCAAGGTGAATCCAAGACCAAAATGGAAGCCCCAAATCCCTAAAACTCCTAGAAGAAAACAGATTCAAAGTTCGATCTCAATAGCAATCATCCGAGCACATGTAAGCTAGAGAAAATTCTTCCGCGTCTTACACTATTGATGTGTTCCCCTGTATGTAGTTATACAAACTGGGTTTGGGGCAGATATCAGGTTGTGAGGTCAGACTTCATCCTGTGACCGTATATAGGTGCTTCCTAAATCCAAATTAACGTTTTGCGTAGGCTCTTTAGTAAGTCAAAATGTGCCTCCACTTTGCATCCTGAATTCATGCGTGCCCCACAAATATTTCTCCACAATAACAAGAGATGCACTGAGTTGCACAAATACTCTCTTCTTTCAGCATTCTTCCTTCCCAACAATAAGACTTCCTTCAGTAGTCCTAGAACCACAGTCTCTTGTCCTTACAACATTCCTCAACTTAAACCGGACTGAAAAATTTGGTCAACTACATTTTTCCGGCTCATTTATATAGCATGCCACATTGCAAAATAAGCCCAGCACATGTATAGGCAAACCTCGGAGATATTGTGGGTCCGGCACTACACCATCACAACAAAGGAAGTTGTAATCTTTCTGCTAGCAGAGGGCCTTGCCTACAACTTGTAAAAGATGCAACACATGTGGAGTATAGTAAGGTGAAGCAGAATAAAGCAAAGTATGCCTCTATAGCTTATTTGTACATTTGTAGCACCAAAACTTAGGGGAAAAGGATATTTCAAGCACACATATACAATAGACTGGGAATTACATCCTTTGCCAATTAACAATACGAGAGGGCTTCTTTTAAAAATTATTTTAGGGGTTATAAGAGGAAAACAAACAAACAAACAAAAACATCATCTAAACTTTCTGCTTTCGAAAAGTCACTGCTGTTCTGATCTGCACCATGGAATCCTGCACCTAGAGAAAGCTAAGAGCTTTATCACCTCACCCTGCACGGTTCCCCTCAACACAAGTGGGACACCAATCTCACCTCTCGATCGTTTTCTGTTCAGGATTCTTTGGGCAGTACTGAATTGGGCCAGTTAATACGCTTTCCTTGGACGGAAGGAGAACACGCTGTCTCATAATCCCTGCCTGGGGTTTCTTACGATTTCTTCTGGACACCCTGTGCACTTCGACTGTTTACCACCCAAGGACGGAAAACTTAGTGATACCGGGTTAAAGATTTATATTGTCCTTAAACCACTCATGGAAATTACTGTTGACGGGGCCTATTATTTCTTTTGACTGAAGCGCAATGTAATGTAGAGTGGGGCTTAAGGGGCCTTCTAGGAATTTGCAAACTATCTTTAAGATATCAAGGCTAGGAAGAAGACCAGGTCTCTTGAACCTAAATTCTGATAACTTACAGTCATTGATGATTATTATACTCATCCATTTACCAGCACTGGCAAGTGTTCTGCTAAGCCCTTATATATAACTCATCTAAATGAAACCACCGTCAAGCGCATTATGAGGTCACATCAATTGCTGTTGTCATTTTTAAGATGAACAACGAAGTCTTGCAAGAGTTACTCTAACTGGCCAAGGTTTTGTAGCTACTAAGAGGCAAAACCCTAAAGCTACGGATCCAATCGTAAAATATCTGAAGATATCAACCATTATGCCACTTACTGAAAGATGACAACGTACTGCAAAAGTTAACAGAATCATGACTGGTCTACTACTTTACCTGCAAGTATCATCTACGAGACAAACATTTTTGAATGGAAACATAGGAAGTGATGAAATAGAAAACCTAAAGTGAAGCAAAAAAGCCCCCAAAATATGATCAAATACTGACTCTCATAACAGAAAAAGTAAGACTTATATGTTAAGGTGACTGGAATATCTGGGGGCAGGCTGTTACAGGAAGGTGCATAGCGGAGTGAGAGCATGCTCAGTGAATTCACGTTGGAGAAACGAAACAGAGGCTAGTGTGGCTGGAAAAAATTTGATTTCTTCATTCAAGAAATATCCAACAGTACAGTGGTCTGACACTACTAAAGGAAAGTAGCAGACGTTAATGAACAATAAACAAATATATCAGCCCTCCCGGAATCTACATGTTTCCAGCATGGCAAAAGGACAATTGAAAAAAAAAGACAAACAAACAAAAAAACATAAACAAACGCCAGCACAGGAATAAAATATATTGTAGTCAGAAGTGGTAAATAATGTTAAAAAGAAAAAGACACAAATATGGAAGATGTAGAATCAGGACTGTGAAGTGAGGGTGAAAAACACTTATTAGCTATCCCTGTCATTGATGGGATGATTATTAAACTGGCGAGTTTTCCCCTTTGTGCTGCTTTGGTCAGGTTTCTATGAAAAGGCTGGGATGGCTTCGCTACCTAGAGATCAGAATTATTTTGCTGTTTTGATGGGGTTCGACTCCTTCTTTAGTGTGTTGAAGCACCCGGGATACTATAATGTCCGACTTCTTTTCACATCCTCTAGCCACTCATTTTTAAATGAACATATGCTGCGTAGCTCATAAATTTGCACGTTAGTTCTCTGAGTTTGACACCTGGCCTGGTAGAAATTAGAAACCCGGGCTGGACAGCACGCAGATCACGCTCAGAGATGGCGCCCGGCTTTGCACCAAACGAGGTTAAATCCCGTACAACTCAGCGTCATCACAACCTTTTCACCTCTGTGGAATCATCCGGAATTGGTTCCTGGGGACGGTTCAGGAGTCTGGACCCGCCTCCCAGGTCAGAGCTGATTGAGCGAAAGGAGGGGTCAGCTGACCAAAGCTGCACCAATCGCAGTCCTCGCGGGGCTGCTCGACTTCGAGAAGGAACCGTTAGTCGCCGGGCGCTAGACTGAGCGGCCCTTTTTGGGGGCGAGCTTCGGAGGTAAAGTAATGGGCTCTCGCTGCTGAGGTCGTGGGTGGGTGCCAAGCTTTGTCCATCTCTTCTTCGAACCAGGTAAATTACAACAGTATCCTTTCTACAGGTTACACCCATATTTGCCGAAAGGATCCAAGGTCAAGGTTCGGTTTAATGAAAAGGCAATCCAAGTGGATTGCTCACCAGAACCATTGCCCTGTCCACCCTGTATGCGTCCTCCAGCCTCTCGTGGGATTCGCTTTAATCGAATGGCCGATCATGTCACGCTCTCCCTTTAAAATCCCTCGAGCAGCCTTTTCTCTCCGGAAAAAAAAAAAAAATCATGTTGCTCCTTTGCGTGTGAGTTTTGTTTCGGGTTGGTTTTCACATCCCAGACTTTAAATTGTACACACTGAATTGGAGACAGTATGCATATCCCCATTGTATTTCATTTCCTGTATACGTAAACGTGCTTTTCTCTTCTGAGGAGCAAGTAAATACTCATCGACATCTTGGCGATGTCGGCAGTTTTGTTTATTGCAGTGGGCTCCTTGAAGCAGTTTGAACTCCTTTTTTAATGGATGATGCGCTGTGAGCTTTTATGCATCTTTCTATTCGTCCTCCTCACTCTATTTTATAAGGTTAACCTGTTACTGAGCAGTGTCATTTATGGAATAAGCCTTCCGTTAACCACCGATGTTGTCATTTTTCTTTATTTTGAAATAATTAAGACCTACAGAAAGGTTGCAAAAAATAGTTCAGAAAGTCTTCGCGCATATGTCCTTGACGTTAACATCTCACCTGCCGTAGGTGGGTGATCAGAATTAGGAGATTAACGTCGATGCAGTAGTATTAACCGATCTAGTTACTTTCTGTGAATTTCACTGTTGTCCTACTGCTGCCCCTTTCCTTTTCCAGGACCCAGGTCACCGCATTGTGTTTGGCCATCATTTCTCCTCAAGCTCCTCTGAACTGACAGTTAGTCAGTCTTCTGGCTCTCTCACAACCCTGTTGAAGATACTGGTCAAGTATTTTATTGAATGTTTGTCCGTTTCGGTGGGTCTCGTTTTTCCTTATGATTGGATTGGAGTTATACACCTTTGGCAAGACCGCCTATTTTGTTCTCCAGCCCTCCTCTCCCATGCTGATGGAGGGATTTCCGCCCTAGTGTTATGGGGGTGGCTGAACACGGGACACAAGATGCACAGCAGTTTATCAGTACCATTTACTCACGGCTTAGTGGAGGGGAACATTGCAGGGCAGGTAGAGCCTCACAGGTGCTGCCCTCTGGAAGAGAGTGCACAGGCAGAGGGGGTGCGGGACGGTCTGCGTAGTAAGGAGAGGATGAAGGGCCCCTTGGTTCACGTGGGAGGGTGTGACTGGCCTATTTGAATAATTCTGTGAGCTGGTGGGGAACTGAATCCCGCTACACGGGGATCAGCAGGCACCGTGCCTAGGTCCCATGATGAGGGCTGTTTGGCAAGGAGACCTTCTCTGTGGGAGCACAGTAGGCAAGGAGATCTGCGCTTAGGCCATTTCCACCCCTCTGGGTATTCCCAAGATGTCAGGTCGCGTGTATTGTTGGCCCTTAATAGCACAATGCTGCAAAAGTGATTGTATTTCCTTCTCAGTGCATCATGTTCAGGATGTTTATGTGTTGTATTACTGACGATCATCTTCTTGATCACTTATTAAAGGTGTTGGCATTTATGGTGCTCCATTGTAACGGTTCTATATTCCCAATTGTAAGTAATCCTCATTGCGTAGGAGACACTCGAAAATGGAAAAATCCTGTTTCTTCTCAGACTCTTACTCACTACTTTTGGAATCCGTCTGGGGATCTCGACGACAACAGTTGACACCTAATGGCGCCTTTATGCTTCCCTCATTGCTACAACATTCGTTCATAGGCATCCTCCTGAAGAGCTGTCCGTTCTCCCCTATTTAGTTATAAATCTTTAAATTATCAATAAGAATTATGTCGTAAAATGTAATTCAGATTACTGATTCCAACAATTCACTCCCATAACGTGTATCAATCTTGGCTCATTTGTAACTGTGAGTTATAATCTAATTACACTTGACCTTTCCACAACACAGGTTTGAACTACGTTTCTCCACTGGTAGGCAGGGCCACCTAAACACAGATTTTTTTTTTTCTTACACTAAATAGGGTGGGCCCTTCCTACCCGTGGGTTTCGCATCCGCCGATTCAACCAAGCACAGATCGAATACGGTATTTTCGCGTTGTCAGTCGTGGTTTCCCATCCGGGGGTTCGTTGAGCTGCTGGTTTTTAGGGCCCGCCGTAGTCAAGTTTTGGGGCAGTCGGAAGTTATGCCTGGGATTTCGACTATGCCAGGGTGGCGCTCCTGTCCCGTGCTTTGTTCACATGTGAGCTGTATATCATCATTTATTTCCTTCCTTGAATTGTCCTAGCTTTGGCCATTGGGAGCTCCTTTGCGTTAGACCTGTGTCCATTTGACACAGCCGTTTCGTTTTGTGTACACTTCCTTCCTCACCGGCCCCCTCTGATGGTCATGTTCTTTTTGTGTTTCTTCCCTCACCATAGTCCTGAAATCAAACCGCTCATTTAAGGAGCCCTGGTTCCTCTTCCTGGAGAACGACATTTAGAAAGCTATAGCTCCGTGTGTGTCCATTGCTACTGGGGCTTCATCGCTGCTACGCCCTCACCATCAACAAAGGTAGGAAATATTTTGCGCGTATATCATCCTGCTCATAGATGCATCTACATTCATATCTTTACCATCCTGTAGGTGTCGATATTAAAAGCTATACTTATACTTCTGATTTCAGTGCATCCTAGACTTATGTGTAACTTCTTTCTCTGACCTCGGTCCTCGTTATTTACGCTAATTACGTATTGGTCCATTTCCAGTGACAACATGGAGGAGTTGTCGAAATGCTAAGCAATGCCCCTGTGAGAAACAGATTTACTGCCTTGTATTTGTGTACAGTTCTCATTGTCTCTAGCCTCAGAGGATGCAATCAAAATACTGTTTTCCCAAGTTTCTGAGCTTGGCACTTTCCATCCTCACCTCTTCAGTGTGGTTAAGATATCCATTTGTAACACAGTTAGGTTAATCTGCTGGTGTTTGCATTTGAGTTTAGGTCCCCCCACTTCCTGGTTGACGTTAACCGTTTATTTAATTTCGGAGCATGTGATACCTTACGGTTATTCAGAGAGTCGGGGTTATACAAAAGTGTGTACTCAGAGAAGTCATTTCTTCCTCAGCCCTCTACCCGTTTCACATTTGCAACATTTTCCCACTCTTTTCCAACCCTCCCCCGTAGATGACCAGGCTCTCTCATTTCTGGCCTAAACTTTCTTGTATGTATTTTGCAGAAATGAGCAGATACAGGAGGTTTCTTATATTCTCTTGTTTCTTAAATGAAGGATATAGCATCCTGCACATACTCCTTTGCCCTTTTTCTTTTTCACTTAATTGCATTCCGGAAAATCACTCTTGAACTTTCCATCGAGGGCTTCATCTTTCTTTTCGGCAGCTGCATTGGACTCTGTTGTCTGGTTGTATCCCTCACATTCAAGCAGTCGCCTGTGTATGGGCATTGCCGCTGTTTTCAACATTTTGCGATAACAAACAATGCTGAGCAGTGAATTAACTTGGGCGTAAATATGTTGGCATAGGTGGAATTACCTTTCCAAAAAATACATTCCCAGTAGTGGGATACTTGGGCAAAAGTTCAGTGCATGGTTAGTTTTGGTAGGTATTTTCCAAATTTTGGTAGGTATTTTAGTTTTGGTAGGTATTTTCCAAATTTCTCTCCAGAAGGTTGTAGAGGTTTTCATTCCCACTGCCAAAGCATCAGAGTGCTTACCCCACGGCCTCCCTAACAGAAAGTGTTGCCCTACTTTTAAATCTCTGTTCGAAGGGGCAGCAGAGAAATGTTATCTTGCTTTGTTTTAATATGCATTTTTGTAGATGCGAGTAAGATATCACTCATCACGTGTCTGAGGAGCGTCTTATATATTTTTTTTTTCTGAATCATCTGGTGATGACGTGCCTTTCTTTTTCTATAGCATTTTTAGCCCTTTGTCCTTCAGTATTTAAGAATTCTGTATATATATTTGTGATATTATCCATTTGTCCGGTGTGTATGCTGTAAATAATTTATTCCAGTCTCTCAGTTGACTTTTGTTTTACTTAGGATGTGTTTGCCATAAATTTTCCTTAAGAAAACTTGTGTAGTCAAATCGATCAGTCTTTCCTTACCTTGCCTCTGGAATTTGAGCCACAGTTAGAAGGCCGTTCTGTATACTAATGTTTTAGAAGAATTCTGCCTTTTTGTCTTCAAGAACTTGTTATGGTTTCACTTGTTATCTGTAAATCCCTCGACCATTTGCAGTTTATTTTTTGTATGGTGTGTGATATAGATCTCCGTTTACCTGCCCTCCCCATTATCTCAATCGTTCCAGCACCCTTAATAACTGTCCGTCTTTGCCCCTGTGATCTGATATGACCTTTTAACATGTGCTAAAATTTGCATCTGCTTGGGTGCATTTCTGGGGTTTCCGTTCGGTTCCAAAACCGGGCTATTTACCTTCTCATACGAGTTCCACGGAGCTGGGATGACAGAAGCTTTATAAGGTGCCCTAACATCTGGCGTCATTACGCCTGTGGCAGAGGTTTTCTTTTCAACTTTTATCCTGGCAATTCTTGCATTTCAAAAAAATTCATACGACCCTCGTATCAACTTGTCTAACTCCATATCACAGTTTGTTGATATTTTCGATATTCTTTTCAATTCGTACATGAACTTAGGGAGAATTAACCTCTTTCTAATGTTGAGTTATATCCAAGTATGATGAATGTGTCTTTGCCTCTATTGAAGGTTCCTTCTGTGTCATTCAGGAGTGCTTTTTAAATTTTGTGTAGATGTTCTCATTAAGTTTACTCGTATGCATTTAATCTTTTTCGTTGCTATTGCATCTGGGTTTTTCTCTAACCTAGTATTAAGTTCACTCATTCTTATTCTTTCGTTTTTAGTCATGAAGTCTTTAGTGCTCTGAATTTGCCACTGATCACTGCTTGAAATGTATGCCATGGATTTGCTATGTAGATATTTATTACCATTTCTTTTAATCATTTCTGTACCTTCGTATAACATCTCCTTTTTAAGTGAACATTTTTCAGTCAGAGTCTTTCTATTTTTTTGGTTAATTGGGGTAACATTGGTTAATACAATTATATAATTTTCAGGTGTACATCATCATTCAGTATCTGTATGTGCCATTGTGCGTTTACCACCCAAAGTCCAGTTTCCTTAAGCTACCATATATTTGATCCGCTTACCCACTTCACCCTCCCCCTAAACCCTATATTTGACCCCGTTTACCCCGTCTACCTTCCTCCACTTCCCCCACCCCACTAGTAACCACTAGTGTATAGTCTTCTGTTAACCACTAGCCTGTAGTCCATGTCCATGAGTCTCTGTTTGTTTGTCCTGCTCATTTGTTGCTTTTAGGTTTATATCCCACATAATTATCTCGCGGTCCATCCATGTTGTTGCAAATGGCAGTATTTCACCTCTTCTTATGGCTGAGTAATGAGTAATCTTCCATTGCATATATGTACCACAGCTTCTTCAGCTAGTCCTCTATCTCTAGGACAGTTCGGTTGCTTCCATTTCATGGCCACTGTGAATAATGCCGCTATGCACATCAGTGCACAAATATCTTTTTGGATATGGGTTTTCAAGTCTTTGGGGTAAATACCCTGTAGAAGGATTGCTGGGTCATATGGTAGATGAATTCTCAGTTGTTTGAGGCACGTCCATACTGTTTTCCATAGTAGATATACCAACTTGCAGTTCCACCAGCGGTGGATAAGGGTTCATTTTTCTCCGCATCCTCTGCAACGTTTGTTCTTACTTATCCTGTTGATTATAGCTATTCAAACAGGTGTGAGATGGTATCACATTGTGCTTTTGACTTGCATTTCCCTAAGAGCTCGTGATGTGGAGCATCTTTTCATATGTTTGTTGGCCATTTGTATGTCTTCTTGGGAGAAGTGTCTGTTTAGGTCCTCTGCCAATTCTTTGGTTAGATCATTTGTTTTATGTGTGTGTGTGTTTGTGTAACTGTTGTAATTGAGTTTATCTGTTCTTTGTATATTTTGGATATTAGGCCCTGATCGGAGGTGTTGCTTGCAAATATGTTTTCCCATTCGGATGGTTGTCTCTTTATGTTGTTGACGATTTCTTTTACTGAGCAGAAGTATTTTTGTTTGATGTAGTCCCATTCATTTATTTTAGTTTGTACTTCCTTTTCTTTTGAGGAGAAATACATACAATCCTCTTTAAGTCCAAGTTCCTTAAGTTTAGATCCTATGTTTTCTTCTACACATTTTATTATTTCCGGTCTTATATTTAGATTCTTAATCTGTTTTTAATTAATTTTGGTGTGTGGTGACGGGCATCAGTCTAGTTTCATTCTTTTGCAGGTGGCTTTCCAGTTTTCTCAGCACCATTTATTGAAGAGGCTTTCCTTCCTCCACTGTATGTTTTTGGCTTCTTTGTCGTAAATGATTTGCTCATTCAGATATGGGATTGCTTCCGGACTCTCGGTTCTGTTCTACTGGTCCTTGTATCTGTTTTGCTGCCAATACCTTGCCGTTTTGATTACTGTCGCTTTGTAGTATAATTTGAAGACGGGCAGAGTGATACCTCCAGCCTCGTTCATTTTTCTCAGTACGGCTTTGGAAATTTGGGGTCTTTTGTGCTTCCATACGAATCTCATGATTTTTTTGTTTTATTTCTTTAAAAAATGCCGATGAGATTTCGATGGAGATTGCATTAAATCTGTATAATGCTTTAGGTAATGTGGTCATTTTAACTATGTATGGGCATTGCCGCTGTTTTCAACATTTTGCGATAACAAACAATGCTGAGCAGTGAATAACCTTAGGCGTAAATATGTTTGCATAGTTGGAATTACCTTTCCAAAAAATACATTCCCAGTAGTGGGATACTTGGGCAAAAGTTCAGTGCATGGTTAGTTTTGGTAGGTATTTTCCAAATTTCGGTAGGTATTTTAGTTTTGGTAGGTATTTTCCAAATTTCTCTCCAGAAGGTTGTAGAGGTTTTCATTCCCACTGCCAAAGCATCAGAGTGCTTACCCCACGGCCTCCCTAACAGAAAGTGTTGCCCTACTTTTAAATCTCTGTTCGAAGGGGCAGCAGAGAAATGTTATCTTGCTTTGTTTTAATATGCATTTGTGTAGATGCGAGTGAGATATCACTCATCACGTGTCTGAGGAGCGTCTTATATATATTTTTTTTTTCTGAATCATCTGGTGATGACGTGCCTTTCTTTTTCTATAGCATTTTTAGCCCTTTGTCCTTCAGTATTTAAGAATTCTGCATATATATTTGTGATATTATCCATTTGTCCGGTGTGTATGCTGTAAATAATTTATTCCAGTTTCTCAGTTGACTTTTGTTTTACTTAGGATGTGTTTGCCATAAATTTTCTTTAAGAAAACTTGTGTAGTCAAATCGATCAGTCTTTCCTTACCTTGCCTCTGGAATTTGAGCCACAGTTAGAAGGCCGTTCTGTATACTAAGGTTTTAGAAGAATTCTGCCTTTTTGTCTTCAAGAACTTGTTATGGTTTCACTTGTTATCTGTAAATCCCTCGACCATTTGCAGTTTATTTTTTGTATGGTGTGTGATATAGATCTCCGTTTACCTGCCCTCCCCATTATCTCAATCGTTCCAGCACCCTTAATAATTGTCCGTCTTTGCCCCTGTGATCTGATATGACCATTTAACATGTGCTAAAATTTGCATCTGCTTGGGTGCATTTCTGGGGTTTCCGTTCTGTTCCAAAACCGGGCTATTTACCTTCTCATACGAGTTCCACGGAGCTGGGATGACAGAAGCTTTATAAGGTGCCCTAACATCTGGCGTCATTACGCCTGTGGCAGAGGTTTTCTTTTTAACTTTTATCCTGGCAATTCTTGCATTTCAACAAAATTCATATGACCCTCGTATCAACTTGTCTAACTCCATATCACAGTTTGTTGATATTTTCGATATTCTTTTCAATTCGTACATGAACTTAGGGAGAATTGACCTCTTTCTAATGTTGAGTTATATCCAAGTATGATGAATGTGTCTTTGCCTCTATTCAAGGTTCCTTCTGTGTCATTCAGGAGTGTTTTTTAAATTTTGTGTAGATGTTCTCATTAAGTTTACTCGTATGCATTTAATCTTTTTCGTTGCTATTGCATCTGGGTTTTTCTCTAACCTAGTATTAAGTTCACTCATTCTTATTCTTTCGTTTTTAGTCATGAAGTCTTTAGTGCTCTGAATTTGCCACTGATCACTGCTTGAAATGTATGCCATGGATTTGCTATGTAGATATTTATTACCATTTCTTTTAATCATTTCTGTACCTTCGTATAACATCTCCTTTTTAAGTGAACATTTTTCAGTCAGAGTCTTTCTATTTTTTTGGTTAATTGGGGTAACATTGGTTAATACAATTATATAATTTTCAGGTGTACATCATCATTCAGTATCTGTATGTGCCATTGTGCGTTTACCACCCAAAGTCCAGTTTCCTTAAGCTACCATATATTTGATCCGCTTACCCACTTCACCCTCCCCCTAAACCCTATATTTGACCCCGTTTACCCCGTCTACCTTCCTCCACTTCCCCCACCCCACTAGTAACCACTAGTGTATAGTCTTCTGTTAACCACTAGCCTGTAGTCCATGTCCATGAGTCTCTGTTTGTTTGTCCTGCTCATTTGTTGCTTTTAGGTTTATATCCCACATAATTATCTCGCGGTCCATCCATGTTGTTGCAAATGGCAGTATTTCACCTCTTCTTATGGCTGAGTAATGAGTAATCTTCCATTGCATATATGTACCACAGCTTCTTCAGCTAGTCCTCTATCTCTAGGACAGTTCGGTTGCTTCCATTTCATGGCCACTGTGAATAATGCCGCTATGCACATCAGTGCACAAATATCTTTTTGGATATGGGTTTTCAAGTCTTTGGGGTAAATACCCTGTAGAAGGATTGCTGGGTCATATGGTAGATGAATTCTCAGTTGTTTGAGGCACGTCCATACTGTTTTCCATAGTAGATACACCAACTTGCAGTTCCACCAGCGGTGTATAAGGGTTCATTTTTCTCCGCATCCTCTGCAACGTTTGTTCTTACTTATCCTGTTGATTATAGCTATTCAAACAGGTGTGAGATGGTATCACATTGTGCTTTTGACTTGCATTTCCCTAAGAGCTCGTGATGTGGAGCATCTTTTCATATGTTTGTTGGCCATTTGTATGTCTTCTTGGGAGAAGTGTCTGTTTAGGTCCTCTGCCAATTCTTTGGTTAGATCATTTGTTTTATGTGTGTGTGTGTTTGTGTAACTGTTGTAATTGAGTTTATCTGTTCTTTGTATATTTTGGATATTAGGCCCTGATCGGAGGTGTTGCTTGCAAATATGTTTTCCCATTCGGATGGTTGTCTCTTTATGTTGTTGACGATTTCTTTTACTGAGCAGAAGTATTTTTGTTTGATGTAGTCCCATTCATTTATTTTAGTTTGTACTTCCTTTTCTTTTGAGGAGAAATACATACAATCCTCTTTAAGTCCAAGTTCCTTAAGTTTAGATCCTATGTTTACTTCTACACATTTTATTATTTCCGGTCTTATATTTAGATTCTTAATCTGTTTGTAATTAATTTTGGTGTGTGGTGACGGGCATCAGTCTAGTTTCATTCTTTTGCAGGTGGTTTTCCAGTTTTCTCAGCACCATTTATTGAAGAGGCTTTCCTTCCTCCACTGTATGTTTTTGGCTTCTTTGTCGTAAATGATTTGCTCATTCAGATATGGGATTGCTTCCGGACTCTCGGTTCTGTTCTACTGGTCCTTGTATCTGTTTTGCTGCCAATACCTTGCCGTTTTGATTACTGTCGCTTTGTAGTATAATTTGAAGACGGGCAGAGTGAGACCTCCAGCCTCGTTCATTTTTCTCAGTACGGCTTTGGAAATTTGGGGTCTTTTGTGCTTCCATCCGAATCTCATGATTTTTTTGTTTTATTTCTTTAAAAAAATGCTGATGAGATTTTGATGGCGATTGCATTAAATCTGTATAATGCTTTAGGTAATGTGGTCATTTTAACTTTATATGGGCATTGCCGCTGTTTTCAACATTTTGCGATAACAAACAATGCTGAGCAGTGAATAACCTTAGGCGTAAATATGTTTACATAGGTGGAATTACCTTTCCAAAAAATACATTCCCAGTAGTGGGATACTTGGGCAAAAGTTCAGTGCATGGTTAGTTTTGGTAGGTATTTTCCAAATTTTGGTAGGTATTTTAGTTTTGGTAGGTATTTTCCAAATTTCTCTCCAGAAGGTTGTAGAGGTTTTCATTCCCACTGCCAAAGCATCAGAGTGCTTACCCCACGGCCTCCCTAACAGAAAGTGTTGCCCTACTTTTAAATCTCTGTTCGAAGGGGCAGCAGAGAAATGTTATCTTGCTTTGTTTTAATATGCATTTGTGTAGATGCGAGTGAGATATCACTCATCACGTGTCTGAGGAGCGTCTTATATATATATTTTTTTTTCTGAATCATCTGGTGATGACGTGCCTTTCTTTTTCTATAGCATTTTTAGCCCTTTGTCCTTCAGTATTTAAGAATTCTGCATATATATTTGTGATATTATCCATTTGTCCGGTGTGTATGCTGTAAATAATTTATTCCAGTTTCTCAGTTGACTTTTGTTTTACTTAGGATGTGTTTGCCATAAATTTTCTTTAAGAAAACTTGTG
>NW_024350833.1:0-1228 GCF_902729225.1 Pteropus medius | reverse complement strand
TGCAGGCCCAATGTCATTCCTGCTCACTCCGCAGGCGGGAGCCGTGACAATGACCAGCCAGTACAACAGGAGGTGACATTCCCCGTTCGGGAGACTCGGCCACACTTGCGGGCTCGCCCACGCCCAGGGGGCCACAGGGACAGGCCTTCAGAGCACGGGGCACGCACAGAAGTGTCGCCTGGCGGTCTCGGCAGTGGCGCCAACTTAGGAGCCCAGCGGAGAGGAACGCGGGGAGCTCACACTGCCTCGGAGCACAGGAGCGAAGCCCAGGGGGACGCTGGTGGGGGCAGCAGCTGCCGGCGTGCACGCTGAGCCACGGCCCACACGGGCCATTGTCCAAACTGAAGCTGGACTCTACACCGAGCGACCCCAGACCCAGGCCGTGTGCTACGTGCTTCGGGCCACCGATGACACACGATTTCTCTGTTACCGAGTTAGCATTCGACCCCAAGACCGAGGATTCTCAAGGCCAGGAACCCGATCTCCATCCCTCTGTCCCCTGGTGCCGGCCCCCGGGAGATGCCCAATGCCCACTGTGGGTGCCAAGTGACCGCCGCGGCTTCCGAATGACAGACGGGGCGGCTCTCCCGGGAGCTTCTGCTGCACGGGAACGCGGCGCAAGCCGACGGCCCTTCAAAATGCTTCCACACAGAGCACCGTGTACCGGTCAAAACTCACCCTCAAAGAAAGGACATCACGCAGACTAACACGTGACCATCAAGACAGGTCCAGACCTCCGTCCCTCTCGCGTCAGACAGGACTTGGGAGAGAACACGAGACGACACAGGGACACTCACCCACGGGAGCGGCTTTAGGACAAAGTGGGGAAGCGAGGCAGAAGCGAGGAGCCCGGCTCATCGGCTCTGCGGCCGCCGCCCCGTCTGCAAGGCAGCGGGGGGCGGGGGGCTGTCCCCTCTCTGTGCAGCAGGGCATCGAAATGCTTTATTCCTCTGTTCCTATTGCTCACGATTAAGAAAATCACGTTAATGGTAAGAATAATGAAAATTCATTAGCGCCGAAAGTACCTTAAGGGACCGATTCTTTGCCTCTGGCCACAAATCACGGAAGACGGATGGATGGTGACCAGATAATGACGCATCTACCGGCTCAGCCCCCACCCGGAGGCGGCCAGAGAGGGGACGCTCACGGCCGTGCCTGCAGTCCACGAACATACGCTGAAGCAACGGGTTACTTTTCTAAGTCAAGGCATCTAACAGCATTAAATGGC
>NW_024350832.1:0-1654 GCF_902729225.1 Pteropus medius | reverse complement strand
TCCATGCATCTGGTCTGACATGGCTGGGCCTAGGATGCAATGTCCATCTCTGCCTTTTGCTTGCCTTCCTTCCAGCTCAGCTTCATTCTCAAGCAGGATCTCTGCTGCAGGAGTCCGGTACATTCCACCTGCTTCACAGCCATAAAACAAAGCTGTGAACATACTTGCTTCACAGCCATAAAACAGAGCTGTGGGTGCAGCAAACATCCTGGGATTAACTCTGATCGAGTCTGACTTGGGTCACATGCCCATTCCCAGCCTCCCACTGGACAGGAGTATGGAACAGGCTGACCAGTCAGGCCTCGCTCATGTCAGGCCTCGCTCATGCAGCCACGCCAGGAAGTGGGTCAAGCCAGGCTTAGAGTCGCACGGTCCAGGAGTGCAGAAGGGACAGTTACCCAGAAGGAAAATGTTGTAGCGCCAGAAAAAGAAAGGGGAAAAGAGTTACAGGAAAAACAACAGATATCCTCTATGCCCCCAAATCTAATTCTTGGACATAGCATATTTAGACGTATAAGAGAAACAGAGGGAGAGACAGAGAGAGTAGTAAGTACTCACTAAACAGCTGGAGAAGGCGTGGCCTTCTTTCTCGGCTCTCTGGCTGGGCCTGCACAGCTGCACTCATTAGATTATGGACATTTCACTGGGCTCCTGGCTGTGCCCTTCACATAACCTTGACTGTCCTCAAGGTTAGGCGGGGATGTGTTTTCATCATGTGTCCTCAAGGTTAGGCGGGGATGTGTTTTCATCATCTCCAACCACTTCACATGGAAGTTAATCTTAGCAAGTACCCAAGAAGGGCTGTAGAATGAATTTTCAAGAAAATGTAGAGTTTACACAAAATACTCTTCAAGACGTTTGCCTTAAAACTTAGAAGATGGTCATGGAAAAGTCAGCAAACCTGGGTTCTCTCTCAAAGTAGAAACTGAACATCTTAGCGCTGTGTAACACTGTGCATCATGACAGGTTTGCTGTCCTGATGCGTCCACACAGTCCGAACTAGTTCCTTAAAAAAATGTTGTTTTGTGAAGGAGACGGCATGGCTCAGTGCGGAAAAAAACGCAGACTTGAGCATCAGAAGGCCCCAAATCCCAATTTCGCCACTTATCAGTCATGTAATGTTAGTAGGCTGTATGTAAAGTGCCTGGAATATGACAGCTACTCAGTAAATGCTGGCCTACCAGGCCTTGGGAGGAACCCTACTATGACCTACCCACCGCTAAGTGACCCAAGATGGCACTGGGAAAACCCCAGGCATTCGGCAATGCGATGCCCCTCTGAAGGAGCAGCTACTGGAAGCAGGAGGCTGACCCTCACGCTGGGAAGACCTTGTTTCCTGGTTCTTCTTCCCTGAGCTTGCTCCCTATTCCTTTATTTTCTGTTTCCCGTAGAACCAGACTAGACGGGTAGCCTACCTCTCAGTTTCCCAGCCTGGAGGGCAGAATACACAGAAGGATGCAATGAATCGTTCAGTCTAAGGAGCGCCCTGACATACCAGCTTACAAACGCTGTCCGAGTTCTTTGCCGCTCTCCCCTCTACATTTATACTTCCGAAAGGCCCTCTGCCATTCTACTGGAGAAAGTTCTGTCACGTTTCCGGGACAGGCTGGTTCCTCAACTCTGCACCAGTGCACCAACCTGTCTTTGAGAGTGG
>NW_024350831.1:0-539 GCF_902729225.1 Pteropus medius | reverse complement strand
GAAACCCAAACATCTAAAAGTCCAGTTCTTAGTCCTATGCATCTGTCTCAATCATTAGTGCTTATTTGTGGTTTTTGTTTGGTCTCTTATATAGAGAGACTAAGAATTTTCTACACTATTCCTACATTACAAGGTGGTAGACTTGTATGCTTACAGCCGGTTGAATATACCTTATATCCCCAGAGAAGTGGCATAGCCTAGTTACCACAAAACCTAGAGCCGAGCTGCCTTAGCTCAAGGTCAGACTCTGCTACTAACTAGCTTTGTGAATTTGGGCAAATAGCCCATTTCTACACTTCATTTCCCCATCAATGAAACGGACATATTAGAATGAGGAGGGGAGTTGGGAGAATTAAACAGCTTCATTTTATAAAGTTCTTTAAAACTTGCCTGGCATACATGCAGGTATGTATGTACCTGCATGTATGCCAGGCAAGTTCCTGGAGGTATTAACTGTTCTCGTACAGCCAAAGAAAATCCTCAGCCAGGTTTAGAGTCTCAGTGCAAACTCAGCATGAAGCTGTAGCCTTGAACTGCTG
>NW_024350830.1:0-451 GCF_902729225.1 Pteropus medius | reverse complement strand
AACCAACCAACCAACCAACCAACCAACCAATCAAAATACTGTTTTATTACACAGGCCATTGGTCTATTGATAAAACTCTTCACGAAAGTTCTATTTATGTTATTTTTCTCATCCCATGCAATTTTCTGCTTCTGTGCTTTGGCAGATCGAGAAGGGAAGGATACCAAAAATTCGGGAAGGTGTTTCCAGAACCATTCCTACTCTTGGACCAATTTTTATGTTGCTGGGTTTATGCGACCAAGCCTGAGAGCTGAATCTTCTGCCTGGTTTGCCCTGGGAGAATGGGACCAAATTTCTCAGCAATGGAAAGCCCTTCCTGGAGATCATGACAGCTTAGCAGACACTCTGGCTCTGGTCAGCAAGTGAGGTCACTGCAGGCTCTACACTTTCTTCTTCCCCATTTCCTGTCCCCATTCCTTGGGAAGTAGGTCATTGTGGTTTTTATAGACTG
>NW_024350829.1:0-1298 GCF_902729225.1 Pteropus medius | reverse complement strand
GCGATGGTGGCGCCGGGTTCCAACCCGGCCGTCCGACTCAGGGCCTGCGCTCCCGGCACCCCCGGGCTGCCACGTCCCTCGCCAAGCACGGCGTCCGCTGCCTGCCCGCCCCGCTCCACACCGCCGCTCCCAGCCTCACCGGCTCCACGGCCCAGGGCTCTGCCTCCCGGTCTGACGGGCGCAGGACGGGACGAGGTTCAGCACACGGGCCGTCAGGGGACAGCAACGCCTCAGCCACAGTGTGACAGAAGCCTGGCTCCCATACAGGACGGCTGCAGCGGTGTTAGGACATGAACCGCCCAGTGCGGAGGGCGGAAGCCAGGCCCCGTCACAGGGCGCCACAGGGACCCTCGGCCTGGAGGGCACCAGGGAGGCGCCCCCGGCATGAGAGGCGCTCAGAAGGTGCAGCCCCCGCAGCCGCGCGTGTGGCAGGGCCGGCCACTGGGTCTGTGGCCGCACACCCGCCAGAGTCCCGTGCGTGTGGCACCCGCCAGAGTCCCGTGCGTGTGGCATCAGTGACTCTCTAGTGGGGACGCTGCGGTCTGCAGAAAGCGCGAGGGAGACTCTGTCGGGGGACAGGCCGCCCCGACACTGCCGCCGTCAGCCAGTGGCAGAAGCGCCCGCTGCCCGGCTGTGTCCTCACACGCGGCCCCACGTCGGGGCCCAGCCGCCTGCAGGCCCTGCTCCCCGGAGGGCACGTGGGGCAGGCAGAGGGGGCGGCGGAGCCATGTGCCCTGCCGCCCCTGGCCAGAGGGGTGCGGAGGCCTAGCTCGCCGCCTCGTGCCTCATTTTCCGCTCTGGGGAAGCGGGGTCGGTGCCGCCGCCCAGAACAGCGCTGGTCAGGGGGCCTCCCTGACACCCTCGCACGGGCGCCTACCCCGCTGTCGGCATCTCTGTGACAACAGACACCATTTGCGCTCTCGGTCCCCACCGGTGACTAAGTGGCAGCAGCGTCTCCACATCGATAAACACATCAGCTGCCGAGGACTCGGGAGGGGCGGGCCGGGGGGCGGGGGCCGGGGGAGCCCACAACATGACCCTTCCCGGCCCGCGGCCCCTCTCCCCGGGGCGGGCGAGTGCTCCGTTTACTGCCTGGCAACCAGGCCGGGCCTAAGCTTGCTAAAGTATGAGTGCTTTTCTGGCTGGAGTACCGGAGAGCCCGCAGCCCTACGGAGAGAGAAAAATTGAACACACCAGGCCGTGGCTCCAGAAAGGGCAAGAATTAGGCTTCACACCGAGCAGGCTGGACCATGGCATTCTTCGGATAATGCTTAACAAACCCCCAAACAAAGGGGGCC
>NW_024350828.1:0-676 GCF_902729225.1 Pteropus medius | reverse complement strand
TTTTATTTTCTTTGTCGTTCTCAGTATAATATTCTAATGGTTCTCCATTGTTCTCTGGGTAAAATCCAAAGTTCTTTTCATTACATATAAAGCCCTTCCAGATATACCTTCTACCCATCCCTCCAGCAACATCTCTGTCTAATATTCTATCCCTACCCCATTTAACCCTGTTTACCCTCCATGCATTCTATATATTGCAGTTCGCCTTTGAATATACCAGACTTTGAGAACCACTGGACTCTTATTAATCCAGCCTGAAATCCTTTTGTGGCTCTTCACTTTTTTCTAGACAAACTCCTACTAATTGCTCAGGTTTGAGCTTAGTGGGACTTCCTGGGGTTGTTGGCGGGGTTGGGGGGCGGATCGTGTTTCTTACTCTCTAAATTGAGTTGGTTTCTCCTGTTTGTTTTGCTTCAGTGGCACTTTGTTATCATCTCACGTTATTTGCCCCATGTTTTTGTTTGTCAACTATAGTATACATACCTCCAGAACTGGGCCTCTCGTTCACCTTTTAACTCCCACACTTAGAAAGTGCTCAACACAGGGAAGGCACATAGATATCTGGTAATGAAGACTGGCACGCATAGTGTGTTAATAAAATAATTCTATCACTTTTCATGTTTTCTGAAGAATTTGGTTCTATGGCTTTGCGACCTTGCTTTTCAGTAAGTGTGTC
>NW_024350827.1:0-538 GCF_902729225.1 Pteropus medius | reverse complement strand
AGCCTGGCCTTTTCCGGAACGTCGCACGGGTGCACACGCACTGTCCACACGCTCTCCAGACTTCGAATTGTTCCCTGCTGACATAGCGAACAGCACATGGCATCTTATAACCTATGCCCTTTAACATGGTTACATGTCCGCCAATGTGGCTGGACTATTCACTGCCACCATTGGTGACAATTCCTGTTCCTTGCGTCTTCACCGACTTTTGGCATCGTCGGTCCTCTGGATTTTAGCCATTCTCCTAGCCATTCTCCTAGGCGTGTAGTGGTACTTTTTAAAAATTTCCATTTCCCTAGCGACAGATAATGTGGAGCATCGTTACGTGTGTGTGTCACCTGTATGTTCCTGTGGTGAGGTGTCCATTCAGGACTTCTGCCCATTTTTAATGAGTTGTTTTCTGACTGCTAAGCTTGCGGGAAAGCTTCATCAGATGTGTTTAGAAATCATTTTCTCCCAATCTGTGTCTTATCATTAATTGAACAGCATCTTTTACCAAAACAGAGTTTTCAATTTAATAAAATCCAACTTATGGTTT
>NW_024350826.1:0-419 GCF_902729225.1 Pteropus medius | reverse complement strand
AGGGGAGGAGGGTCGGCAGGATGGGGGGTACGTGTGGCCTTGGGGACAGGTACTCATCAATTTAGGGGGTTGCGATCTCTGCTAGAACAGCGAAAGATCACAAAACAGCGATGCAGGTGTGGGGACCCCCGCCAGCAGTGTTCGGCCCCGCCTCGGTGCCCGCAGGGCGCGTGCAGCTTCCACTCCTGCCTCGCTCCGCTCTGGGGCCCCGCCGCCCCCAGCCCCCAGCCCCCAGCCGCACGGAGCTCCTGCTCCCTGCACGCCCCGTGCGCGGGGAGGGCCCGGCCCAAGCTGCGGGCGGGGTGCCTCAGCCTCCGGAGCTGGCAGCTGGGTCCTCGGGCTCCCTGACGGACGGGGCGCAGGCGGGATGAGGGGGTTGAGGTCTCCGGGCGTTGGTGTGAGCACTGGGAAGGGAGCTG
>NW_024350825.1:0-467 GCF_902729225.1 Pteropus medius | reverse complement strand
TAGTGTTTGCCTAGGGCTGGAGTAGTTTAGGGAAAAATGGGGAATAACAGCTAGCAAGAATGATGAAAATTTTCTAAAATTAATTGTGGTGTAAGTTGCACAAGAAACAAATTACAGTTGCTGTTTCTGGTAAGGGGAACTTGACAGTTGGGGACAGGAGTGTCAATATAATATAATATAATAATATAATATAATATAATATAATATAATATAATATAATATAATATAATATAATATAATATAATATAATATAATATAATATAATATATAATGTAATATAATATAACATAACAACATAACATAACATTATTAATAAATATAAACATGTTTTTACTATGTATCACTTGCTTATTTAATTATATATCACACATATAATAACCTATTCATAATTATATCATTCACCTGTTCATTTTAAGAAATATTGTCACAGAAACCTATTCATTCTGGTTCTCATTTCTCAGAGAACA
>NW_024350824.1:0-506 GCF_902729225.1 Pteropus medius | reverse complement strand
GGAGATGGCATCGAGATAAAGCCTGAGCCACGATGGGGGTGGGGGGGTGGCCACGACCGTATCTGAAGTTCTGAAGAGTTCCAGGCAGAGAGAGCAGCAGTGCAAAGGCCCTGAGGTGAGAACGAGCTTGTGTCACTGGAGAAGCCGTAAGGTCGGCGAAGAGGGGAAGGTGGTAGGAGATGAGGTCAAAGAAACAGACCCTCCTAGAGCGAGAAAAGGGTCTAGCGACTTGAGTGTGTCCTGCAAATACCCAACTGCCATTGGCCAAGGGGGAGGGAATCGGGAACTTAGGCTTGTGCGTGTCAGCTGTGTATTTCACGCCACCCTCGAAAAGGTGAGGCCGGAGCCCTCGCTGCACCCATTTCGCAGATGGGGGGCCTGAGGCTCGAGGAGCTGGTGCTGTCCCAAGGAAGCCGTTACTGACCAGGCTGGTCCCTGACGGGCTGAGAAGACCGGGCCCTTTGTTAAGAAGACGAGTCTGGGGTCTCAGCTTTCCTCCGCATCAC
>NW_024350823.1:0-599 GCF_902729225.1 Pteropus medius | reverse complement strand
TATTGAGGATGATGAACTGGGCAAATTTCTATATGAGGGACATACTTCTAGGTTTTCTGTTCTGAGTCTTAGGCGACAGAAGATGCCAGTAACCTTTGTTTGCAAACACCAGAGGGCTGCAGATGTCTATAAAATCAACTCATCTCACTCTTGTCTCTTGCATTGCCACATCAATGTGGAACCATATTCTGTTTTATTCTAGTCCATTTACTTCTGATGAGCTCAATGCAATAGGAATAAAGAGATTTGATATTTTGACTCATGGAAATTTTCTGGAGCCCTCTTTTGGGGCCTGAGCAAGAGTAAGTAACACATTAAAAATAAGAAATTTGGAGAGGATAATAGGACAACTAAAGAATGTGTAGGTATTGTATAGAAAAACCAAAAAGGTTTTTGAGTTACCTCAAGGCTAGTAAAAGTAGAATTAGAATGTCTTCATAACCCTTAGTCCTGAGGGCAAGATGGGACGCAGAGAGAGGACTGGCTGTCAGGAGTTCTAACTTAGCGCAGGGATGTAGTCACTAGACAGTAAGCCTTTAGAGAAAGAGCTATGAGGAATAAATACTTTTCCTTAACCCTCCTTCCTCCATCACATCTCA
>NW_024350822.1:0-8387 GCF_902729225.1 Pteropus medius | reverse complement strand
CCCAACTGACCTCTTTCCAGCGGGTGACGGCCTCAGGGACGGAGGGGCCAAAGCCTCCCTGGGTCCGCTGTCTGTGGGTGGCCTGGAGCTCTGCACGAGGATACAGAGAGGAATGAGACGCCGGTTGTACCTCTAGGGGCTCAAAGTGTCAGTGAGTGCTTCTGCAACTTCTGTACCCCAGTACCCGCAGACGACCGAGCACCGCCCTCAGAGCCTGGAGGCGCCGGGAGGGCCGTGAATTTGCCGCAAGTGAGCCGTATCTCGAAAGTCTGCAGTTCCGGCTCAAAATGGACGTCATTAGAGAGCTTTTTGCCAGATCTACCATATACATGTATATGCATATATATGTTCATCTATATGCATATATATGTATATGGTGGATTTTCGAAGGAAACCTGTGTGGACCCTGGTCTACCAGAGAAGACACGCCGCTCCCAGCACCTCCACCTCCCCGGAGTGTGGACACTGGGCGTTCCAGAGCCACAATTCAGCATGATCTCTTTCATCCCAGAGGCCCCGGGGCTCCTTCCTAAGGCCTCTGCTCCTTCCTGCTTTCCGCATTGGAAATCAGACTTCATGACGGAAGCAGACACCTCCCTCTCCCTCACTTTTCGGCCTGGGATGGTCGTAATGGTCCCCGTGGACGCATTCAAAATGAAGAAATGAAAGGCTCGAAGAGGTGATCGCAAAGCTCATAAGGCCCGGAGGCCGAAATCAGAGCCACAGCTGTCTGCAGTGTCCCCCAACTGACCTCTTTCCAGCGGGTGACGGCCTCCAGGGACGGAGGGGCCAAAGCCTCCCTGGGTCCGCTGTCTGTCGGTGGCCTGGAGCTCTGCACACTGAGGATACAGAGAGCAATGAGACGCCGTTTGTACCTCAAGGGGCTCAAAGTGTCAGTGAGTGCTTCTGCAACTTCTGTACCCCAGTACACGCAGACGACCGAGCATCGCCCTCAGAGCCCCGAGGCGCCGGGAGGGCCATGAATTTGCCGCAAGTGAGCCGTATCTCGGAAGTCTGCAGTTCCGGCTCAAAAGGGACGTAAGTAGAGTGCTTTTTGCCAGAGCTTCCCTAGATATAGCTATATCTATATCTGTATCTGAAACTATAGATATCTCTATATCTCTATCTCTCTCTCTTTCTGTTTCTCTCTCTCTCTCTATCTACCTATCTATCTATGTATCTGTCTATTTCTATCACTCTTTCTCTCTCTCTCTCTCTCTCTCTCTATATATATATATATACATATATATATACATATATATACCCGCAGACGACCGAGCACCGCCCTCAGAACCCCGAGGCGCCGGGAGGGCCGTGAATTTGCCGCAAGTGAGCCGTATCTCGAAAGTCTGCAGTTCCGGCTCAAAATGGACGTCATTAGAGAGCTTTTTTCCAGATCTACCATATACATATATATGCATATATATGTTCATCTATATGCATATATATGTATATGGTGGATTTTCGAAGGAAACCTGTGTGGACCCTGGTCTACCAGAGAAGACGGGCCGCTCCCAGCACCTCCCCCTCCCCGGAGGGTGGACACCGGGCGTTCCAGAGCCACAATTCAGCATGATCTCTTTTCATCCCAGAGGCCCTGGGGCTCCTTCCTAAGGCCTCTGCTCCTTCCTGCTTTCCGCATTGGAAATCAGACTTCAGGACGGAAGCAGACATCTCCCTCTCCGTCACCTTTCTGCCTGGGATGGTCGTAATGGTCCCCGTGGACGCATTCAAAATGAAGAAATGAAAGGCTCGAAGAGGTGATCGCAAAGCTCATAAGGCCCGGAGGCCGAAATCAGACCCCCAGCTGTCTGCAGTGTCCCCAAACTGACCTCTTTCCAGCGGGTGACGGCCTCCAGGGACGGAGGGGCCAAAGCCTCCCTGGGTACGCTGTCTGTGGGTGGGCTGGAGCTCTGCACGAGGATACAGAGAGGAATGAGACGCCGGTTGTACCTCTAGGGGCTCAAAGTGTCAGTGAGTGCTTCTGCAACTTCTGAACCCCAGTGCCCGCAGACGACCGAGCATCGCCCTCAGCGCCCCGAGGCGCCGGGAGGGCCGTCAATTTGCCGCAAGTGAGCCGTATCTCGAAAGTCTGCAGTTCCGGCTCAAAATGGACGTCATTAGAGCGCTTTTTGCCAGATCTACCATATACATATATATGCATATATATGTTCATCTATATGCATATATATGTATATGGTGGATTTTCGAAGGAAACCTGTGTGGACCCTGGTCTACCAGAGAAGACAGGCCGCTCCCAGCACCTCCACCTCCCGGAGTGTGGACACTGGGCGATACAGAGCCACAATTCAGCATGATCTCTTTTCATCCCAGAGGCCCCGGGGCTCCTTCCTAAGGCCTCTGCTCCTTCCTGCTTTCTGCATTGGAAATCAGACTTCAGGACGGAAGCAGACACCTCCCTCTCCGTCACCTTTCTGCCTGGGATGGTCGTAATGGTCCCCGTGGCCGCATTCAAAATGAAGAAATGAAAGGCTCGGAGAGGTGATCGCAAAGCTCATAAGGCCCGGAGGCCGAAATCAGACCCACAGCTGTCTGCAGTGTCCCCAACTGACCTCTTTCCAGCGGGTGACGGCCTCCAGGGACGGAGGGGCCAAAGCCTCCCTGGGTCCGCTGTCTGTGGGTGGCCTGGAGCTCTGCACGAGGATACAGAGAGGAATGAGACGCCGGTTGTACCTCTAGGGGCTCAAAGTCTCAGTGAGTGCTTCTGCAACTTCTGAACCCCAGTACCCGCAGACGACCGAGCATCGCCCACAGAGACCCGAGGCGCCGGGAGGGCCGTCAATTTGCCGCAAGTGAGCCGTATCTCGAAAGTCTGCAGTTCCGGCTCAAAATGGACGTCATTAGAGAGCTTTTTGCCAGATCTACCATATACATGTATATGCATATATATGGTCATCTATATGCATATATATGTATATGGTGGATTTTCGAAGGAAACCTGTGTGGACCCTGGTCTACCAGAGAAGACAGGCCGCTCCCAGCACCTCCACCTCCCCGGAGTGTGGACACTGGGTGATACAGAGCCACAATTCAGCATGATCTCTTTTCATCCCAGAGGCCCCGGGGCTCCTTCCTAAGGCCTCTGCTCCTTCCTGCTTTCCCATTGGAAATCAGACTTCAGGACGGAAGCAGACACCTCCCTCTCCGTCACCTTTCTGCCTGGGATGGTCGTAATGGTCCCCGTGGACGCATTCAAAATGAAGAAATGAAGGCTCGAAGAGGTGATCGCAAAGCTCATAAGGCCCGGAGGCCGAAATCAGACCCACAGCTGTCTGCAGTGTCCCCCAACTGACCTCTTTCCAGCGGGTGTCGGCCTCCAGGGACGGAGGGGCCAAAGCCTCCCTGGGTCGGCTGTCTGTGGGTGGCCTGGAGCTCTGCACCCTGAGGATACAGAGAGCAATGAGACGCCGTTTGTACCTCTAGGGGCTCAAAGTGTCAGTGAGTGCTTCTGCAACTTCTGTACCCCAGTACCCGCAGACGACCGAGCATCGCCCTCAGAGTCCCGAGGCGCCGGGAGGGCCGTGAATTTGCCGCAAGTGAGCCGTATCTCGGAAGTCTGCAGTTCCTGCTCAAAATGGACGTCTGTAGAGTGCTTTTTGCCAGAGCTTCCCTAGATATAGCTATATCTATATCTGTATCTGAAACTATAGATATCTCTATATCTCTATCTCTCTCTCTTTCTCTGTTTCTCTCTCTCTCTCTATCTACCTATCTATGTATCTGTCTATTTCTATCACTCTTTCTCTCTCTCTCTCTCTCTCTATATATATATATATATATATATACATATATATATACATATATATACCCGCAGACGACCGAGCACCGCCCTCAGAGCCCCGAGGCGCCGGGAGGGCCGTGAATTTGCCGCAAGTGAGCCGTATCTCGAAAGTCTGCAGTTCCGGCTCAAAATGGACTTCATTAGAGAGCTTTTTGCCAGAACTACCATATACATATATATGCATATATATGTTCATCTATATGCATATATATGTATATGGTGGATTTTCGAAGGAAACCTGTGTGGACCCTGGTCTACCAGAGAAGACAGGCCGCTCCCAGCACCTCCACCTCCCCGGAGTGTGGACACTGGGCGGTACAGAGCCACAATTCAGCATGATCTCTTTTCATCCCAGAGGCCCCGGGGCTCCTTCCTAAGGCCTCTGCTCCTTCCTGCTTTCCGCATTGGAAATCAGACTTCAGGACGGAAGCAGACACCTCCCTCTCCGCCACCTTTCTGCCTGGGATGGTCGTAATGGTCCCCGTGGACGCATTCAAAATGAAGAAATGAAAGGCTCGAAGAGGTGATCGCAAAGCTCATAAGGCCGGAGGCCGAAATCAGACCCACAGCTGTCTGCAGTGTCCCCCACTGACCTCTTTCCAGCGGGTGACGGCCTCCAGGGACGGAGGGGCCAAAGCCTCCCTGGGTCCGCTGTCTGTGGGTGGGCTGGAGCTCTGCACCCTGAGGATACAGAGAGGAATGAGACGCCGGTTGTACCTCTAGGGGCTCAAAGTGTCAGTGAGTGCTTCTGCAACTTCTGAACCCCAGTACCCGCAGACGACCGAGCATCGCCCACAGCGCCCCGCGGCGCCGGGAGGGCCGTCAATTTGCCGCAAGTGAGCCGTATCTCGAAAGTCTGCAGTTCCGGCTCAAAATGGACGT
The DNA here is from genome assembly GCF_902729225.1 of Pteropus medius. Taxonomy (NCBI): domain Eukaryota; kingdom Metazoa; phylum Chordata; class Mammalia; order Chiroptera; family Pteropodidae; genus Pteropus; species Pteropus medius. Next base: position 3,703 of record NW_024350822.1, on the reverse strand, counting down.
CATTAGACAGCTTTTTGCCAGATCTACCATATACATATATATGCATATATATGTTCACTATATGCATATATATGTATATGGTGGATTTTCGAAGGAAGCCTGTGTGGACCCTGGTCTACCAGAGAAGACAGGCCGCTCCCAGCACCTCCACCTCCCCGGAGTGTGGACACTGGGCGATACAGAGCCACAATTCAGCATGATCTCTTTTCATCCCAGAGGCCCCGGGGCTCCTTCCTAAGGCCTCTGCTCCTTCCTGCTTTCCCATTGGAAATCAGACTTCAGGACGGAAGCAGACACCTCCCTCTCCGTCACCTTTCTGCCTGGGATGGTCGTAATGGTCCCCGTGGACGCATTCAAAATGAAGAAATGAAAGGCTCGAAGAGGTGATCGCAAAGCTCATAAGGCCCGGAGGCCGAAATCAGACCCACAGCTGTCTGCAGTGTCCCCCAACTGATCTCTTTCCAGCGGGTGTCGGCCTCCAGGGACGGAGGGGCCAAAGCCTCCCTGGGTCCGCTGTCTGTGGGTGGCCTGGAGCTCTGCACCCTGAGGATACAGAGAGCAATGAGACGTCATGAAATTCTGAGGCTCAGTGTCAGTGAGTGTGTCTCTGTACCCCTAGTACCCTGCGAGATTCCAGCACTGAGACGCCTCCTCAGACAGCCCCCGAGGCTTCTCGGAGGCACTGTCGCAGCCAGAGGGTCTGAAGTCTGCAGTTCCTACCAAATGGACGTCTAGAGTGCTTTTCTCCTAGGATATAGCTTGAGAGCCTGAGAGTCTCCATCTCTTGAAACTATAGATTATCTCTTATATATCTCTATCTCTCTCTCTTTCTCTGTTTCTCTCTATCTACCTATCTATCTCTGTATCTGTCTATTTCTATCACTCTTTCACTCTCTCTCTCTCTCTCTCTCTATATATATATATATATACATATATATATACATATATATACCCACAGACGACCGAGCACCGCCCTCAGAGCCCCGAGGCGCCGGGAGGGCCGTGAATTTGCCGCAAGTGAGCCTTATCTCGAAAGTCTGCAGTTCCGGCTCAAAATGGACGTCATTAGAGAGCTTTTTGCCAGATCTACCATATACATATATATGCATATATATGTTCATCTATATGCATATATATGTATATGGTGGATTTTCGAAGGAAACCTGCGTGGACTCCTGGTCTACCACAGAAGACAGGCCGCTCCTAGCACCTCCACCTCCCCGCAGTGTGGACACCGGGCGTTCCAGAGCCACAATTCAGCATGATCTCTTTTCATCCCAGAGGCCCTGGGCTCCTTCCTAAGGCCTCGGCTCCATCCCGCTTTCCGCAGTGGAAATCAGACTTCAGGACGGAAGCAGACACCTCCCTCTCCCTCACCTTTCTGCCTGGGATGGTCGTAATGGTCCCCGTGGACGCATTCAAAATGAAGAAATGAAAGGCTCAAAGAGCTGATCGCAAAGCTCCTAAGGCACGGAGGCCGAATCAGACCCACAGCTGTCTGCAGTGTCTCCCAACTGAACTCTTTCCAGCGGGTGACGGCCGCCGTGGACGCAGGGGCCAAAGCATCCCTGGGTACGCTGTCTGTGGTGGCCTGGAGCTCTGCACGAGAGGATACAGAGAGGAATGAGACGTGCTGTTGTACCTCTAGGGGCTCAAAGTGTCAGTGAGTGCTTCTGCAACTTCTGAACCCCAGTGCCCGCAGACGACCGAGCATCGCCCTCAGAGCCCCGAGGCGCCGGGAGGGCCGTCAATTTGCCGCAAGTGAGCCGTATCTCGAAAGTCTGCAGTTCCGGCTCAAAATGGACGTTATTAGAGAGCTTTTTGCCAGATCTACCATATACATATATATGCATATATATGTTCATCTATATGCATATATATGTATATGGTGGATTTTCGAAGGAAACCTGTGTGGACCCTGGTCTACCAGAGAAGACAGGCCGCTTCCAGCACCTCCACCTCCCCGGAGTGTGGACACCGGGCGTTCCAGAGCCACAATTCAGCATGATCTCTTTTCATCCCAGAGGCCCCGGGCTCCTTCCTAAGGCCTCGGCTCCTTCCCGCTTTCCGCAGTGGAAATCAGACTTCAGGACGGAAGCAGACACCTCCCTCTCCCTCACCTTTCTGCCTGGGATGGTCGTAATGGTCCCCGTGGACGGATTCAAAATGAAGAAATGAAAGGCTCGAAGAGGTGATCGCAAAGCTCATAAGGCACGGAGGCCGAAATCAGACCCACAGCTGTCTGCAGTGTCCCCCCACTGACCTCTTTCCAGCGGGTGACGGCCTCCAGGGACTGAGGGGCCAAAGCCTCCCTGGGTCCGCTGTCTGTGGGTGGCCTGGAGCTCTGCACGAGGATACAGAGAGGAATGAGACGCCGTTTGTACCTCTAGGGGCTCAAAGTGTCAGTGAGTGCTTCTGCAACTTCTGTACCCCAGTACCCGCAGACGACCGAGCATCGCCCTCAGAGCCCCCAGGTTCGGGATTGCCAGCCAATTTGCCGCAAGCAGCCACAGAGATTCCTAAAGTCCAGCAGTTCCGCTCAAATACTATTAGAGAGCTACAGATATACATACATATATATGCATATAGAGCCATTCATAAGTATATATAGAGCATGGCAGGATTGAAGGAAACCTGTGGATCCTGGTTCAGAGAAGACAGGCCGCTCCTAGCACCTCCACCTCCCCGCAGTTGGGACACCGGGCGTTCCAGAGCCACAATCCAGCATGATCTCTTTTCATCCCAGAGGCCCCAGGGCTCCTTCCTAAGGCCTCGGCTCCATCCCGCTTTCCGCAGTGGAAATCAGACTTCAGGACGGAAGCAGACACCTCCCTCTCCCTCACCTTTCTGCCTGGGATGGTCGTAATGGTCCCCGTGTACGCATTCAAAATGAAGAAATGAAAGGCTCAAAGAGGTGATCGCGAAGCTCAAGAGGCACGGAGGCCGAAATCAGACCCACAGTTGTCTGCAGTGTCCCCCAACTGACCTCTTTCCAGCGGGTGACGGCCTCCAGGGACGGAGGGGCCAAAGCCTCCCTGGGTCCGCTGTCTGTGGGTGGCCTGGAGCTCTGCACCCTGAGGATACAGAGAGCAATGAGACGCCGTTTGTACCTCTAGGGGCTCAAAGTGTCAGTGAGTGCTTCTGTAACTTCTGTACCCCAGTAGCCGCAGACGACCGAGCATCGCCCTCAGAGCCCCGAGGCGCCGGGAGGGCCGTGAATTTGCCGCAAGTGAGCCGTATCTCGGAAGTCTGCAGTTCCTGCTCAAAATGGACGTCTGTAGAGTGCTTTTTGCCAGAGCTTCCCTAGATATAGCTATATCTATATCTGTATCTGAAACTATAGATATCTCTATATCTCTATCTCTCTCTCTTTCTCTGTTTCTCTCTCTCTATCTACCTATCTATCTATGTATCTGTCTATTTCTATCACTCTTTCTCTCTCTCTCTCTCTCTCTCTCTATATATATATATATATATATATATACATATATATATACATATATATCCCGCAGACGACCGAGCACCGCCCTCAGAGCCCCGAGGCGCCGGGAGGGCCGTGAATTTGCCGCAAGTGAGCCGTATCTCGAAAGTCTGCAGTTCCGGCTCAAAATGGACTTCATTAGAGAGCTTTTTGCCAGATCTACCATATACATATATATGCATATATATGTTCATCTATATGCATATATATGTATATGGTGGA
>NW_024350821.1:0-343 GCF_902729225.1 Pteropus medius | reverse complement strand
CTCCCTCCCCCCACTCCCTCGCCTCCATGCTGGGGAGCGAGCCTGGCCATAGACAGCAGTGCACAGTGTGACTGCATCCAGCGGGCCCCTTGCAGGCTGGCCTTCTCAGCCTCGCAGCTTCTGGAAAGCCCTTCCTGACCACGGCTCGCCCTCCTGCCGCCTCCCCGTAGCTAGCACTCCTGTTAGAACCTGTCGGAACGCATCGTAGGAGTGTACGATACTAGTTTTCTAATGGAAGGCATGCTCTCTGCGTCAGGGGCGAACCCTCTATGGGAAGACACAAGCTGTAACGCATGTGATAGCCGTAACGTGCGAAGCGGCAGCAGCGGTGTGGATTTCACAC
>NW_024350820.1:0-1309 GCF_902729225.1 Pteropus medius | reverse complement strand
TTCAGCACTTCCCACGCTGACCAGTCAGGCTACTTGGATCTCAGCGTCCACCCAAGAACATGACGTGCAGGACAGGGCAGGTCCCGTGTTAATCACAGGGCTCGTTCTGGAAAAGCGAACTTGTCTCCAGGGGAGAGTCAAGGGCAGCCCCGAATTCAACACAAAAATGACGCAGACCTGAGTTTAAATAACCAAGAGGAAGAACCAGCATTTCTGGGTGTGGGTCCAGTGTCCCCCCTAGAAGGGGACCGTCCCTTCTCGACACTTTGCAGAAGCAGGAAGGAGAAGCAGAGTTTCTGGGAGAATCTATTACTAAAGACTATTCTTAGAGACAAGTCACCTAAGCAGAGACTGTAATATTCTGCAGTCGGTCATTAGGGCCCTAAAAACAAAACAAAGGGGCTGAATTGCAGTCCAGGTGGCATGGGACACAGAGGAAGGGCAACAGGAGCTGAAGGGAGCCCCCTGGTCTAGACTGGGCAGGAAGAGGAGGTCCTCCCGAGCCACAGGCGACATGAGCTCACTGCCTAGGAAGGGAAAAACTGTGCAGCATACACCACTGTATCGTCTGTGTGTCTCAAAATACAAATACACGTGCAATCAAATATATCATACATTATGTAGTATAGGTGATAGAGATGTGTTATTGATGCTAGATGTTATGTATTCTGTGTATTATATAGTATAACATATTGCTATATTATATATGTAATGCCAAAATACATATTACATATATGCATGTGTTACATATGGACTAATATGTTGTACGTGTTGTATTATGCTACGTCATAAATCATTTGTCCATTCACGTCAGTGTCCATCTGTCCATATCCATCTCACTCCAGAATGGGGTGATGAGACAGCGACGCCCCCTCCCTGCCCCATAGGACTTCTCATCCCGACCCCTTACCTCCGGGCGGCATGACCCTCACGGAATGACCAGGTGCCACCGCGGGACTAATCGGAGCTAACAGACTGCCACTTGCGTTCGCCCAGGGACATCCGACTGCCTCCCGCTGGCCCCCGGTCCGCAGAGCTGGACTCCGTAAGCCCCCGCCGCAGCTCTGCCGCGGGTCTAAACCGAGCTCCGATGAACAGGAGGACATGAGATCACAGACCACTGTGCTGACTGGTACGAACTCCTTCCCGTCCGGGTCGACACGCTACGAATTAAAAACTTGGCAATTTCAAGAGAATGGCTTTAGCGTCTCCATCTCTACAACTGATTTCTAATAGTTGTTTTTCTTGCACATAATTTTCCCGAGTAATTAAAAATGATGGCACGGTATGTACATGGCCTAGAATCTCG
>NW_024350819.1:0-6352 GCF_902729225.1 Pteropus medius | reverse complement strand
CCCAGAGGCCCCGGGGCTCCTTCCTAAGGCCTCGGCTCCTTCCCGCTTTCCGCCGTGGAAATCAGACTTCAGGACGGAAACAGACACCTCCCTCTCCCTCACCTTTCTGCCTGGGATGGTCGTAATGGTCCCCGTGGACGCATTCAAAATGAAGAAATGAAAGGCTCGAAGAGGTGATCGCAAAGCTCATAAGGCCCGGAGGCCGAAATCAGACCCACAGCTGTCTGCAGTGTCCCCCAACTGACCTCTTTCCAGCAGGTGACGGCCTCCAGGGATGGAGGGGCCAAAGCCTCCCTGGGTCCGCTGTCTGTGGGCGGCCTGGAGCTCTGCACGAGGATACAGAGAGGAATGAGACGCCGTTTGTACCCCTAGGGGCTCAAAGTGTCAGTGAGTGCTTCTGCAACTTCTGTACCCCAGTACCCGCAGACGACCGAGCATCGCCATCAGAGCCCCGAGGCGCCGGGAGGGCCGTGAATTTGCCGCAAGTGAGCCGTATCTCGGAAGTCTGCAGTTCCGGCTCAAAATGGACGTCTGTAGAGTGCTTTTTGCCAGAGCTTCCCTAGATATAGCTATATCTATATCTGTATCTGAAACTATAGATATCTCTTTATCTCTATCTCTCTCTCTTTCTCTGTTTCTCTCTCTCTCTCTATCTACCTATCTATCTATGTATCTGTCTATTTCTATCACTCTTTCTCTCTCTCTCTCTCTCCTTCTATATATATATATATATATATATACATATATATATACATATATATACCCACAGACGACCGAGCACAGCCCTCAGAGCCCCGAGGCGCCGGGAGGGCCGTGAATTTGCCGCAAGTGAGCCGTATCTCGAAAGTCTGCAGTTCCGGCTCAAAATGGACGTCACTAGAGAGCTTTTTGCCAGATCTACCATAGACATATATATGCATATATATGTTCATCTATATGCATATATATGTATATGGTGGATTTTCGAAGGAAACCTGTGTGGACCCTGGTCTAACAGAGAAGAGAGGCCGCTCCCAGCACCTCCACCTCCCCGGAGTGTGGACACTGGGCGATACAGAGCCACAATTCAGCATGATCTCTTTTCATCCCAGAGGCCCCGGGGCTCCTTCCTAAGGCCTCTGCTCCTTCCTGCTTTCCGCATTGGAAATCAGACTTCAGGTCGGAAGCAGACACCTCCCTCTCCCTCACCTTTCTGCCTGGATGGTCGTAATGGTCCCCGTGTACGCATTCAAAATGAAGAAATGAAAGGCTCAAAGAGGTGATCGCAAAGCTCAAGAGGCACGGAGGCCTAAATCAGACCCACGGCTGTCTGCAGTGTCCCCCAACTGACCTCTTTCCAGCGGGTGACGGCCTCCAGGGACGGAGGGGCCAAAGCATCCCTGGGTACGCTGTCTGTGGGTGGCCTGGAGCTCTGCACGAGGATACAGAGAGCAATGAGACGTCGATTGTACCTCTAGGGGCTCAAAGTGTCAGTGAGTGCTTCCGCAACTTCTGTACCCCCGTCCCCGCAGACGACCGAGCATCGCCCTCAGAGCCCCGAGGCGCCGGGAGGGCCGTGAATTTGCCGCTAGTGAGCCGTATCTCGGAAGTCTGCACTTCCGGCTCAAAATGGACGTCTGTAGAGTGCTTTTTGCCAGAGCTTCCCTAGATATAGCTATATCTATATCTGTATCTGAAACTATAGATATCTCTATATCTCTATCTCTCTCTCTTTCTCTGTTTCTCTCTATCTACCTATCTATCTATGTATCTGTCTATTTCTATCACTCTTTCACTCTCTCTCTCTCTCTCTCTATATATATATATATATATACATATATATATACATATATATACCCACAGACGACCGAGCACCGCCCTCAGAGCCCCGAGGCGCCGGGAGGGCCGTGAATTTGCCGCAAGTGAGCCGTATCTCGGAAGTCTGCAGTTCCGGCTCAAAATGGACGTCAATAGAGAGCTTTTTGCCAGATCTACCATATACATATATATGCATATATATGTTCATCTATATGCATATATATGTATATGGTGGATTTTCTAAGGAAACCTGTGTGGACCCTGGTCTACCAGAGAAGACAGGCCGCTCCCAGCACCTCCACCTCCCCGGAGTGTGGACACCGGGCGTTCCAGAGCCACAATTCAGCATGATCTCTTTCATCCCAGAGGCCCCGGGGCTCCTTCCTAAGGCCTCTGCTCCTTCCTGCTTTCCGCATTGGAAATCAGACTTCAGGACGGAAGCAGACACCTCCCTCTCCCTCACCTTTCTGCCTGGGATGGTCGTAATGGTCCCTGTGGACGCATTCAAATGAAGAAATGAAAGGCTCGAAGAGGTGATCGCAAAGCTCATAAGGCACGGAGGCGCAAATCAGACCCACAGCTGGCTGCAGTGTCCACCACTACCTCTTTCCAGCGGGTGACGGCCTCCAGGGACGGAGGGGCCAAAGCCTCCCTGGGTCCGCTGTCTGTGGGTGGCCTGGAGCTCTGCACGAGGATACAGAGAGAAATGAGACGCCGTTTGTACCTCTAGGGGTTCAAAGTGTCAGTGAGTGCTTCTGCAACTTCTGTACCCCAGTACCCGCAGACGACCGAGCACCGCCCTCAGAGCCCCGAGGCGCCGCGAGGGCCGTGAATTTGCCGCAAGTGAGCCGTATCTCGAAAGTCTGCAGTTCCCGCTCAAAATGGACGTCACTAGAGAGCTTTTTGCCAGATCTACCATATACATATATATGCATATATATGTTCATCTATATGCATATATATGTATATGGTGGATTTTCGAAGGAAACCTGTGTGGACCCTGGTCTACCAGAGAAGACACGCCGCTCCCAGCACCTCTACCTCCCCGGAGTGTGGACACCGGGCGTTCCAGAGCCACAATTCAGCATGATCTCTTTCATCCCAGAGGCCCCGGGGCTCCTTCCTAAGGCCTCTGCTCCTTCCTGCTTTCCTCATTGGAAATCAGACTTCAGGACGGAAGCAGACACCTCCCTCTCCCTCACTTTTCGGCCTGGGATGGTCGTAATGGTCCCCGTGGACGCATTCAAAATGAAGAAATGAAAGGCTCGAAGAGGTGATCGCAAAGTTCATAAGGCACGGAGGCCGAAATCAGCCCCACAGCTGTCTGCAGTGTCCCCCACTGACCTCTTTCCAGCGGGTGACGGCCTCCAGGGACGGAGGGGCCAAAGCCTCCCTGGGTCCGCTGTCTGTGGGTGGCCTGAGCTCTGCACGAGGATACAGAGAGGAATGAGACGCCGTTTGTACCTCTAGGGGCTCAAAGTGTCAGTGAGTGCTTCTGCAACTTCTGTACCCCAGTACCCGCAGACGACCGAGCATCGCCCTCAGAGCCCCGAGGCGCCGGGAGGGCCGTGAATTTGCCGCAAGTGAGCTGTATCTCGGAAGTCTGCAGTTCTGCCTCAAAATGGACGTCAGTAGAGTGCTTTTTGCCAGAGCTTTCCTAGATATAGCTATATCTATATCTGTATCTGAATCTATAGATATCTCTATATCTCTATCTCTCTCTCTTTCTCTGATTCTCTCTCTCTCTCTCTCTATCTACCTATCTATCTATCTATGTATCTGTCTATTTCTCTCACACTTTATATATATATATATAGATATATATATACATATATATATATATATATACATATATATACCCGCAGACGACCGAGCACCGCCCTCAGAGCCCCGAGGCGCCGGGAGGGCCGTGAATTTGCCGCAAGTGAGCCGTATCTCGAAATCCTGCAGTTCCGGCTCAAAATGGACGTCACTAGAGAGCTTTTTGCCAGATCTACCATATACATATATATGCATATATATGTTCATCTATATGCATATATATGTATATGGTGGATTTTCGAAGGAAACCTGTGGGGATCCCTGGTCTACCAGAGAAGGCAGGTCGCCCCAGCACCTCTATACCTCCCCGAGGGGACAATCGCATGCCCAGGCCACAATTCAGCATGATCTCTTTTCATCCCAGAGGCCCTGCCAGGCTCCTTCCTCCTAAGGTCTTCTGCCTTTCTGCTTTCCTGAGCTGAAATCGTATCTCAGACGGAAGCTGGCACACCATCCTCTCCTCTCACCTTTTCTGCCTGGGATGGTCGTGGCATGAATCCCCGGACGAGATTCAAAATGAAGAAATGAAAGGCCTGAAGAGATCGCAAAGTTCATAAGGCACGAGGCCGAAATCGACCTATTGTCATTGCAGTGTCCCCAATGACCCTTTTCCATGTGGGCACTTCCAGGGCCCTGAGGCCAAAGCCTCCTGTCCAAGGTCTGTGGTGGCTCTGGAGCTCTGCACGAGATACAGAGAGGAATGGACGCCGCTTGTACCTCTAGGGGCCTTGCATCAGTGAGTGCTTCTGCACCGTACCCCAGTACCTGCAGTGGAGATTCATCGAAAGCACTCAGCCTCTCAGAGCCCTATAATGCTCGGAGGGTCGTGAATTCTGTCGCAGGTGAGCCATCTGAAGTCTGCAGTTCCGGCTCAAAATGGACGTCAGTAGTGCTACAGATCTCCCCAGATAGCTTACATCTATATCATGGTATCTGAATCTATAGATACCTCATATCTCTATCTCTCTTTCTCTGGCCTTCTCTCTCTCTATTCACTCATCTATCTATCTATGTATCTTGTCTATTTTCTCATTCTTTTATATATATATATATATATATATATATATATATATATATAAGACATATATATATATATATATATATACATATATATATATATACATATATACCTCAAGAGATTCCATCAGCACCCCTCTCAGAGAGCCTCAGGTCAGCTGAGGGCCGAATTTGCCGCAGTGAGCTTTATTCTCGAAAAGTCTGCAGTTCCGGCTCAAAATGGACGTCACTAGAGAGCTTTTTGCCAGATCTACTATATACATATATATGCATATATATGTTCATCTATATGCATATATATGTATATGGTGGATTTTCGAAGGAAACCTGTGTGGACCCTGGTCTACCAGAGAAGACAGGCCGCTCCCAGCACCTCCACCTCCCGGGAGTGTGGACACCGGGCGTTCCAGAGCCACAATTCAGCATGATCTCTTTTCATCCCAGAGGCCCCGGGACTCCTTCCTAAGGCCTCGGCTCCTTCTCGCTTTCCGCAGTGGAAATCAGACTTCAGGACGGAAGCAGACACCTCCCTCTCCCTCACTTTTCTGCCTGGGATGGTCGTAATGGTCCCCGTGGACGCATTCAAAATGAAGAAAGGAAAGGCTCAAAGAGCTGATCGCAAAGCTCCTAAGGCACGGAGGCCGAAACGACCCACAGTTGTTCGCAGTGTCCCCACTGGGACCTCTTTCTCCAGGCTGGGGGTGACGCCTCCAGGGGACGGAGGGGCCAAAAGCCTCCCTGGGTCCGCTGTCTGTGGGTGGCCTGGAGTTCTGCACGAGGATACAGAGAGGAATGAGACGCCGCTTGTACCTCTAGGGGCTCAAAGTGTCGTTGAGTGCTTCTGCACTGTACCCAAAATTAAGAGACGAAAGAATCAGCCTCCCCCTCAGAGTCTCTGAGATGAAAAATGGGAGTAATTTGCCGCAAGGACAGAGATTCTAAAGTCTGCAGTTCCACCAAATGGATCACTAGAGTGAGAGTTTTTTGTTGATGACGATGATATACATATAGATGCATATATATATTCATCTATATGCATCTATATGTATATGGTGGATTTTCAAGGAAACCTGTGTGGACCCCTGGTCTACCACAGAAGACAGGCCGCTCCTAGCACCTCCACCTCCCCGCAGTGTGGACACCGGGCGTTCCAGAGCCACAATTCAGCATGATCTTTTCATCCCAGAGGCCCCGGCGCTCCTTCCTAAGGCCTCGGCTCCTTCCCGCTTTCCGCAGTGGAAGTCAGACTTGAGGACGGAAGCAGACACCTCCCTCTCCCTCACCTTTCTGCCTGGGATGGTCGTAATGGTCCCCGTGGACGCATTCAAAATGAAGAAATGAAAGGCTCGAAGAGGTGATCGCAAAGTTCATAAGGCACGGAGGCCGAAATCAGACCCACAGCTGTCTGCAGTGTCCCCCACTGACCTCTTTCCAGCGGGTGACAGCCTCCAGGGACGGAGGGGCCAAAGCCTCCCTGGGTCCGCTGTCTGTGGGTGGCCTGGAGCTCTGCACGAGGATACAGAGAGGAATGAGACGCCGCTTGTACCTCTAGGGGCTCAAAGTGTCAGTGAGTGCTTCTGCAACTTCTGTACCCCAGTACCCGCAGACGACCGAGCACCGCCCTCAGAGCCCCGAGGCGCCGCGAGGGCCGTGAATTTGCCGGAAGTGAGCCGTATCTCGAAAGTCTGCAGTTCCGGCTCAAAATGGACGTCACTAG
>NW_024350818.1:0-425 GCF_902729225.1 Pteropus medius | reverse complement strand
AGATATTGAGAAAATAAACATTTAAAATACTGTAAACTAATAAAGGAGATACAGAATTGTCTTTATCTCACTCTCATCTTTTAACACACACAGACACACACACACACACACACACACATCTGCAATATAGTTTATGCCCTGAACATACACAATGTACTTTAATTTTCCTTGCTCATGAGACATGAAAACAGACCCTGACAATTCTTCATACTTTAAGAAATTCTATAAAAATAGAAGTAGTACATGCAGTGAAAGTACAAGTTAGTTGACATGAATCCAAATGTAAACTGTGGTCTTTGATGATAATGATGTGTCAATGTAGATTCATAAATTGTAACAAATGCACCACTGTGGTGGAGGATTTGATAAGGGAGGAAGCTGTATATGTTTGGGGACAGGGAGTATATGGTAAATCTCTGTACCTT
>NW_024350817.1:0-661 GCF_902729225.1 Pteropus medius | reverse complement strand
AAAATAAAAATCATTAACTACTTCAAGATTATAAAGTCATACTTCAAGAGACTGCGAGAATTAAATTAAAGAGCATCTGAACGGAGAAGCAAGATGGGAGGAGAGAGAACAGGTGTCCACAATGACATTCTCTGCATTCTCGACTCACGTCCTCACGTCCTTCTTCTGAGCCTCTATTGGATTATTGAAGATGAGTTTTTACTTAGTATTTTACTGGATGTAGTGTGGTGCAGATACTCGATCTTCCGTCATCCAATAATATTCTACTTTTCATCTGAACTCAGGACAGAAAGAGTTTGTGACATTAGAGGAAGGATTTCACACAAAATCGGTAGAATACGGAGTAAGTTCTCTAGAAGATCACAAGGGAAAGAGATATTTCAAGTGAGTTTTTACACAGTTGCCCCAATGCTTTGTTCTACGACTTGCTATACCTATTTCACTTGGAGATTTTATCTAATTTTTTGAAAGATAAACTTAGAGAAACATTTTTGCTTTGGTACTCATTTGTGTTTGAAAACTGTTTCCTAAACGTATTTCTTGGACCTTGGTCCTTCACGATACTCCACAAAAGAAGAATTCTGTGGTTTTGGGTAAACACTACAAATTCTCATCTGGATATTTGCAATATCTAAGAACTTATACAGAAGAAAAAGTAGCC
>NW_024350816.1:0-1110 GCF_902729225.1 Pteropus medius | reverse complement strand
ATAAACAAATAAATGAAATGAAATAAATCAATCACTAATTCACAAAATTATGTCTAGAAAGCTTAAAATTTATATGTATGATTGGGCAAGATAACTTCCAAAACCAAAATACCACTATTCCCTTACATTTACTTTTCAGCTCTGTCTTATCTTTTCTCCATTTTCTTCTAATCTTGTCTTCACCTGTATGTTTCATCTCTTCACCTAGAAATCTCTCTAGCAGCTCAAGCTCAGTGTGTTCAAAACTGAATTAAACTCTCTCACAAATCTAATCCTTGTCCATATACAAGATAATGTCAAATTCTCAATATACAAGATAATGTTAATTCAGACTCTCAATATACAAGATAATGTTAATTCAGACTCAAAAATATGGACTTTTATGCATTCCCCTTTTCTCCTCCATTGTTAGGCTAAAATTAATCTTACTATAATGTCAAATTTAACATGATATATTAAAGTTTCATTATCTTCTTTATTTATGCATATTTCAGAGCATTGTTCATGTAACTCACTTCCAAAAATTTAAAATCCTGGATTTACTTGTGAAATTTCAACTGCTTAAATATATATATTGGAAACTATAAATTAATTGTAATTTATGTAATATATATATTTATTTTCCAATATAAGCATTTAATGCCACAAATTTTTCTCTATGCAGTGAATTAGGTTCATCTCACAAATTTTAATGTGGTGTGCTACCATTTTCTAATTTTCTTTATTTTTTACATTTTATTTTTCAGTTGGAGTTGACATTGAATATTATTTTATATTAGTTTCAGGTATACAGCATAGTGGGTAGAAATTTATATAATTTATGAAGTAATTCCCTTCAATTTGTCTATTACTCATCTGGTTTTATACATATTATTACAATATAATTGACTATATTTCCTATGTTGTACTTCACATCTCCATCACTATTTTGTAACAACCAAGTTGTAATTCTTAATCCCTTCACCTTTTTCATCCAGCCCCACTATACCACCTCTCATCTGGCAACCATCAATTTGTTTTCTGTGTCTAGGAGTTTGTTTCTTATTGTTGTTTGTTTTGTTCTTTAGATTTCACACATAAGTGAAATTATATGCTATTTGTCTTTCTTTG
>NW_024350815.1:0-3382 GCF_902729225.1 Pteropus medius | reverse complement strand
AAATCAGACCCACAGCTGCCTGCAGTGTCCCCCAACTGACCTCTTTCCAGCGGGTGACGGCCTCCAGGGACGGAGGGGCCAAAGCCTCCCTGGGTCCGCTGTCTGTGGGTGGCCTGGAGCTCTGCACCCCGAGGATACAGAGAGCAATGAGACGCCGTTTGTACCTCTAGGGGCTCAAAGTGTCAGTGAGTGCTTCTGCAACTTCTGAACCCCAGTACCCGCAGACGACCGAGCATCGCCCTCAGAGCCCCGAGTCGCCGGGAGGGCCGTGAATTTGCCGCAAGTGAGCCGTATCTCGGAAGTCTGCACTTCCGGCTCAAAATGGACGTCTGTAGAGTGCTTTTGCCAGAGCTTCCCTAGATATAGCTATATCTATATCTGTATCTGAAACTATAGATATCTCTATATCTCTATCTCTCTCTCTTTCTGTTTCTCTCTCTCTCTCTATCTACCTATCTATCTATGTATCTGTCTATTTCTATCACTCTTTCTCTCTCTCTCTCTCTCTCTCTATATATATATATATATTTATATATACGTATATATATACATATATATACCCGCAGACGACCGAGCACCGCCCTCAGAGCCCCGAGGCGCCGGGAGGGCCGTGAATTTGCCGCAAGTGAGCCGTATCTCGAAAGTCTGCAGTTCCGGCCCAAAATGGACGTCATTAGAGAGCTTTTTGCCAGATCTACCATATACATATATATGCATATATATGTTCATCTATATGCATATATATGTATATGGTGGATTTTCGAAGGAAACCTGTGTGGACCCTGGTCTAAAAGAGAAGACAGGCCGCTCCCAGCACCTCCACCTCCCCGGAGTGTGGACACTGGGCGATACAGAGCCACAATTCAGCATGATCTCTTTTCATCCCAGAGGCCCCGGGGCTCCTTCCTAAGGCCTCTGCTCCTTCCTGCTTTCCCCATTGGAAATCAGACTTCAGGACGGAAGCAGCCACCTCCCTCTCCGTCACCTTTCTGCCTGGGATGGTCGTAATGGTCCCCGTGGACGCATTCAAAATGAAGAAATGAAAGGCTCGAAGAGGTGATCGCAAAGCTCATAAGGCCCGGAGGCCGAAATCAGACCCACAGCTGTTTGCAGTGTCCCCCAACTGACCTCTTTCCAGCGGGTGACGGCCTCCAGGGACGGAGGGGCCAAAGCCTCCCTGGGTCCGCTGTCTGTGGGTGGCCTGGAGCTCTGCACCCTGAGGATACAGAGAGCAATGAGACGCCGCTTGTACCTCTAGGGGCTCAAAGTGTCAGTGAGTGCTTCTGCAACTTCTGAACCCCAGTACCCGCAGACGACCGAGCATCGCCCTCAGAGCCCCGAGGCGCCGGGAGGGCCGTGAATTTGCCGCAAGTGAGCCGTATCTCGAAAGTCTGCAGTTCCGGCTCAAAATGGATGTCATTAGAGAGCTTTTTGCCAGATCTACCATATACATATATATGCATATATATGTTCATCTATATGCATATATATGTATATGGTGGATTTTCGATGGAAACTTGTGTGGACCCTGGTCTACCAGAGAAGACAGGCCGCTCCCAGGACCTCCACCTCCCCGGAGTGTGGACACTGGGCGATACAGAGCCACAATTCAGCATGATCTCTTTTCATCCCAGAGGCCCCGGGGCTCCTTCCTAAGGCCTCTGCTCCTTCCTGCTTTCCCCATTGGAAATCAGACTCCAGGACGGAAGCAGACACCTCCCTCTCCGTCACCTTTCTGCCTGGGATGGTCGTAATGGTCCCCGTGGACGCATTCAAAATGAAGAAATGAAAGGCTCGAAGAGGTGATCGCAAAGCTCATAAGGCCCGGAGGCCGAAATCAGACCCACAGCCGTCTGCAGTGTCCCCCAACTGACCTCTTTCCAGCGGGTGACGGCCTCCAGGGACGGAGGGGCCAAAGCCTCCCTGGGTCCGCTGTCTGTGGGTGGCCTGGAGCTCTGCACCCTGAGGATACAGAGAGCAATGACACGCAGTTTGTACCTCTAGGGGCTCAGTACAAGAGTGCTTGCAACTTCTGAAACTCTAAAAAAATTCGCAGATCTACCGAGCATCGCCCACAGAGCCCCGAGGCGCCGGGAGGGCCGTCAATTTGCCGCAAGTGAGCCGTATCTCGAAAGTCTGCAGTTCCGGCTCAAAATGGACGCCATTAGAGAGCTTTTTGCCAGATCTACCATATACATATATATGCATATATATGTTCATCTATATGCATATATATGTATATGGTGGATTTTCGAAGGAAGCCTGTGTGGACCCTGGTCTACCAGAGAAGACAGGCCGCTCCCAGCACCTCCACCTCCCCGGAGTGTGGACACTGGGCGATACAGAGCCACAATTCAGCATGATCTCTTTTCATCCCAGAGGCCCCGGGGCTCCTTCCTAAGGCCTCTGCTCCTTCCTGCTTTCCCCATTGGAAATCAGACTTCAGGACGGAAGCAGACACCTCCCTCTCCGTCACCTTTCTGCCTGGGATGGTCGTAATGGTCCCCGTGGACGCATTCAAAATGAAGAAATGAAAGGCTCGAAGAGGTGATCGCAAAGCTCATAAGGCCCGGAGGCCGAAATCAGACCCACAGCTGTCTGCAGTGTCCCCCAACTGACCTCTTTCCAGCGGGTGACGGCCTCCAGGGACGGAGGGGCCAAAGCCTCCCTGGGTCCGCTGTCTGTGGGTGGCCTGGAGCTCTGCACCCTGAGGATACAGAGAGCAATGAGACGCCGTTTGTACCTCTAGGGGCTCAAAGTGTCAGTGAGTGCTTCTGCAACTTCTCAACCCCAGTACCCGCAGACGACCGAGCATCGCCCTCAGAGCCCCGAGGCGCCGGGAGGGCCGTGAATTTGCCGCAAGTGAGCCGTATCTCTAAAGTCTGCAGTTCCGGCTCAAAATGGACGTCATTAGAGAGCTTTTTGCCAGATCTACCATATACATATATATGCATATATATGTTCATCTATATGCATATATATGTATATGGTGGATTTTCGAAGGAAACCTGTGTGGACCCTGGTCTACCAGAGAAGACACGCCGCTCCCAGCACCTCCCCCTCCCCGGAGTGTGGACACCGGGCGTTCCAGAGCCACAATTCAGCATGATCTCTTTCATCCCAGAGGCCCCGGGGCTCCTTCCTAAGGCCTCTGCTCCTTCCTGCTTTCCGCATTGGAAATCAGACTTCAGGACGGAAGCAGACACCTCCCTCTCCCTCACCTTTCTGCCTGGGATGGTCGTAATGGTCCCCGTGTACTCATTCAAAATGAAGAAATGAAAGGCTCAAAGAGGTGATCGCGAAGCTCAAGAGGCACGGAGGCCGAAATCAGACCCACAGCTGTCTGCAGTGTCCCCCAACTGACCTCTTTCCGGCGGGTGAC
>NW_024350814.1:0-7427 GCF_902729225.1 Pteropus medius | reverse complement strand
CCAGGGATGCTTTGGCCCCTCCGTCCCTGGAGGCCGTCGCCCGCTGGAAAGAGGTCAGTTGGGGGACACTGCAGACAGCCGTGGGTCTGATTTCGGCCTCCGTGCCTCTTGAGCTTTGAGATCACCTCTTTGAGCTTTTCATTTCTTCATTTTGAATGCGTACACGGGGACCATTACGACCATCCCAGGCAGAAAGGTGAGGGAGAGGGAGGTGTCTGCTTCCGTCCTGAAGTCTGATTTCCAACGCGGAAAGCAGGAAGGAGCAGAGGCCTTAGGAAGGAGCCCCGGGGCCTCTGGGATGAAAAGAGATCCTGCTGAATTGTGGCTCTGGAACGCCCGGTGTCCACACTCCGGGGAGGTGGAGGTGCTGGGAACGGCCTGTCTTATCTCAAATGTCTAAGGAAAATACAGCCTTTTGTTATAAAAATCACTATATATATATATATATATGTGTATATGTGTATATATATATACACATATATATATATATATATGAATATAAATATAGAAAGAGTTAGAGAACAGATATTACCTAAATAGATAGATAGGTAGATGTGGAGAGAGAGAGTGAGAGGGAGAGAGAAAGAGAGAGAGATAGAGATAGAGATATCTATAGATTCAGATGCTAGAGATATAGATATAGGATATTATATCTAGGGGAGCTCTGGCAAAAGTTAACTCCACCGGACGTCCATTTTGAGCCGGAACTGCAGACTTCCGAGATACGGCTCACTTGCGGCAAATTCAAGGCCCTCCCGGCGCCTCGGGCCTCTGAGGGCGATGCTCGGTCGTCTGCGGGTACGGGGGTACGGAAGTTGTGGAAGCACTCACTGACACTTTGAGCCCCTAGAGGTACAAACGACGTCTCATTGCTCTCTGTATCCTCGTGCAGAGCTCCAGGCCACCCACAGACAGCGTACCCAGGGATGCTTTGGTCCCTCCGTCCCTGGAGGCCGTCGCCCGCTGGAAAGAGGTCAGTAGGGGACACTGCAGACAGCTGGGTCTGATTTCGGCCCGTGCCTCTGAGTCAGCGACCTCTTTTGAGCCTTTCATTGCTTCATTTTGAATGCGACACGGGACCATTAGCCCACTCATCCCAGGCAGAAAGGTGAGGGAGAGGAGGTGTCTGCTTCGACCTGTCTGCTGATTTCCAATGAAAGCAGGAAGGAGCAGAGGCTCAGAAGCGGAGCCCTGGGCCTCTGGGATGAAAAGAGATCATGCTGAATTGTGGCTCTGTATCGCCCAGTGTCCACACTCCGGGGAGGTGGAGGTGCTGGGGGCGGCCTGTCTTCTCTGGTAGACCAGGGTCCACACAGGTTTCCTTCGAAAATCCACCATATACATATATATGCATATAGATGAACATATATATGCATATATATGTATATGGTAGATCTGGCAAAAGCTCTCTAGTGACGTCCATTTTGAGCCGGAACTGCAGACTTTCGAGATACGGCTCACTTGCGGCAAATTCACGGCCCTCCCGGCGCCTCGGGGCTCTGAGGGCGATGCTCGGTCGTCTGCGGGTACTGGGGTTCAGAAGTTGCTGAAGCACTCACTGACACTTTGAGCCCCTAGAGGTACAAACGGCGTCTCATTGCTCTCTGTATCCTCAGGGTGCAGAGCTCCAGGCCACCCACAGACAGCGGACCCAGGGAGGCTTTGGCCCCTCCGTCCCTGGAGGCCGACACCCGCTGGAAAGAGGTCAGTTGGGGACACTGCAGACAGCTGTGGGTCTGATTTCGGCCTCCGGGCCTTATGAGCTTTGCGATCACCTCTTCGAGCCTTTCATTTCTTCATTTTGAATGCGTCCACGGGGACCATTACACCATCCCAGGCAGAAAGGTGACGGAGAGGGAGGTGTCTGCTTCCGTCCTGAAGTCTGATTTGCAATGCGGAAAGCAGGAAGGAGCAGAGGCCTTAGAAGGAGCCCCGGGGCCTCTGGGATGAAAAGAGCTCATGCTGAATTGTGGCTCTGGAACGCCCGGTGTCCACACTCCGGGGAGGTGGAGGTGCTGGGAACGGCCTGTCTTATCCCAAACGTCTAAGGAAAATACAGCCTTTTGTTATAAAAATCACTATATATTTATATATATATATGTGTATATATATATATATATATATATATACACATATATATATATATGAATATAAATATAGAAAGAGTTAGAGAAATAGATAGATACCTAAATAGATAGATAGGTAGATGGAGAGAGAGAGTGAGAGGGAGAGAGAAAGAGAGAGAGATAGAGATATATAGATATCTATAGATATATCTAGGGGAGCTCTGGCAAAAAGCACTCTACTGACGTCCATTTTGAGCCGGAACTGCAGACTTCCGAGATACGGCTCACTTGCGGCAAATTCACGGCCCTCCCGGCGCCTCAGGGCTCTGAGGGCGATGCTCGGTCGTCTGCGGGTACGGGGGTACGGAAGTTGCGGAAGCACTCACTGACACTTTGAGCCCCTAGAGGTACAAACGACGTCTCATTCCTCTCTGTATCCTCGTGCAGTGCTCCAGGCCACCCCCAGACAGCGTACCCAGGGATGCTTTGTCCCCTCCGTCCCTGGAGGCCGTCACCCGCTGGAAAGAGGTCAGTTGGGGGACACTGCAGACAGCCGTGGGTCTGATTTCGGCCTCCGTGCCTCTTGAGCTTTGCGATCACCTCTTTGAGCCTTTCATTTCTTCATTTTGAATGCGTACACAGGGACCATTACGACCATCCCAGGCAGAAAGGTGAGGGAGAGGGAGGTGTCTGCTTCCGACCTGAAGTCTGATTTCCAATGCGGAAAGCAGGAAGGAGCAGAGGCCTTAGGAAGGAGCCCCGGGGCCTCGGGGATGAAAAGAGATCCTGCTGAATTGTGGCTCTGGAACGCCCGGTGTCCACACTCCGGGGAGGTGGAGGTGCTGGGAGTGGCCTGCCTTCTCTGGTAGACCAGGGGTCCAGCCAGGTTTCCTTCGAAAATCCACCATATACATATATATGCATATAGATGAACATATATATGCATATATATGTATATGGTAGATCTGGCAAAAAGCTCTCTCCTGACGTCCATTTTGAGCCGAACTGCAGACTTCCGAGATACGGCTCACTTGCGGCAAATTCACGGCCCTCCCGGCGCCTCGGGGCTCTGAGGGCGATGCTTGGTCGTCTGCGGGTACGGGGGTACGGAAGTTGCGGAAGCACTCACTGACACTTTGAGCCCCTAGAGGTACAAATGACGTCTCATTCCTCTCTGTATCCTCGTGCAGAGCTCCGGGCCACCCACAGACAGCGTACCCAGGGATGCTTTGGCCCCTCCGTCCCTGGAGGCCGTCACCCGCTGGAAAGAGGTCAGTTGGGGGACACTGCAGACAGTTGTGGGTCTGATTTCGGCCTCCGGGCCTTATGAGCTTTGCGATCACCTCTTCGAGCCTTTCATTTCTTCATTTTGAATGCGTCCACGGGGACCATTACGACCATCCCTGGCAGAAAGGTGAGGAGAGGGAGGTGTCTGCTTCCGCCCTGAAGTCTGATTTCCAATGCGGAAAGCAGGAAGGAGCAGAGGCCTTAGGAAGGAGCCCCGGGGCCTCTGGGATGAAAAGAGATCCTGCTGAATTGTGGCTCTGGAAAGCCCGGTGTCCACACTCCGGGGAGGTGGAGGTGCTGGGAGCGGCCTGTCTTATCTCAAACGTGTAAGGAAAATACAGCCTTTTGTTATAAAAATCACTATATATATATATATGTGTATATATATGTATATATATATATATATATACACACACACATATATATATATGAATATAAATATAGAAAGAGTTAGAGAAATAGATAGATACCTAAATAGATAGATAGGTAGATGGAGAGAGAGAGTGAGAGGGAGAGAGAAAGAGAGAGAGATAGAGATATAGAGATATCTATAGATTCAGATAGAGATATAGATATAGATATATCCAGGGGAGCTCTGGCAAAAAGCACTCTACTGACGTCCATTTTGAGCGGGAATTGCAGACTTCCGAGATACGGCTCACTTGCGGCAAATTCACGGCCCTCCCGGCGCCTCGGGGCTCTGAGGGCGATGCTCGGTCGTCTGCGGGTACGGGGGTACGGAAGCTGCGGAAGCACTCACTGACACTTTGAGCCCCTAGAGGTACAAACGACGTCTCATTCCTCTCTGTATCCTCGTGCAGTGCTCCAGGCCACCCACAGACAGCGTACCCAGGGATGCTTTGTCCCCTCCGTCCCTGGAGACCGTCACCCGCTGGAAAGAGGTCAGTTGGGGGACACTGCAGACAGCTGTGGGTCTGATTTCGGCCTCCGTGCCTCTTGAGCTTCGCGATCACCTCTTTGAGCCTTTCATTTCTTCATTTTGAATGTGTACACGGGGACCATTACGACCATCCCAGGCAGAAAGGTGAGGAGAGGGGAGTGTGTCTGTTTCCCACCTTGAAGTCTGATTTCCAATGCAGAAAGCAGGAAGGAGCAGAGGCCTTAGGAAGGAGCCCCGGGGCCTCTGGGATGAAAAGAGATCCTGCTGAATTGTGGCTCTGGAACGCCCGGTGTCCACACTCCGGGGAGGTGGAGGTGCTGGGAGCGGCCTGCCTTCTCTGCTAGACCAGGGTCCAGCCAGGTTTCCTTCGAAAATCCACCATATACATATATATGCATATAGATGAACATATATATGCATATATATGTATATGGTAGATCTGGCAAAAAGCGCTCTAGTGACGTCCATTGACAACCGTAGACTGGATACTGCTCACTTGGCGGTAAATTCATTTGGGTTCTCCCGGCTCGCTCTGAGGGCGATGCTCGGTCGTCTGCGGGTACGTGGGTACGGAAGTTGCGGAAGCACTCACTGACACTTTGAGCCCCTAGAGGTACAAACGACGTCTCATTCCTCTCTGTATCCTCGTGCAGTGCTCCAGGCCACCCACAGACAGCGTACCCAGGGATGCTTTGGCCCCTCTGTCCCTGGAGGCCGTCACCCGCTGGAAAGAGGTCAGTTGGGGGACACTGCAGACAGCTGTGGGTCTGATTTCGGCCTCTGTGCCTCTTGAGCTTCGCGATCACCTCTTTGAGCCTTTCATTTCTTCATTTTGAATGCGTACACGGGGACCATTACGACCATCCCAGGCAGAAAGGTGAGGGAGAGGAGGTGTCTGCTTCCGTCCTGAAGTCTGATTTCCAATGCGGAAAGCAGGAAGGAGCAGAGGCCTTAGGAAGGAGCCCCGGGGCCTCTGGGATGAAAAGAGATCCTGCTGAATTGTGGCTCTGGAATGCCCGGTGTCCACACTCCGGGGAGGTGGAGGTGCTGGGAGCGGCCTGCCTTCTCTGGTAGAACAGGGGTCCACCCAGGTTTCCTTCGAAAATCCACCATATACATATATATGCATAGTGATGAACATATATATGCATATATATGTATATGGTAGATCTGGCAAAAAAAGTTTCCTTCTAGTGACGTCCATTTGGAGCCGGAACTGCAGACTTCCGAGATACGGCTCACTTGCGGCAAATTCACGGCCCTCCCGGCGCCTCGGGGCTCTGAGGGCGATGCTCGGTCGTCTGCGGGTACGGGGGTACGGAAGTTGCGGAAGCACTCACTGACACTTGGAGCCCCTAGAGGTACAAACGACGTCTCATTCCTCTCTGTATCCTCGTGCAGTGCTCCAGGCCACCCACAGACAGCGTACCCAGGGATGCTTTGTCCCCTCCGTCCCTGGAGGCCGTCACCCGCTGGAAAGAGGGCAGTTGGGGGACACTGCAGACAGCTGTGGGTCTGATTTCGGCCTCCGTGCCTCTTGAGCTTTGCGATCACCTCTTTGAGTCTTTCATTTCTTCATTTTGAATGCGTACACGGGGACCATTACGACCATCCCAGGCAGAAAGGTGAGGGAGAGGGAGGTGTCTGCTTCCGTCCTCAAGTCTGATTTCCACTGCGGAAAGCGGGAAGGAGCCGAGGCCTTAGGAAGGAGCCTCGGGGCCTCTGGGATGAAAAGAGATCATGCTGAATTGTGGCTCTGGAACGCCCGGTGTCCACACTGCGGGGAGGTGGAGGTGCGAGGAGCGGCCTGTCTTCTGTGGTAGAGCAGGGGTCCACGCAGGTTTCCTTCGAAAAACCACCATATACATATATATGCATATAGATGAACATATATATGCATATATATGTATATGGTAGATCTGGCAAAAAGCTCTCTAGTGACGTCCATTTTGAGCCGGAACTGCAGACTTCCGAGATACGGCTCACTTGCGGCAAATTCACGGCCCTCCCGGCGCCTCGGGGCTCTGAGGGCGATGCTCGGTCGTCTGCGGGTACGGGGGTACGGAAGTTGCGGAAGCACTCACTGACACTTTGAGCCCCCAGAGGTACAAACGGCGTCTCATTCCTCTCTGTATCCTCAGGGTGCAGAGCTCCAGGCCACCCACAGACAGCGGACCCAGGGAGGCTTTGGCCCCTCCGTCCCTGGAGGCCGTCACCCACTGGAAAGAGGTCAGTGGGGGACACTGCAGCCAGCTGTGGGTCTGATTTCGGCCTCCGTGCCTCTTGAGTCAAGGACAATTTTTTTGAGCCTTTCATTTCTTCATTTTGAATGCGTACACGGGGACCATATGACCCTATCCCAGCAGGCAGAAAAGGTGAGGGAGAGGGAGGTGTCTGCTTCCCACCTGAAGTCTGATTTCCACGCGGAGCAGGAAGGAGCAGAGGCCTTAGGAAGGAGCCCCGGGGCCTCTGGGATGAAAAGAGATCATGCTGAATTGTGGCTCTGGAACGCCCGGTGTCCACACTCCGGGGAGGTGGAGGTGCTGGGAGCTGCCTGTCTTCTCTGGTAGACCAGGGTCCACACAGGTTTCCTTCGAAAATCCACCATATACATATATATGCATATAGATGAACATATATATGCATATATATGTATATGGTAGATCTGGCAAAAAGCTCTCTAGTGACGTCTATTTTGAGCCGGAACTGCAGACTTCCGAGATACGGCTCACTTGCGGCAAATTCACTGCCCTCCCGGCGCCTCGGGGCTCTGAGGGCGATGCTCGGTCGTCTGCGGGTACGGGGGTACGGAAGTTGCGGAAGCACTCACTGACACTTTGAGCCCCTAGAGGTACAAACGACGTCTCATTCCTCTCTGTATCCTTGTGCAGTGCTCCAGGCCACCCACAGACAGCGTACCCAGGGATGCTTTGTCCCCTCCGTCCCTGGAGGCCGTCACCCGCTGGAAAGAGGTCAGTTGGGGGACACTGCAGACAGCTGTGGGTCTGATTGCGGCCTCCGTGCCTCTTGAGCTTCGCGATCACCTCTTTGAGCCTTTCATTTCTTCATTTTGAATGCGTACACGGGGACCATTACGACCATCCCAGGCAGAAAGGTGAGGGAGAGGGAGGTGTCTGCTTCTGTCCTGAAGTCTGATTTCCCATGCGGAAAGC
>NW_024350813.1:0-469 GCF_902729225.1 Pteropus medius | reverse complement strand
AAAAATCCCTCTTGGATAGAGAATACCTCCCCTCCAAAGACAAGGAATGCAGTGTGTGCTGGGGGGGTGGGGGCAGGGCTCGGGCCGAGCCAGGACGCCGCACACAAGTGTGGTGACAGCATCTCGTAACCCATTCGAAGGGTGCCCCGGGCCTCCAGGTCCCGTTAATGCAGCCTGTCTGCACAGACCGTCAGCGACGGCGGCCGAGGGGCGGCCCTGGATGGTTAACAAGCAACGAGGAGCATGCCTGGCCTCGGGCTCCGGGGGGCTGTGTCCAGTTCAGGGTCCATAGTGGGTGAACTTTAATTATTCGTCCTGAGAGTTCACAGTTTGACTGAGGAAGGAGGTCGCCACGAAACCGTTCCCCGACAGCGCAGGTGACATCGGCTCACGTGAAAGCAGGAGAGCGAGGCCGGCAGCGACCTGCTTTGTTTGCTTTGCCTTAGATCAAGAACGCCGCGGCCAACGT
>NW_024350812.1:0-639 GCF_902729225.1 Pteropus medius | reverse complement strand
TGAAAACATTAGCGCTCCCAGCAGTAGTAAATGAGGGGCCTATCTCTGTATCTTCACCAGCAATGAGCATTTCTAGTTTTGTAGTTATAATTTAATAGGCAAAAAATGTTTTTACTTTAAAAAATATGCCCCTATCTAATTACTAGGAGAAATAAACCTTTTTAAGTGTTTAACATTCCTTTTTACTTCTTTTGTGCTCTTTTGAAATGTTAGTTATTTCTTGTTCATTTTTATAATTCCTTAAACAATAAGGATATTTTATTTCAAGGGCCACTTTAGGAGTTGGCTGGCTGCCTGCCATTTTGAAGCAAACTGTCAGAGATTCACTTCCTCTGCAGAGGAAAGACAGTTCACAGTCCCCTTTCATACCTCTGGGCAGGGACAGTGGTACCAGGACAGTCCCTCACAGGGTCCTGCTCAAATGAGAGGCAAGACCCCTGTCCTCCACAGGAGGCCCAGCCAGCGGGGAACCCAGCACACAGGTCACTGTGAAGGCTAAGGAGCAGAAAACAGCCAGAGTTCGAGAGAGAGAAGGGCATCTTTCCATTTAAATAGGCTTCCCTGGAATGTGCGCCTCGAGGAGAGGAAGCCGGCAACTGGAAGGGAAAAGGGACGGTGCCTTGGAAAACAGAGAGGGGG
>NW_024350811.1:0-321 GCF_902729225.1 Pteropus medius | reverse complement strand
TAAATTTTTACTAAAGTGTTACATGCCATCTTAAGTGGAAAAGTAGGTGATCTCTCTCTCTCTCTCTCTCTCTCTCTCTCACACACACAAACCCATGTAACTACCACCCAGATCAAGATACAGAACACCTCCTTTCAGTAAATACCTCACGACCCTGCAAAGGAACTGCTATCCTGACTTTAATCGCCATATTAGTGTTGCCTGTTTTAGAGCTGCGTTGAGAGGATCATACAGTACCTACGTAACCGCCTGCCTCCAGTCTCTGCACTCAACACCACGTGACGTTCATCCAGCTTGATGTATGCTGCAGCGTCGCAGTCT
>NW_024350810.1:0-395 GCF_902729225.1 Pteropus medius | reverse complement strand
GGTTAAAGTTAGGGTTAGGGTTAGACTTAGGATTTGGATTAGGGTTCAAGTTAAGGATTAGTTTTATGTTTAGGGTTAGGGTTAAAGTCAGGATTAGGGTTAGGTTTAGGGTTATGGTTAAGTTTAGGGTTCAGGTAGGGTTATGGTTAGGATTATGTTTAAGTTAATATTAGTGTTAGGGATAGGGTTAAGTTTAGAGTGATAGTATTAGGATTAGAGTAAACATCAGGCTTCGTGTTAGGATTAGGGTCAGGTTTATGTTAGTTTAAAGGTTAGAGTGAGCTTAAGAGGGTAGAGTTAGGATTAGTGTTAGGGTTTGAGTTAGGGTTAGGGTTAAAGTTTAGGGTTAGTGTTAGGGTTAGGTTTAGGGTTTGTGTTAAGTTTAGGGTTAGGGT
>NW_024350809.1:0-434 GCF_902729225.1 Pteropus medius | reverse complement strand
CCTCTAACCGCAGGTCCCTGAACCCCACGGAAGGTTTAATGTTTTGTAAATGCATAGAGGGATGGTTTAGATATGCTGTACACCTGAGATGGACACAAAATAGCCCTACTGCCCGGCGTTGTTAAACCCTTTTGGTGAGCAGGAGGAGCGCTTGGGCCAATTCTCTGTGTGGCTTGGTGCAAGTTTGGGCACAACCCTCAGCCAAAGGATGACACCCATGCATCAGCCTGGGTTTCCACAATCAGCACACGCTGTGTCCAGTGTTGCATGGAAGTCGCTGCAGAGGTTTGAATGGCTCCATTCCTTTTCAATTTCCATTTTCAATAGCTCTATTTCTTGCAATTTCCTGCCTCTGAACCAAGGACATGAGCTGAAATACATGAAAAACCAGAGCAATGATTTGAACTTGAATAGATAGATGCGATAAATATGCA
>NW_024350808.1:0-1500 GCF_902729225.1 Pteropus medius | reverse complement strand
GTTAGGGTTAAGTTCAGATTCGGGTTAAGTTTATGGTTAGCATCAGGGTAATAGTTTAGAGTTAGGATTAGTGTAAGGGTTAGTGTTAGGGTTAAGATTACGCTAAGGTTAGGGTTAGGGTTCAGGTTCAGGTATAGAATAACTGTTAGCTTTAGGTTAGGGTTAGGGTTTGCAGTACGTTAGGGTTTGGGTTAGAGTTAGTGTTAGGATTATGATTAGGTTTATGTTTAGGTTAGGCTAAGGGTTAGGGTTAGGGTTTATATTTAGGTTTAGGGTTAGGGCTTAGTATTAGGGTTAGGTTTAGGTTAGGGTTATGTTAAGTTTAGGGTTATGGCTGGGTTTAGGGTAATTCTTAGTGTTAAGATAAGCATTACGTTTAGGTTTAGGGTTAGGGTTGGGGATTAGGGTTAGAGTTATTCTTAGTGTAAAATTTAGGGTTAGAGTTAGAATTCGGGATTAGTTTTAAATTTAGTGTTAGAATCTGGGTAGGGTTAGTGTTAGGGTTACTTTTAATGTTTGGTTAATATTTAGGGTTAGGGTAGTGGTAGAGATATTTTTAGAGTTAAATTAAGGCTTCGGTTAGATTTAGGGTGAAGTGTTAATGTTAGGATTATCGTTAGTGTAAAAATTAGGGTTCAGTTTAGAGTTAGGCTTAGGTTTAGGGTTAGGAATAGGTTTAGGATTCATTTAGGTTCACGGTCACTGTTAAGTTTAAGTTAGAGTTAAAGTTAGGGTGTGGGTTAGGGTAAGAGTTTAGAGGTAGGAGTAGTGTTAGGGTTAGGGATAGGGTTAGTTTTAAGTTAGAGTTAGGGTTAGTGTTATGGTTAGGTTTGGAGTTAAGGTTAGCGTGAATGTTAGGGTTAGGATTAGGGTTAGGATTAGGGTTAGGGTTGAAGTTAGCTTTAGCGTTATGTTTTGGTTTAGGGTTACGATTATGTTTAATGTTAGAGTTAGGGTAAGTAGAGTTAGAATCAGTGTTAGGATTTGTGTTATGGTTGGGCTTACCTTATGTTTAGGGTTAGGGTTAGGGTTAGGCAGGGTTAGGGTTAGGGTTACTGTTAGGGTTATGATTATCGTTAGGTTTAGGGTTAGGGTAAGGATATGTGTGTAGGGTTAGCGTATTTCTTAGTGTTAAATTTAGGCTTAGGTTTAGAATTTGGGTTAAAATTAGCTTTAGATTTAGGGTCAGGATTTGGGTTAGTGTTACTTTTAGGGTTATTTTTAAGTTTTGGGTTAGATTTAGGGTCAGGGTTAAGTTTAGAGTTAGCTTTAGAGTTAAAGTAGGGTTAGGGTTATGTTTGGGGTCAGTGGTTAAGTTTAGGGTTATTGTTAGTGTAAAATCTAGGCTTAGGTTTATTGTTAGGTTTAGGGTAAGAGGTTAGATTTAAGATAAGTGTTAGGTTTAGGATTAGGGATAGGATTAGTTTAAGATTATGGTTAGGGTTAAGTTTAGGTTAAGGTTAAAGTAAGGATTACAATTAGGGTAAGATTTTAGAGTTA
>NW_024350807.1:0-1127 GCF_902729225.1 Pteropus medius | reverse complement strand
CTCCTTAAATAGTAAGCAAATAAAATGAAAATACCAGCAGTAGTTGGGGTGATATCCAGATGCATTGCTGGTGGTAGCATAAAGTAGCGACACTTTGGAATGCAATGTGGTCATCTGTATTACGAACCATAGCTCATCTAATTATCCCAATTCTAGAACCCTCTCTAGAGAAAACCATTTAAAATAGGGGAAAAATTATTTACGTGATTATGTTCATAAGAACATTATGTATAATAGAGGAAAATTGGAAGCGATCTATAGGTTCAACATTGGGTAATGGTTAAGAAAGTTGTAGTAGATTCCCCCAAGAATAGCTCTTACATAAAAAAATTGAATTATGAAGTCTAAGACAGTATGGTATTAAGAAAAAAGACAATTAAAACTTAGCGTGCCCTGTGATTATGCCCACATAAAATCTATATATTATAAAAAAAAATAAAGGAAGCAGTACAGATTTTGGATTTAGACTTTGGATTAATTCTGGTATTGACACATCTCATTATGTGTCTTTTCACAACTCTTGAAACTTCCCTGGGGCTCAGATTCCTCATCAGTGAAAAGATAAAGCAATTTCTTAGGGTCCCTGGGTCTGAACCTGATTCTGGCCACTAACAATCTCTTCAAGTAGTTTGCCAGACTTGCTTATATCAGTAAGCGAGATTCCTGGGCAATTAGTTGTGTCATTGTGCATAGGCGACTGAAGTCCTTTAAGCACTTCTGGTGGTTAGACAGTGCTGCTACTATTTAAGATTTGACAACATCTTCCTCAGTGAACTACTCAGCCGCCCAACAGTCTGAGGAGAGTGGAGAACAAACTACCGAATGAATCCTGCTGTAGAGGCCGATTTTCACGTAAAGCCGGTTCTGGTGAAGTGATGGATCACTTTGGGCCCTCCCTCGCCTGCCCGCTGGTTGATGCTGGTGGACCCTGCCCTGGGAAGGTTGACCCCATGCAGCCTACAGATGGGCATTCTGCTCTCCCAGTCTCTCCACGGCTGCTTTTGATGAGTCAGGGAGAGGGTTTCTTTCTGCCCAATGTTTGGTTTGTCACTGTTAGAATTTACACATTATAAATGACCCTTCATCTCCACACACAGATTTCATTAGCCTGGACTTTGATCTTGCAT
>NW_024350806.1:0-396 GCF_902729225.1 Pteropus medius | reverse complement strand
ATATATGCATATATATGTATATGGTAGCTTTGGCAAAAAGCTCTCTGGTGACGTCCATTTTGAGCCAGAATCGCAGACTTCCGAGAAAAGGCTCACTTGCGGCAAATGCACAGCCCTCCCGGGGCCTTGGGGCTCTTTGGGCGATGCTCAGTCTTCTGCGGAGACTGGGGTACCGAAGTTGGAGGAGCACTCACTGACACTTTGAGCTCCTAGAGGTCCAAACTACGTCTCATTCGTCTCTGTATGCTCTTGCAGGGTTCAGGGCCACCCACAGACAGCGAACCCAGGGATGCTTTGGGCCCTGCGTCCATGGCGGCCGTCACCCGCTGGAAAGAGTTCAGTTGGGAGACACTGCAGACAGCTGTGGGTCTGAATTCGGCCTCCGTGCCTTAGGAG
>NW_024350805.1:0-756 GCF_902729225.1 Pteropus medius | reverse complement strand
GAAATAGAGAATAATACCAATTTACGGTTTTTCCTTCCGTCCCATTTTCGAGGATTGCCCGATCTTGTTTCTCCAAGGTCTGTACTTTTGCATGATGTCATCGAATGCTGCTGGGCATGGGACAGCCACACTTGCCATCCTCCGGACGGCTGCTGTTCTGTCACATGTCAATGCCTTTGCACAGGCTCCGCCTCGTGCGCCTCGTGAACTCGCCCCTTCTCCTCTGCAAACCCTTCCCACCCCCTCTCCACTGGAAAAGAGTCAACCAAGTGGCTGTCTTGTGTGTGTCACCTGTGCACAGAGAGGTCACTCGGTGTGGTGACTAGTTTGTGACAGATCTGCTGCCTGCCAAACGAAGGCTTCTCATGAGCAGAGACCTGGGGCCTTGCACGGTGCCACACGCACAGCAGGTGCTCAGTCCAGGCGCTCGCCGAAGAGAAGGCACCAGGGCAGGAGGAAAGAGCATGAACTTTTAAGGAGCCCTGAAGAATCCGGGCAGAAGGGGCCCGAGACAGAGGAGGAGAAACCAGAAGCAGGGGACTTCAGAGGGAGGCTGGAACCCATGGAACCCATGGTATTTTCAGGAACTGAGAGAAGATCGGCTCAGCCATGACCACACCCCAGACAAGACTGCAGGTGTCGTTACCAGCACCAAGCACAGCCATGTCGCCAGTGACGGTGGCCCGTGGCCTCCTGCAGAGACGCTGCAGGGGAGCCGTGTGACCTGGCGATGTACATGGCGTCGGCATTCTACAC
>NW_024350804.1:0-860 GCF_902729225.1 Pteropus medius | reverse complement strand
AAGTAAAAATAAATGAGCATGAAAAAATAAACATTTAAAAATTATGAAAAGAAAAATATTCATTGAAATTAAAAACTCTAAAATAGAATATACTACAGATAATACCTAGTCAAAGAGAGAATTAGTAAATGAAAATGGTACTGAAGAGTTTTCTCAGAGTAATAAAGAGTTAAGATATATGAAAGAATATTTGAGACATGCAGAGTAGGTATAGCAGCTCTAACACATGTATAATAGAAGTTCCAGAAGAAGTGAGTGGAGGAAATATGACATTTGACGAAATAATAGTTGAACTGAAAAAAGATTTATGAGTTCTCACAACAATGTACATTGTTATGATAGTCATAGTTGAACTGAAGCAGTTCAACTATCAAGCAGAATAAATAAATTCAAAGCAAGACGTATCGTTGTGAAACTGAAGATCATTAAACAAAAATAAAATTGTTAAAGAAAAGGCAAAATATACTGAAAGAGAATATTTTCAAATGGACCACAAACTTTTCCTCAGCAATCATGGAAACTAGAAAACAATAGGATTAACATCTTTAAAATGTTGAGGGAGCACACCTGCTAAATTAATATGGTGTGGGTGGTGAAACTATTACACAAAAGTGGGGTAAAACTAAAAGAAGAAAGTCAGACATACTCAGAAAGAGTTTATCCCCTACAGATATTTTCTAGATTATAAAAGTATTAATAACACTGAATAGAGAGTGGAGGCATGGAATCCAGGAAACAATTGTAAGCTCAGAATATGCTAAAAGGAAACATCGGATATAATTGACTATTTAAACATAATTAATAATTTTTGCATTTAATAAGGAAAAATAAAATTCTAGATAACATTAACAAGATTGTAG
>NW_024350803.1:0-504 GCF_902729225.1 Pteropus medius | reverse complement strand
CTTTTCTGAGCCAAGTATAGTATCATACCAATGATGCAGTGGTAAAAACATAGACAAGTCCCTATCCTGATGTAACTAGCAAGGGAACTACATCTTAAACAGAGTGCTATAAGAGCACATAATGGAGCCATTTAGTTTCATTTTAAAATGAGCATGACAATACCATGTGCTTTGTGGGATTGTGAGGATTAAATGAGATAATATAAGTGTGGCATCTAGCAGATTGCCTAGGATACAACAAATAAATGTTAATTTTTCCACATGCCTATGATGTTATCAGATTTTTCCCCCTGACCAATTCTTCCCTTTCTCAAAGTCGAAATGCTAAAGCTGATTGGGTTCCTCTAAAAGAGCAGGGTAGAGACAGAAGAGGAGGTAGAGAAGGGCCCTGAACTGATCTCGCCTCTGCCTTGGTGGCTTCTGAATGGGTCTTCCCAGCCTAGTCATCCCTGAGCTCCAGTTCCTATAGCTCACCAGTGGCCCACAAGGAAGAGTCTTCTGCTC
>NW_024350802.1:0-1298 GCF_902729225.1 Pteropus medius | reverse complement strand
GAGGAAGGAGCCCCGGGGCCTCTGGGATGAAAAGAGATCATGCTGAATTGTGGCTCTGGAACGCCCGGTGTCCACACTGCGGGGAGGTGGAGGTGCTAGGAGAGCCTGTTTTCTGTGGTAGACCAGGGGTCCATGCAGGTTTCCTTCGAAAATCCACCATATACATATATATGCATATAGATGAACACATATATGCATATATATGTATATGGTAGCTTTGGCAAAAAGCTCTCTGGTGACGTCCATTTTGAGCCAGAATCGCAGACTTCAGAGAAAAGGCTCACTTGCGGCAAATGCACAGCCCTCCCGGGGCCTTGGGGCTCTGTGGGCGATGCTCGGTCTTCTGCGGAGACTGGGGTACCGAAGTTGGAGGAGCAATCACTGACACTTTGAGCTCCTAGAGGTACAAACTACGTCTCATTCGTCTCTGTATCCTCTTGCAGGGTTCAGGGCCACCCACAGACAGCGTACCCAGGGATGCTTTGGCCCCTGCGTCCATGGCGGCCGTCACCCGCTGGAAAGAGTTCAATTGGGAGACACTGCAGACAGCTGTGGGTCTGAATTCGGCCTCCGTGCCTTAGGAGCTTTGCGATCAACTCTTTGAGCCTTTCATTTCTTCATTTTGAATGCGTCCACGGGGACCATTACGACCATCCCAGGCAGAAAGGTGAGGGAGAGGGAGGTGTCTGCTTCTGTCCTGAAGTCTGATTTCCACTGCGGAAAGCGGGAAGGAGCCGAGGCCTGAGGAAGGAGCCCTGGGGCCTCCGGGATGAAAAGAGATCATGCTGAATTGTGGCTCTGGATCGCCCGGTGTCCACACTGCGGGGAGGTGGAGGTGCTAGCAGCGGCCTGTCTTCTGTGACCAGGGTCCATGGTTCGAACCGACCGATAATATGACATAGACGGAACATGCGACATACGCATACAGAAGCCACAAAACCTCTGGCGACGTCCATTCTTGATTGTGAATAACCCGGCAGACTCCGGGAGAACGGCCTCACCCGGCGGCAAAAGCAACAGCCTCCGGCCACTTTCGGTGATCCAGGGCTTTGATGCTCGTATCATCTGGCACTGGGGGCACCGAAGTTTTCGAGGAGCCACCCACCGACACCCTGAGCCCTAAAGGCGGCAGCCAACCACATCCTCTGTCCTGTGGCTGCCTGGCGGATCCAGGGTCAATCAACAGACGAAAGCGCAACCAGGGATTGTGCCTGGCCTCCGTCCATTGGCGGCCGTCACCTCATTGGAAGAGTTCAGTTGGGGAGACACTGGTGCAGACAGCTGTGGGTCTGAATTCC
>NW_024350801.1:0-12327 GCF_902729225.1 Pteropus medius | reverse complement strand
ACTGTTAGGGTTAGTTATTAGGGTTAGGGTTACAGTTAAGGTTACCGTTAGGGTGAATATTAACGTTAGGTTTAGGGTTAGGGTTATGTTTTGTTGTTAGGGTCAGGGTCATTCTTAGTGTAAAATTTAGGGTTAAAGCTAGTTTTAGGGGTAGGATTAGCTTTAGATTAAGTTTAGGATGTCACTTAGGGTTAATTTTAGGGTTACTTTTAAGGGTTTGGGTAGATTTAGTTTCAGGGTTAGTTTTAGACTTAGTTTTCGAGTTAAATTAGTGTTTGGGGTATGTTTGGGTCAGTTGTTAAGTTTAAGGTTATTGTTACAGCAAAATTTATTGTTAGGTTTATTGTTAGGTTTAGGGTAAGAGGTTAGATTTAAGATTAGTGTTAAGTTAGCGATAGGGTTATGGTTACGTTAAGGTTAAGGTTAGGTTTAGTTTTAGGTTAATGGTTAGGTTTAGTGTTTAGCGTTACGGTTGATGTTAGGCTTAGGATTAGGGTCAGGGTCAGGGTTAGTGTTAGGTTTAGGGTTAACTTTCGTGTTATGTTTTGGATTAGGGTTACGGTTATGTTTAGGTTTAGTGTTAAGTTAATAGGTTAGATTTAGAATTGCTGTTAGGGTTTGGAATAGTTTAGGATTAGTTTAGGGTTACGGTTAAGGTTAAGTTTAGGTTAGGGTAAAGCAAGTGTTAGGGTTAGGGTAAGAGTTTAGAGTTAGGATTAGTTTTAGGGATAAGGTTAAGGTTAGTGTTATTTAAGTTTAGAGTTATGGTTAGCGTTAGGTTTCGAGTTTGAATTAGGGTTCAGCGTTTGTGCTAGGGTTAGAATTAGTGTTATGTTATGGTTAGGGTTATGGTTAGGGTTAGTTTTATGATTATGGTTTCATTTATTGTTATGGTTAGGTTTAGGGTTTAGGGTTCGGGTTGTGTTAGGCTTAGAGTTAGGATTACTGTTAGGATTTGGGTTGGGTTAAGCTTTAGTAATTGGGTTAGGTTTAGAGTTATGTTCAGGGTAGTGTCAAGGTAATAGGTTAGATTTAGGATTAGTGTTAGTGTTTGGATTAGAAATATGGATTAGTTTAGGGTTACGTCTAGGGTTAATTTTAGGCTACGGTTAAAGTAGAGTTAGGCTTATGGTTAAGTTTTAGGTTTAGGTTTAGTGTTAGGATTAGGGTTAGGTTTAGGGGTAGTTTAGGGTAAGGGATAGGGTTAAGTTTAGGGTTACTGTTAAGGTTAGGTTTAGCGTTAGGTTTAGGTTTAAAGTTAGGTTTAGGGATAGGTTAGGTAAGAATCTGAGTTAGGGTAAGAGTTAGAGTAAAGGTTAGGTTTAGGGTTTATAGTTCGAGTTATTCTTTGTGTAAATTTAGGTTTATGGTTATAATTTGGGTTAGGATTAACTTTATATTTAGGGTTAGGATCTGTGTTAGGGTTAGTGTTAGCTCTACTTTTAAGGTTTTGGTTAGATTTAGGGTCAGGGTAAGAGTTAGAGTTAGTTTTAGAGTTAAATTAGGGTTAAGATTAGGTTTAAGGACATGGGATAATGTTAGGGTTTTTGTTAGTGTAAAGGTAAGGGTTAGGGTTATGGTTAGGATTAGAGTTAGGGTTATTATTAGGATTAAGTTTAGGTTTAGGGTTAGGGTAAGAATTTAGAGTTTGGATTAGTGTTAGGGTTAGGTTTAGTGTTAGAGTTACGTTAAGGTAAGGGTTAGGGTTAGGGTTAGTGTTAAGTTTAGGGTTTAGTGTTTGGGTTGGTTTAGGTTTAGTGTTAGGGTTAAGGTTTATGGTTAGGGTTACTTTTAGGTTTAGGTTTATTCTTAGTGTAAAATTTAATATTAGTGTTAGATTTACTGTTAGGATCAGCATTAGATTTAGGATTAGGATCTGGTTAGGTTTAGTGTTAGGTTAAGTTTAAGGATTATGTTAGATTTAGGGTTCTGTTTAGTGTAGAGTTAGTTTTAGAATTAACTTAGGGTTAGGGTTAGAATTGGGGTAGGAGTTACTGTTAGGGTTCTTGTTAGTGTAAAATTTGGGTTAGGGTTAGGGTTAGGGTTAAGTTTAAGGTTTATGTTTAGCGTTGGTGTTAGGCTTAGGGTTAGGGTTCATTTTAATTTTCTTGTTAGGTTCATTGTTAGAGTTAAGTTTAGTTTTAGGGTCCGGGTAAGAATTTAGAGTTAGGATTAGTGTTAGTGTTAGGGTTAGGGTTCGGGTTCGTTAAGGTTAGGGTTACAGTTAGGGTTACGGTTAGCTTTAGGGTTAGGGTTTAGTGTTAGGGGGAGGTTTAGTGTTAGTTTTAGGGTCTGGTTTAGGTTTAGGTTTAGGTTTGTGTTATGCTTGGGTTTAGGGTCATAATTAGGGTTAGGATTAGGTTTAGCTATTTTTTTGGGTGAAGGTTACAGTTATGTTTAGAGTTAGGCTCATGGTAAGAGTTTACATTTAGGGCTAATATTAAGGTGTATTAGGGTTAGTGTTACGTTCAGGTAAGGGTTAGGGTTAGGGTTAGGATTAGGTTACTGTTATGGTTAGGATTACTGTTGGTTTTGGTTTTGGTAAGGACAAGTGCCATGGGTAGGGTTAGGGTTTATGGTTAGGTTTATGGTTAGCTTTAGTGTTACATTAAGGTTAGGGTTATGCTCAAGGTTAGGGATAGTTTAGAGTTAGGGTTTGTGTTACATTAAGTTTTTGGTTAGCATTAGGGTTTGGGTTAGGGTTAGGGTCAATATTAGGGTTAGTGTTAGGTTTACGGTTAGTGTTATTAGCGTTAGTATTAGGGTTAGGATAAGAGTTTAGAGATATGATTAGTGTTAGGTTTAGGGTTAGGGTTAGGTTTACGATAAAGTTTATGGTTAGGGATTGGGTTAGTGTTAGTTTTAGTCTTAGCGTTATGGTTTGCGTTAGTTTTACAGTTATTTTTATGGTTAGTGTTAGGATATGATGTTAGAGTTAGGATTAGTGTTCTGGTTTGGAATAGGGTTAAGATTAGTTTAGGGGTACTGTTAGGGTTAAAGTTACAGTTAGGGTTAGTGTAAGAGTTAAGAATTAGGATTAGTGTTCGGCTTAGTTTTAGGGTTAGGTTTACGTTAAGGTTAGGGTTAGGGTTAGGGAAAGGTTTGGGACCAGGGATTGGTTTAGGTTTAGAGTTCGGTTTAAGGTTGTGTTAGAGTAACGGTTAGTGTTAGGTTTAGGGTTAGGGTTAGGGTTAGTGTTAGAGTTACGGTTAGGGTTAAGTTTAGGTATAGAGTTTGAGTAAGAGTTTAGAGTTACAATTATCTTTAAGGTTAGGGTTAGGGTTAGGTATACTTTACAGTTAGATTTAGAGTTTAGTGCTATTTTTAGAATTAGATCTAGGTTTAGTGTTAGGGTTAGTGTTAGGGTCAGGGTTACTGTTAGGGTTTAGGGTTATCGTTAATGGATGGCTTTCGAGTTCGGGTTATTTTTAGTGTAAATTTAGGGTTAGGGTTAGAATTAGGGTTAGTGTTTGTGTTAGGCTTACGTTTAAGGTTAAGTTTATATTTATGGTTACGGTTAGTGATAGAGTTTAGAGTTAAATAAGGTTTTGGGATAGGTTTAGAATCAGGGGTTAAAGTTAGGGTTAGAGGTAGTGTCAAATTTAGCGTTCAGGTTAGAGTTAAGGGTAGGTTTAGTGTTTAGGGTTAATGTTGGTGTTAGGCTTAGGGTTAGGGTTACGTTTAGGTTAAGAGTTAAGAGTTAGAATTAGTGTTGTAGTTAGGGTTAGAGTTAAGATTGCATTAAGGTTAGGGTTAGATTTAGCATGAGCTCTCGATTTAGGGTTAGGGTTATAGTTAAGGTTTAGAGTTTTGTTAGGCTTAGGGTTAGGTTTAGAGTTATGGTTTGGGTTAGGGTTACAGTTATGTTTAAGTTTAGGGTCAGGTTAAGAGGTTAGAGTTCGGGTTAGTGTTAGTGTTAGAGTTAGCGTTAGAATTAGTTTAAGGTTACAGCTAGGGTTAAATTTAGAGTCGGATTAAGGTTAGTTTTCGGGTTAGGGTAAGAGTTTAGAGTTATGATTAGTGTTAGGGTTAGTGTTAAGGTTAGCGTTACGTTAAGGTTAGATTTAGTATTAGGGTTAGGGTAAGAGTTAGTGTTAGGTTTACGTTTTAGAGTTAGAGTTAGCGTTAGGTTATGGTTAGGGTCAGGGTTAATCTTAAGCTTAAGCTTAGGTTTAGGATTAGGATAATAGTTTAGAGTTAGGATTAGTGTTAGGGTTAAGGTTCGAGTTAGGTTTACTTTACGGTTAGGGTTTGGGTTCGGGTTAGGATTACGGTTAGGTTTAGGTTAGGTTAGGGTAAGGGTTAGGGTTAGGGTATATGGTTAGGTTTAGGGTTACGGTTTAGTGTTAGAGTTAGGGTTAGGTTTAGAGTTAAGTTAACATTAGCGTTAAAGTTAGGGTTAGTGTTAGGGTTAAGGTTAGTGTTAGGGGTAAAGTTAGCATTACGGTTATGTTTAACGCAAGGGTTTCTGATTAGGGTTAGGGTTATTTTATTGTAAAATTTAGGTTTAGGGTTAGAATTGGGGTTAGTATTAGCTTTAGATTTAGGGTTAGAATGTGGGTTAGCGTTAGTGTTACGTTTACCTTTAATGTTTTGGTAATATTTAGGGTTAGGGTAGGGTTAGATGTAGTTTTAGAGTCAAATTACGGTTTCGGTTAGGTTTAGGTTCAGGCGTTAAGGTTAGGATTATTTTTAGTTTTAAATTTAGGGCTCAGTAAGAGTTAGTGTTAGGTTTAGGGTTTATGGTTAGGTTTGGCTTTAGGTTTAGGGTTAGCATTAGGGTTAGGTTTAGGGTTAGGTTTAGCATTATGGTTTGGATTAGGGTTACAGTTATGTTTAGGGTTAGTGTTAGGATATGATTTTAGAGAGAAGATTTGCGTTAGGTTCAGAAATAAAGTGAGGA
Source organism: Pteropus medius (assembly GCF_902729225.1). Taxonomy (NCBI): domain Eukaryota; kingdom Metazoa; phylum Chordata; class Mammalia; order Chiroptera; family Pteropodidae; genus Pteropus; species Pteropus medius. The sequence goes on along the minus strand of NW_024350801.1, from coordinate 7,424 downwards.
TTGCTTTAGGGTTACGGTTATGGTTAAGTGTAGGTTATGGTTAAGGTTAGGTTATGAGTTAGGCTAAGAGTTTAGAGTTAGGATTAGTGTTAGAGTCTGGGATAGGGTTAGGGTTTAGTTAAGATTAGGATTACTGTTAGGGTTAGAGTTAGGGTTAGAGTTTGGATTAGGTTTATTGTTAGTGTTTAGGTGCAGTTGGCGTTGGTAGGAGTTTGAATTTAGGATTAGTGTTAGAGTTAGCATTAGGGTTTAAGGTCATGTTAAGGCTATGGATTTAGGGTTGAGTTAGGTGCGGTTAAGTTTGGGTTTGAGGTAGGGTTAGGATTAGGGTTAGGGTAGGTGAGAGTTAGGGTTAAGGTTAGTGTTAGGGTTAGGATTAGCATTAGGTTTAGGGTTAGGGTTAGTGAAATGGGTTATGGCTAGCGTTATTTTTAATTTAAAATTTAGTGTTAGGATTATTATTTGGGTTAGAGTTATACTTAACGCTGGGATTAGCTTTAATTTTAGAGTTAATTTCAGGGTTATTGGTAGTGTTAAGTTTAGGGTTATGCTTTAGGTTTAGGGTCTGGGTTAGTGTTATGTTTAGGGATAGGATTACCATAACTGTTCGAGTTAAGTTTAGTATAGCGGTAGGTTTATGGTTATGGTTAGAGTTAGGGTTATGTTTAGGTGAGTTGAAGGGTTAGGTTTAGCTTTAGGGTTAGGGATAATGTTAGTGTAAGTGATTTCAGTTATAGTTATTGCTAGTGAATAATTTAGGGGTTAGTGTTAGTATTAGGGTTAGGGTTCGATTTAGAGTTAGGATTAAATTTAATTTAATGTTCAGATCAGGTTTAGGGTTAGGTTAGTGTTAGGAGGTTAGGGTTTTCTTAGGGTATGGATAGGTTTAGGGTTACTTTTAGAATTAAGGTTATGGTTAGGTTTAGGTTTAGGTTTATGGTAATGTTAAAATTAGGATTAGGGTTAAGTTTAGGGTAAGGGTTTTGGGTTAGCGTTATTATTAGTTTAGAATTTCGACTACGGGTTATTGTTAGGGTAGGTTTGTGGTCAGGGTTAGGTTTAGGATTAGGGTTTGGTTTAGGGTTTGTGTTAGGGATTAGGGTTATGTTTAGGGTTAGGGTTAAAGTTAGAATTAGGGTTGAGTTAGGGTTAGGCCTAGAGTTAGGGTTAGGGTTACTCTAACGGTTAAGGTTAGAGTTAGAGTTAGTTAAAGAGTTTAGAGATAGGACGAGTGTTACGGTTCGTGTTAGGTTTAGGGTTACGTTACAGTTAGCGTTAGGGTTTGGGCTAGTGTATAGGGTTAGTGTAAGTTTATTCTTAGTGTAAAATTAGGGTTAGGTTTGAATTAATTTTAGGGCTAGCTTTAGATTTAGGGTTATGATCTGGTTAAGGTTAGTGTTAGGTTTTCATTTAAAATTTGCTTTAAATTTAGGGATAGGGTTATGTTTAGAGTTAGTTTTAGAGTTAAATTAGGCTTATGATTAGTTTTCGGGTCAGGTTTTAAGATTAGAGTTATTGTTATTGTAAAATTTAGGGTTAGGTTTAGGGTAAGAGTTTAGAGTTAGTTTTAGTGATAGTGTTAGGGTTAGAGTTAGGATTACGTTAAGGTTAATGTTAGTGTTAGGGTAAGGGTTAGGATTAAATTTAGGGTTACTGTTAGGGTTAGGGTTAGGGTTAGGGTTACTGTAAGGTTAAAGTTAGGGTTAGGGCTATTGCAAGAGTTTAGAGTTAGGATGAGTTTTTGGTTCATTGTTAGGTTTAGGGTTACGTTAAGGTTAGGTTTAGGTTTAGTTTTTGGTTTAGGGTTAGGGTTAGGTGTACGTTTAGGGTCAGGGTTAGGTTATTCTTTAGGGTTACTGTTAGGGTTAGGCTTAGGTTAAGATAAGGGTGAGGTTTAGGGTTACTCTTAGGGTGAAGATTAGTGTTATGTTTAGAGTATGGGATTAGAATTAGGTTTAGGGTTAGGGTTGGGATTTGTGTTAGGGTTAGGGTTAGGGTAAGAATTTAGAGTTAGTATTAGTGTTAGGGTTAGGTTTAGGTTTAGACTTAAGTTTTGTGTTAGTTTTACAGTGATTATTAGGGTTAGGGTTAGTGTAAGAGGGTAGAATTAGGAATAGTATTAGGGTTAAGATAAGGGTTATGGTTAGAAATAGTGTTAGGTTAAGCGTTATGGTTTGTGTTAGGGTTACAGTTATGTTTTGCGTTAGGGTCAGGGTAAGATTTTAGAGTTAGGATTAGTGTTAGGGTTAGGGTTTTGGTTATTTTTAGGGTTAGGTTTAGAGTTAAGTTTAGGGTTAGATTTATGGTTACGGATAGGTTTAGCGTTATGGTTTTGGATAATGTTAGGTTTAGGGTTAGGTTTAGTGCTAGGTTTAGTGTTATGGTTTTGGTTAGGGTTACGGTTACGTTTAGGGTTTGGATTAAATTACATGGTTAGAGTTAGGATTACTATTAGGGTTAAAATTAAAGTTAAGATTAGTTTAGTGTTATAGTTAGGGTTAGGTTTAGGTTAATGTAAGGGTTAAGGTTAGTGTTACTGTTAGAATTAAGATCGTTAGGTTTAGGGTTAGAGTTAGGGTATGGGGTTAGGGTTAGTATTAGGGTTAGGGTTATGTTTACTGTTAAGGTTAAAGATAGCATTAGGTTTAGGGTTATGGTTAGGTTTATGGTTACTTTTAGAATTAGGTATGGAGTCAGAGTTCGGGATATCCTTAGTGTAATTTTAGTATTAGGGTTAAAAGTACAGTTATGATGAGCTTTAGATTTAGGGTTAGGGTTAGGCTTAGAGTTAGTTTTAGACTTAAATTACAGTTATAGTTAAGTTTATGGTCATGGTTTAAAGTTAGGGTTATTGTCAGCGTAAAATTTAGCGTTAGGTTTAGGGTTCGGTTTAGTTTTAGCATTAATGTTTGGGTTAGGAATACCGTTATGTTTAAGGTTAGAGTTAGAGTAGAAGTTAGAGTGAGAATTAATGTTAGCGTAAGGATTAGGGTTAGGATTAGTGAAGTTTAGGGTTAGGGTTAGATTTCCGTTAGGTTTAAGGTTAGGGTTCGGTTTAGGTTATGAGTTTAGAGTTAGGTTTTGTGTTAGGGTTAGGGTTAGGGTTAGGGTTAGCGTTATGTTTTGGGCAAGGGATATGTTTATGTTTAATGTTAGGGTAAGGGTAATAGGTTAGATTTACGATTAGTGTTAGAGTTAGGATTAGGGATAGGATTTGTTTAGGGTTAGGATTAGGGTTCAGTTTAGGTTAGTGTTAGGGTTAATGTTAGTGTTAGGTTTAGGATTAGGGTTCGGGTTACTATTATGGTTAAAAGTAGGGTTAGGATTAGAGTTAGGGGTAGGGGTAGTGTTAGTTTTAGAGTTAAATTGGAGTTAGGGTTAGATTATGGTCAAGAGTTAAGGTTAGGGTTATTGTTAGTGTAAAATTTAGAGTTAAGGATAGGTTTAGGGTTAGGATTAGAGTTAGGTTTAGGGTTTAGGGTAGGGTTGGTTTTAGTCTTAGGGTTAGTGTTACATTTAGGGTTAGGGTTAGGGTTAGATTTAGCATTATGTTTTGTGTTAGTTTTACAGTTATATTTAGGGTTAAAGTTAGAGTAAGAGTTTAGCGTTATAATTAGTATGAAGGTTAGGATTAGCGTTAGGACTACTTTAGGGTTATGGTTAGTGTTAGTTTTAGTTTTAGGGTCAGGTTTAGATCAGTTTTAGATTAAGTTTAGGGTTAGTGTTTTTGTTAGAGTTAGGGATAGAGTTAGGTTAGTGTTAGGTTTACTGTTAGTTTACGATTTAGTTTTAGGTTAGAGTTATCTTAGGAATAGTGTTAGTAATAGTTTTAGGTTTAGCAATAGTTATCGTTAGTGATAGGGTAAGGGTTTAGGGTTAGTATTATTGTTGCTGTAAAATTTAGGGTTCAGGTTAGAATTAGGGTAATGTTTAGCTTTAGTTTTCATGTTAGGAAAAGGGTTAGGGTCATGGTTAAAGTTACGGTTAAGGTTGAGATTTAGTGTTAGGTTTTGGGTATGAATAAGGGGTTAAGTTTAGGGTTAGTTTCACGATTAGGGTTAGGGTTAGTGTTTCGGTTAGAGTTAGAGTTAAAATTAGGTTTAGTGTAAGGGTTATTATTAGTGTAAATTTTGGTTTAGGGTTAAAATTGGTTTAGGATTAGATATATTTTTATGATTAGGATCAGGATTAGGTTTAAGGATAGATTATGGTTAGGGATATGGTTAGGTTTACTTTTAGAGTCAAAATTAGGGTTAGGGTTAGGTTTCGAGTTAGAGTTAGGGTTAGGGTTAGGGTAAGTTTTTAGAGTTAGGATTAGTGTTAGGTTTAGGGTTATGGTTACGATTTGGTTGGGGTTAAGGTTATTGTTAGGGTTTTTTATAGGTTTTGTTTAGGGTTAGGTTTATGGTTAGTGTTAGCATTAGGTTTAGGTTAGGAATAGGATTATATATAGGGTTAATGTTACTGTTAGGATAAGCTTTAGGTTTTGGGTTAGGGTTAGTGTAGGGATTTAGGGTTAGAGATAGTTTTAGCGTAAAATTTATGATTAGGATTAGAATTAGGGTTAGGATTAGCTTTAGTTTTTTGATTAGGATTAGAATTAGGGTTAGGTGTAAATTTGTGTTAGGGTTAGGATTAGTGTTAGGGTTTAGATCTGCTTTAGTGTTAGGGTTAGTATCAGGGTTAACGTTAGTGTTAAGGTTAGGTTTAAAATTATGGCTAGCAGTAGCTTTAGTTTTAGGGTTCGGATCATCGTTCGGGTTAATGTTAGGGTTAGTTTAGACTTAAAGTGAGATTGACGGTTACGTCTAGGATAAGAGGTTAGGGTTAGTGTTATTACTTTAAAATTTAAGGTAGGGTCACTTTTTGGTTTAGAGTTTGAATCAAAGTTTGGATTAGCTTTACTTTTATGGTTAGGATCGAAGTTAGGTTTAGGCTCCGGTTAGGGTTAGGGTTAAAGTTAGGGTTAGGGTTAGGTTTAGGGTTAGGGTTTTAATAAGAAGTTAGCGTTAGAGTTAGAGTAAGTGTTAGCTTTAGAGTTAGGATTTAGGGTTGGTGTTAGGGTTAGGTTAGTGATAGGTTTAGCATTAGGGTTCGTGTTAGGTTTAGTTTAGGTTTAGGTTTATGGTTATGGTTAGGATCCGGTTTAGTGTAGGTTAGGGTTATGCTTATGGAAAGGGTTAGTGCTAGTTAGAGTTACCTATATTTTCGGGTTAGGGTTAGGGTAAGAAGATAAGGTTAGAGTTATTGTTAGTGTAAAATTTAGGGTTAGGGTAGTGTTAGCGTTAGGGTTATGTTTAGGGTTAGAGGTTAGTGTTAGGATTAATGTTAGAGTTAGAGTTATGTTTAGGTTAGCATTAGGCTTAGATTTAGAGTTAGGGTTATAATTAGGGTCAGGTTAAGTTTAGCTTAGGGTTAGGTTTAAAGTTGGGGATAGAGTTAGAGTTAGGTTTAGGTTAGAGTTAGTGTTAGGATTAGGGTTAGTGTTAGAGTTAAGGTTAGCTTTAGGTTGAGGGTTAGGGTTAAGCTTAGGGTTGCTGTTAGGCTTTGCTTATGAAATTAGTTTTACGCTTATTCTCAGTGTAAAATTTAGGATTAGCCTTAGAATTAGCGTTAGTATTAGCTTTAGATTTAGGGTTAGCATCTGGGTTAGGGTTAGTGTTATGATTAAGTTTAAGTTTTCGGTTAGATTTAGGGTCAGGGTTAGGGTTAGAGTTAGTTTTATAGTTAAAATAGGTTAGGGTTAGTTTTAGGGTTAAAGGTTAACTTTAGGTTTATTGTCAGTGTAAAATTTAGGGTTAGACTTGAGGTTAGGGTTAGCTTTAGGTTTTAGGATTAGAGTTGCTCTTAGACTTATGGTTAAGGTTAGCTTTAGGGTTCGGGTTAGGTTTAGGTTTAGATTTAGCATTATGATTTGGGTTAGGGTTACAGTTATGTTTAGTGTTAGTTTAAGAGTAAGTGGTTAGAGTTAGGAATAGTGTTAGGGTTAGAATTAGGGTAGGAATAGTTTAGGGTTAGTTTTAGTTTTAGGTTTAGGTTCGAGTTAATGTTAGGGTTAGGTTTTAGTAAGAGTTAGGATTAGTGTTATGGTTAGAGTTAGGTTTAAGAGTTAGGATTAGTGCTGGGATTAGTGTTCAGAGTTAGGATTAGTGTCAGGGTTTGGGTTAGGTTTAAGTTGGGCTTTGGGGTAGGGTTAGTGTTAGGTTTAGGGTAGATTTGGTGTTAGGGTTAGAGTTAGATTTAGGGTTAGTGTTAGGTTTAGGGTTAGGCTTAGGGTTTTATTAGGGTTCGGATTAGGGTTAGGGTTAGTGTTAGGGTTAGTTGTACCGTTAGTTTTAGGGTTAATGCTAGTGTAAGGGGTTAGGGATATGGTTATTGTTAATTTAAAATTTATGTTTAGGATTATTTTTAGATTTTCAGTTAGAATTAGGGTTAGGATTAGATTTCGCTTAGGATTTGTTTCAGGGTTAGTGCTAGGGTTATGGTTAGGTTTATGCTCTAGGATTAGGTTCAGGGTTAGGGTGAGAGATAAGGTTAGCAGAAGAGAATAGGACTAGGGTTAGGTTTAGAGTTAGGTTTAGTGTCAGGTTTTAAGGTTAGGGTTATTGTTAGTGTTAATTTTAGGGTTAGTTTTAAGGTTAGTTTTAGGCTTTATTTTAGGTTTCTCTGTTAGGCTTATGGTTAGGTTTAGGGTTAGGGTTAGGTTTGGCGTTATGATTCAGGTTAGGGTTACTGTTATGTTTAGGGTTAGGTTTAGGGTAAGAAGTTAGAGTTAGTATTAGTGTTAGGGTTAGGATTAAAGTTCAGATTAGTTTATGGTTTGGGTTAGAGTTTGGTTTAGTTTAAGGTTAAGGTTAGGGTTTGGGTTAGGCAAGAGTTTAGAGTTAGAGTTAAGGTTATGTTTAGGTTTAAGATTGAGTTAAGGTTAGGGTTAGGATTAGTGTTAGGTTTAGCATTATGGTTTGAGTTAGGGTTACATTTATATTTAGGTTAGGGTTAGAGTAAGAAGTTAGAGTTAGGATTAGTATTAGGGTTAGAATTTGGGTTAGGATTAGTTTAGAGTTAGGGTTAGGGTTTGTTTTAGGGTTAGTGTTTGGTTATGGTTAAAGTTAGGAATATTGTTAGGGTTCGGGTTCAGGGTTAGGGGTAGGGTTATGATTAGGTTTAGCGTTATGGTTTGGTTTAGGGTTACAGTTATGTTTAAGGTTAGGTTTAGGGCAAGAGTTTAGAGTTAGGATCAGTGTTTGCATTAAGAGTAGGGATAGGATTAGTTTAGGTTTAGTGATAGTGTTAGTTTTAGTTAGAGATAAGGTTCGGGTTATGGTTAGAGTTAGGGTTAGGTTTACTGTCAGGGTTAAGATGAGCGTTATGTTTAAGGTTAGGGTTAGGGTATGGGGTTAGGGTTAGGGTTAGCATTATGGTGT
>NW_024350800.1:0-749 GCF_902729225.1 Pteropus medius | reverse complement strand
CCCGCTTTCCGCAGTGGAAATCAGACTTAAGGACGGAAGCAGACACCTCCCTCTCCCTCACCTTTCTGCCTGGGATGGTCGTAATGGTCCCCGTGGACGCATTCAAAATGAAGAAATGAAAGGCTCAAAGAGCTGATCGCAAAGCTCCTAAGGCATGGAGGCCGAATTCAGACCCACAGCTTTCTGCAGTGTCTCCCAACTGAACTCTTTCCAGCGGGTGACGGCCGCCATGGAAGGAGGGGCCAAAGCATTCCCGGGTACGCTGTCTGTGGGCGGCCCTGAACCCTGCAAGAGGATGCAGAGACGAATGACACGTAGTTTGTACCTCTATGAGCTCAAAGTGTCAGTGAGTGCTCCTCCAACTTCGCCACCCCAGTACCCGCAGATGACCGGGCATGGCCCACAGAGCCCCAAGGCCCCGGGAGGGCATTGCATTTGCCGCAAGTGAGCCTTTTCTCGGAAGTCTGCGATTCTGGCTCAAAATGGACGTCACCAGAGAGCTTTTCGCCAAAGCTACCATATACATATATATATATGCATATATATATTCATATATATGCATATGGTGGATTTTCGAAGGAAACCTGCGTGGACCCCTGGTCTACCACAGAAGACAGGCCGCTCCTAGCACCTCCACCTCCCCGCAGTGGGGACACCGGGCGTTCCAGAGCCAAAATTCCGCATGATCTCTTTTCATCCCAGGGGCCCCAGGGCTCCTTCCTAAGGCCTCGGCTCCTTCCCGCTTTCCG
>NW_024350799.1:0-583 GCF_902729225.1 Pteropus medius | reverse complement strand
TTGGATGAGCTGGGACACTGTCTCATTGTGGCTCTGGGAAACCCTGTGTCCCCAATCCGGGAAGCCGGATGTGCTTGGAACAAGTTGTCTTCCCTAAAGACCAGAGGGCCCACACAGCCTTTTTTCCTAAAAATCCACCATATATATATATGTGCTTATATATTCATATATATATATGCACATATATGTATGGTAGCTCTGGCATTAACTACTTAGTTCATGACCATTTTGAGCCCAAATTACAGACTTTTGAGAAATTGCTCACGTGCGGCACATACACAGGCTTGTCAGGCCCTGGGGCTTTGTGGTCTTGTTCAGTCCTCTGCGGGTAGTGGGTACATACGTTTGACAAGCTCTCAGGGTCCCATTGAGCTCCTTGGGAAAGAAAATGGGTCTAATTCCTCTCTGTATCCTTCTGTAGACTTCAGGGCCACCCACAGTCAGTATGTCCAGCGATGCTTGGGACGCCATTCCATAGTCTCATGTTCCCGTCCAACCTTGTAGAAGAGGAAGCCAAAATGGTATCCTTCGCCTGGTAGAAAGAGGTCAGTTTGGCAAACTTCAGACACTTGTTCGGCTGTAT
>NW_024350798.1:0-7964 GCF_902729225.1 Pteropus medius | reverse complement strand
GCAGACTTCCGAGAAAAGGCTCACTTGCGGCAAATGCACAGCCCTCCCGGGGCCTTGGGGCTCTGTGGGCGATGCTCGGTCATCTGCGGGTACTGGGGTAGCGAAGTTGGAGGAGCACTCACTGACACTTTGAGCTCCTAGAGGCACAAAGTACGTCTCATTCGTCTCTGTATCCTCTTGCAGGGTTCACGGCCACCCACAGACAGCGTAGCCAGGGATGCTTTGGCCCCTCCGTCCATGGGGGCTGTCACCCGCTGGAAAGAGGTCAGCTGGGAGACACTGCAGACAGCTGTGGGTCTGAATTCGGCCTCCGTGCCTTAGGAGCTTTGCGATCAGCTCTCTGAGCCTTTCATTACTTCATTTTGAATGCGTCCACGGGGACCATCACGACCATCCCAGGCAGAAAGGTGAGGGCGAGGGAGGTGTCTGCTTCCGTCCTGAAGTCTGATTTCCACTGCGGAAAGCGGGAAGGAGCCGAGGCCTGAGGAAGGAGCCCTGGGGCCTCCGGGATAAAAAGAGATCATGCTGAATTGTGGCTCTGGAACGCCCGGTGTCCACACTGCGGGGAGGTGGAGGTGCTAGCAGCGGCCTGTCTTCTGTGCTAGACCAGGGTTCCACGCAGGTTTCCTTCAAAAATCCACCGTATACATATATATGCATATAGATATATGCATATATATGTATATGGTAGCTTTGGCGAAAAGCTCTCTGGTGACGTCCATTTTGAGCCAGAATCGTAGACTTCCGAGAAAAGGCTCACTTGCGGCAAATGCACAGCCCTCCCCGGGCCTTGGGGCTCTGTGGGCGATGCTCGGTCATCTGCGGGTACTGGGGTACCGAAGATGGAGGAGCACTCACTGACACTTTGAGCTCCTAGAGGTACAAACTACGTCTCATTCGTCTCTGTATGCTCTTGCAGGGTTCAGGGCCACCCACAGACAGCGTACCCAGGGATGCTTTGGCCCCTGCGTCCATGGCGGCCGTCACCTGCTGGAAAGAGTTCAGTTGGGAGACACTGCAGACAGCTGTGGGTCTGAATTCGGCCTCCGTGCCTTAGGAGCTTTGCGATCGGCTCTTTGAGCCTTTCATTTCTTCATTTTGAATGCGTCCACGGGGACCATTACGACCATCCCAGGCAGAAAGGTGAGGGAGAGGGAGGTGTCTGCTTCCGTCCTGAAGTCTGATTTCCACTGCGGAAAGCGGGAAGGAGCCGAGGCTTGAGGAAGGAGCGCCGGGGCCTCCGGAATAAAAAGAGATCGTGCTGAATTGTGGCTCTGGAAAGCCCGGTGTCCACACTGCGGGGAGGTGGAGGTGCTAGCAGCGGCCTGTCTTCTGTGCTAGACCAGGGGTCCACGCAGGTTTCCTTCGAAATTCCACCATATACATATATATGCATATAGATGAATACATATATGCATATATATGTATATGGTACCTTTGGCGAAAAGCTCTCTGGTGACGTCCATTTTGAGCCAGAATCGCAGACTTCCGAGAAAAGGCTCACTTGCGGCAAATGCACAGCCCTCCCGGGGCCTTGGGGCTCTGTGGGCCATGCCCGGTCATCTGCGGGTACTGGGGTGGCGAAGTGGAGGAGCACTCACTGACACTTTGAGCTCCTAGAAGTACAAACTACGTGTCATTCGTCTCTGCATCCTCTTGCAGGGTTCAGGGCCGCCCACAGACAGCGTACCCGGGGATGCTTTGGCCCCTCCGTCCATGGCGGCCGTCACCCACTGGAAAGAGTTCAGTTGGGAGACACTGCAGACAGCTGTGGGTCTGAATTCGGCCTCCGTGCCTTAGGAGCTTTGCGATCAGCTCTTTGAGCTTTTCATTTCTTCATTTTGAATGCGTCCACGGGGACCATTACGACCATCCCAGGCAGAAAGGTGAGGGCGAGGGAGGTGTCTGCTTCCGTCCTGAAGTCTGATTTCCACTGCTGAAAGCGGGAAGGAGCCGAGGCCTTAGGAAGGAGCCCCGGGGCCTCTGGGATGAAAAGAGATCATGCTGAATTGTGGCCCTGGAACGCCCGGTGTCCACACTGCAGGGAGGTGGAGGTGCGAGGAGCGGCCTGTCTCCTGTGGTAGAGCAGGGGTCCACGCAGTTTTCCTTCGAAAATCCACCATATACATATATATGCATATAGATGAACATATATATGCATATATATGTATATGGTAGTTTGGCAAAAAGCTCTCTGGTGACGTCCATTTCGAGCCAGAATCGCAGACTTCCGAGAAAAGGCTCACTTGCGGCAAATGCACAGCCCTCCCGGGGCCTTGGGGCTCTGTGGGCGATGCTCGGTCATCTGCGGGTACTGGGGTAGCGAAGTTGGAGGAGCACTCACTGACACTTCGAGCTCCTAGAGGTACAAACTACGTCTCATTCGTCTCTGTATCCTCTTGCAGGGTTCACGGCCACCCACAGACAGCGTAGCCAGGGATGCTTTGGCCCCTCCGTCCATGGGGGCCGTCACCCGCTGGAAAGAGGTCAGCTGGGAGACACTGCAGACAGCTGTGGGTCTGAATTCGCCTCCGTGCCTTAGGAGCTTTGCGATCAGCTCTCTGAGCCTTTCATTTCTTCATTTTGAATGCGCCCACGGGGACCATCACGACCATCCCAGGCAGAAAGGTGAGGGTGAGGGAGGTGTCTGCTTCCGTCCTGAAGTCTGATTTCCACTGCGGAAAGCGGAAGGAGCCGTGCCTGAGGAAGGAGCCCCGGGGCCTCCGGGATGAAAAGAGATCATGCAGAATTGTGGCTCTGGAACGCCCGGTGTCCACACTGCGGGGAGGTGGAGGTGCTAGCAGCGGCCTGTCTTCTGTAGTAGACCAGGGGTCCACGCAGGTTTCCTTCGAAAATACACCATATACATATATATGCATATAGATATATGCATATATATGTATATGGTAGCTTTGGCGAAAAGCTCTCTGGTAACGTCCATTTTGAGCCAGAATCGCAGACTCTAGAAAAAGGCTCACTTGCGGCAAATGCACAGCCCTCCCGGGGCCTTGGGGCTCTGTGGGCCATGCCCGGTCATCTGCGGGTACTGGGGTGGCGAAGTTGGAGGAGCACTCACTGACACTTTGAGCTCCTAGAGGTACAAATTACGTGTCATTCGTCTCTGCATCTCTGGCAGGGTTCAGGGCCGCCCACAGACAGCGTACCCGGGGATGCTTTGGCCCATCCGTCCATGGCGGCCGTTACCCGCTGGAAAGAGTTCAGTTGGGAGACACTGCAGACAGCTGTGTGTCTGAATTCGGTCTCCGTGCCTTAGGAGCTTTGCGATCAGCTCTTTGAGCCTTTCATTTCTTCATTTTGAATGCGTCCCCGGGGACCATTACTACCATCCCAGGCTGAAAGGTGAGGGAGAGGGAGGTGTCTGGTTCCGTCCTGAAGTATGATTTCCACTGCGGAAAGCGGGAAGGAGCCGAGGCCTGAGGAAGGAGCCCCGGGGCCTCCGGGATGAAAAGAGATCATGCTGAATTGTGGCTCTGGAATGCCCGGTGTCCACACTGCGGGGAGGTGGAGGTGCTAGGAGCGGCCTGTCTTCTGTGGTAGACCAGGGGTCCACGCAGGTTTCCTTCGAAAATCCACCATATACATATATGCATATAGATGAACATATATATGCATATATATGTATATGGTAGCTTTGGCAAAAAGCTCTCTGGTGACGTCCATTTCGAGCCAGAATCGCAGACTTCCGAGAAAAGGCTCACTTGCGGCAAATGCACAGCCCTCCCGGGGCCTTGGGGCTCTGTGGGCCATGCCCGGTCATCTGCGGGTACTGGGGTGGCGAAGTTGGAGGAGCACTCACCGACACTTTGAGCTACTTGCGGTACAAACTACGTGTCATTCGTCTCTGCATCCTCTTGCAGGGGTCAGGGCCGCCCACAGACAGCGTACCCGGGGATGCTTTGGCTCCTCCGTCCATGGCGGCCGTCACCCGCTGGAAAGAGTTCATTTGGGAGACACTGCAGACAGCTGTGGGTCTGAATTCGGCCTCCGTGCCTTAGGAGCTTTGCGATCAGCTCTTTGAGCCTTTCATTTCTTCATTTTGAATGCGTCCACGGGGACCATACGACCATCCCAGGCAGAAAGGTGAGGGAGAGGGAGGTGTCTGCTTCCGTCCTGAAGTCTGATTTCCACTGCGAAAAGCGGGAAGGAGCCGAGGCCTTAGGAAGGAGCCCCGGGGCCTCTGGGATGAAAAGAGATCATGCGGAATTGTGGCTCTGGAACGCCCGGTGTCCCCACTGCGGGGAGGTGGAGGTGCTAGGAGCGGCCTGTCTTCTGTAGAATCAGGTCCACGCAGGTTCTTCAAAATCCACCATGACATATTATATGCATATAGATGAATATATATATGCATATATATGTATATGGTAGCTTGGCTTAAAGCTCTCTGGGTGACGCCCATTTGGTTAACCCAGACTGGCAGTGCTACCCCACGGCGGCAAATGCACAGCCCTCCGGGCCTGCCCGTCATCTGCTTGTACTGGGGTACCGAAGTTGGAGGAGCACTCACTGACACTTTGAGCTCTTAGAGGTACAAACTACGTCTCATTCGTCTCTGTATCCTCTTGCAGGGTTCACGGCCACCCACAGACAGCGTAGCCAGGGATGCTTTCGCCCCTCCGTCCATGGGGGCCGTCACCCGCTGGAAAGAGGTCAGCTGGGAGACACTGCAGACAGCTGTGGGTCTGAATTCGGCCTCCGTGCCTTAGGAGCTTTGCGATCAGCTCTTTGAGCCTTTCATTTCTTCATTTTGAATGCGTCCACGGGGACCATTACGCCCATCCCAGGCTGAAAGGTGAGGGAGAGGGAGGTGTCTGCTTCCGTCCTGAAGTCTGATTTCCACTGCGGAAAGCGGGAAGGAGCCGAGGCCTTAGGAAGGAGCCCCGGGGCCTCTGGGATGAAAAGAGATCATGCTGAATCGTGGCTCTGGAACGCCCGGTGTCCACACAGCGGGGAGGTGGAGGTGCGAGGAGCGGCCTGTCTTCTGTGGTAGAGCAGGGGTCCACGCAGGTTTCCTTCGAAAATCCACCATATACATATATATGCATATAGATGAACATATATATGCATATATATGTATATGGTAGCTTTGGCAAAAAGCTCTCTGGTGACGTCTATTTTGAGCCAGAATCGCAGACTTCCGAGAAAAGGCTCACTTGCGGCAAATGCACAGCCCTCCCGGGGCCTTGGGGCTCTGTGGGCCATGCCCGGTCATCTGCGGGTACTGGGGTGGCGAAGTTGGAGGAGCACTCACTGACACTTTGAGCTCCTAGAGGTACAAACCACGTGTCATTCGTCTCTGCATCCTCTTGCAGGGGTCAGGGCCGCCCATGGACAGCGTACCCGGGGATGCTTTGGCCCCTCCGTCCATGGCGGCCGTCACCCGCTGGAAAGAGTTCAGTTGGGAGACACTGCAGACAGCTTTGGGTCTGAATTCGGCCTCCGTGCCTTAGGAGCTTTGCGATCAGCTCTTTCAGCCTTTCATTTCTTCATTTTCAATGCGTCCACGGGGTCCATTACGACCATCCCAGGCTGAAAGGTGAGGGAGAGGGAGGTGTCTGCTTCCGTCCTGAAGTCTGATTTCCACTGCGGAAAGCGGGAAGGAGCCGAGGCCTTAGGAAGGAGCCCCGGGGCCTCTGGGATGAAAAGAGATCATGCTGAATTGTGGCTCTTGAACGCCCGGTGTCCACACTGCGGGGAGGTGGAGGTGCTAGGAGCGGCCTGTCTTCTGTGGTAGACCAGGAGTCCACGCAGGTTTCCTTCGAAAATCCACCATATACATATATATGCATATAGATGAACATATATATGCATATATATGTATATGGTAGCTTTGGCAAAAAGCTCTCTGGTGACGTCCATTTTGAGCCAGAATCGCAGACTTCCGAGAAAAGGCTCACTTGCGGCAAATGCACAGCCCACCTGGGGCCTTGGGGCTCTGTGGGCCATGCCCGGTCATCTGCGGGTACTGGGGTGGCGAATTTGGAGTAGCACTCACTGACACTTTGAGCTCCTAGAGGTACAAATCATGCAAGCCTGTTCTGCATCCTCTTGCAGGGGTCAGGCCGCCTCAGCCAGACAGCGTACCTGGGATGCTTTTGGCCCTCCTCATCGATGGCAATGGCCACCCACTGGAGAAAGAGTTCAGTTGGGAGACACCGCAGCACAGCTGGGTCTGGAATTCGCCTCCGTGTCTGAGCTTTGCGACGAAGCTCTTTTGTTTCTTTTCGCTTCTTCCTTGAACAGTCCAGACCACATGACCATCCCAGGCTGGGAAAGGTGAGGGAGAGGGAGGTGTCTGCTCTGTCTCTGAAGTCTGATTTTACCAGTGAAAGCGAAGGTTTAGGCCTGAGGAAGGGAGCCCGGGCCTGGATGAAAAAAGATCATGCTGATTTGTGGCTCTGGAGCCCCGGGTGTCCACCTCAGAGGTGGAGGTAGCAGCTGCCTGTCTTCTGTGGTAGACTATATCCACGCAGGGTTTCCTCTTCTGAGGGTCCATTCATATACATATATATGCACATAGATGAATATATGCAGTATATATGTATATGGTAGCTGGCTTAAAAGCTTTCCCTGGTGACGTCCATTTTGGAAGCCGAATCGCAGACTTCCGAGAAAAAGGCTCATTTGCGCAAATGCACAGCTCCTCCTGGGCCTTGGGGCTCTGTGGGCCATGCCCGGGTCATCTGGCGTGGGTACTGGGGGTGGCAGTTGAGTGAGCACTCACCGACACTGGGAGCTCCTGTGAGGGTACAAACTACGTGTCATCTGTCTCTGCACCCCTTGCAGGGTTCAGGCCACCACCAGACAGCGGACCCAGGGAGGCTTTGGCCCCTCCGTCCCTGGAGGCCGTCACCCGCTGGAAAAAGGTCAGTGGGGGACACTGCAGACAGCTGTGGGTCTGATTTCCGCCTCCGTGCCTTATGAGCTTTGCGATCACCTCTTCGAGCCTTTCATTTCTTCATTTGAATGCGTCCACGGGGACCATTACGACCATCCCAGGCAGAAAGGTGAGGGAGAGGGAGGTGTCTGCTTCCGTCCTGAAGTCTGATTTCCACTGCGGAAAGCGGAAGGAGCCGAGGCCTTAGGAAGGAGCCCCGGGGCCTCTGGGATGAAAAGAGATCATGCTGGATTGTGGCTCTGGAACGCCCGGTGTCCACACTGCGGGGAGGTGGAGGTGCGAGGAGCGGCCTGTCTTCTGTGGTAGAGCAGGGGTCCAGGCAGGTTTCCTTCGAAAATCCACCATATACATATATATGCATATAGATGAATATATATATGCATATATATGTATATGGTAGCTTTGGTGAAAAGCTCTCTGGTGACGTCCATTTTGAGCCAGAATCGCAGACTTCCGAGAAAAGGCTCACTTGCGGCAAATGCACAGCCCTCCCGGGGCCTTGGGGCTCTGTGGGCCATGCCCGGTCATCTGGGGGTACTGGGGTGGCGAAGTTGGAGGACCACTCACTGACACTTTGAGCTCCTAGTGGTACAAACGACCTGTCATTCGTCTCTGCATCCTCTTGCAGGTGTCAGAGCCGCCCACGGACAGCGTACCCGGGGATGCTTTGGCCCCTCCGTCCATGGCGGCCGTCACCCGCTGGAAAGAGCTCAGTTGGGAGACACTGCAGACAGCTGTGGGTCTGAATTCGGCCTCCGTGCCTTAGGAGCTTTGCGATCAGCTCTTTGAGCCTTTCATTTCTTCATTTTGAATGTGTCCCCGGGGACCATTACGACCATCCCAGGCTGAAAGGTGAGGGAGAGGGAGGTGTCTGCTTCCGTCCTGAAGTCTGATTTCCACTGCGGAAAGCTGGAAGGAGCCGAGGCCTGAGGAAGGAGCCACGGGGCCTCCGGGATGAAAAGAGATCATGCTGAATTGTGGCTCTGGAACGCCCGGTGTCCACACTGCGGGGAGGTGGAGGTGTTAGCAGCGGCCTGTCTTCTGTGGT
>NW_024350797.1:0-12908 GCF_902729225.1 Pteropus medius | reverse complement strand
GCCCTGAACTCTGCAGAAGGATACAGATAGGAATTAGACCCATATTCTGCCTCAAGGAGCTTAATTGGACACTGAAAGCTTGTCAAAATTATGGACCCACTACCCGCAGAGGACTGAACAATGCCCACAACACCCAGGGCCTCACAAGCCTGTGTATTTGCTGCAAGTGTGCAATTTCTCAAAAGTCTACACTTTGGGCTCGAAACGGACGTGAACTGAGTGCTTAATGCCAGAGCTACCATATATATATGTGCCTATGTATTTATGAATTTATATAGGCACATATATATATTAAAATTCATATATATATATAAAATTCAGAAAACTAAGTCTCATGCACATGATCACACATCTAGTAAGAGACAGAGTCACATATAGCCCAACAGGTGTCTGACTTTGCCAAACTGACCTCTTTCTACAAGGCGAAGGATGCCATTTTGGCTTCCTCCTCCACAAGGATGGAAGGGCACCTGGGACGATAAAAGGGAGGTCCAAAGCATCGCTGGGCACACTGCCTGTGGGTGGCCCTGAAGTCTGCAGAAGGATACAGAGAGGAATTAGACCCATTGTCTATCCCAGGGAGCTCAATGGGACCCTGAGAGCTCGTCAAATGTATGTACCCACTACCCGCAGAGGACTGAACATTGCCCACAAAGCCCCAGGGCCTGACAAGCCTGTGTATTTGCCGCAAGAGAGCAATTTCTCAAAAGTCTGCACTTTGGGCTGAAAATGGACGTGAACTGAGTGCTTAATGCCAGAGCTACCATGTATATATGTGCATATATATGAATATATACGCACGTATATATATGGTGGATTTTTAGGAAAAAGGCTGTGTTGCCCTCAGGTCTTTAGGGAAGACAACTTTTTCCAAGCACATCCGGCTTCCCGGATTGGGGACACAGGGTT
This sequence comes from Pteropus medius, assembly GCF_902729225.1. Taxonomy (NCBI): domain Eukaryota; kingdom Metazoa; phylum Chordata; class Mammalia; order Chiroptera; family Pteropodidae; genus Pteropus; species Pteropus medius. The sequence goes on along the minus strand of NW_024350797.1, from coordinate 11,999 downwards.
TCCCAGAGCCACAATGAGACAGTGTCCCAGCTCCTCCAAGAGCCACCGGGGCTCCGTGCTTGGGCCTCCCTTCCTTCCTGCTTTTTCAATTTGATATCAGAGCTCAGGACTGGAGCAGACACCTCCCTGTCCTTCACGTTTCTGCATGGGCTGCACGCCTGGTTCCTGGACACTCATTGAAAATTCAGAAACCTGAGTCTCATACACGTGATCATACAGCTAATAAGTCACAGAGTCACATACAGCCCAACAGTTGTCTGAAGTTTCCTAAATGACCTCTTTCTACAAGGCGAAGGATGCCATTTTGGCTTCCATCTCGACAAGGATGGAGGGGCACATGGGACGATGGAAGGGCGGACATAGCATCACTGGGCACACTGACTGTGGGTGGCCCTGAAGTCTGCAGAAGGATACAGAGAGGAATTAGACCCATTTTCTATCCCAGGGAGCTCAATGGGACCCTGAGAGCTCGTTAATCGTATGTACCCACTACCCGCAGAGGACTGAACATTGCCCACAAAGCCCCAGGGCCTGACAAGCCTGTGTATTTGCCACAAGTGAGCAATTTCTCAAAAGTCTGCACTTTGGGCTGAAAATGGACGTGAACTGAGTGCTTAATGCCAGAGCTACCATATATATATATATATATACGTGCATATATATATATGCACGTATATATATATATATACGTACGTATATATATATATGCATATATATATGCATATATATATGCATATATATGAATATATATGCACATATATATATCGTGGATTTTTAGGGAAAAAGTTTGTGTTGCCCTCAGGTCTTTAGGAAAGGCCGGCTGTTGCAAGCACATCCGCCTTCCCGGATTGTGGACTCAGGGGTTCCCAGAGCCACAGTGAGACAGTGTCCCAGCTCATCAAAGAGGCATGGGGCTCCGTCCTGGGGCCTCTCTTCCTTCCTGCTTCTTCAATTTGATATCAGAGCTCTGGACTGGCGCAGACACCTCCCTGTCCTTCACCTTTGTGGCTGGGCTGCTCGTCATGGTTCCTGTACACTCACTCAAATTTCAGAAAACTGAGTCTCATACACGTGATCACACAGCTATTAAGTGACAGAGTCACATACAGCCCAACAGGTGTCTAAAGTTTGCCAACCTGACCTCTTTGTAGGAGTTGAAGGATTCCATTTTAGCTTCCTCCTCGACAAGGATGGAGGGGCACATGGGACGATGGAAGGGTGGCACACAGCCTGTGGGTGGCCATGAAGTCTGCAGAAAAATACAGAGAGGAATTAGACCCATTTTCTGTCCCAAGGAGCTCAATGGGACCCTGAGAGCTTGTCAAAAGTATGTACCCACTACCCGCAGAGGACTGAACATTGCCCATAAAGCGCCAGGGACTGACTAGCCTGTGTATTTGCCGCAAGTGAGCAATTTCTCAAAAGTCTGTACTTTGGGATCAACATGGACGTGAACTGAGTGCTTAATGCCAGAACTACCATATATATATATGCATATATATGAATATATATGCACATATATATGGTGGACTTTTAGGAAAAAAGGCTGTGTTGCCCTCAGGTCTTTAGGGAAGACAGGCCTTTCCAAGCACATCCGCCTTCCCGGATTGTGGACACAGGGTGTCCCAGAGCCACAATGAGACAGTGTCCCAGCTCATCCAAGAGGCACCGGGGCTCCGTCCTGGGGCCTCTCTTCCTTCCTGCTTTTTCAATTTGATATCAGAGCTCTGGAATGGAGCAGACACGTCCCTGTCCTTCACCTTTCTGCCTGGGCTGCTCGTCATGGTTTCTGTACACTCATTCAAATTTCAGAAAAGTGAGTCTCATACATGAGATCACACAGCTAATAACTGACAGAGTCACATACAGCCCAACAGGTGTCTGAAGTTTGCCAAACTGACCTCTTTCTCCCAGGCGAAGAATGCCATTTTTGCTTCCTCCTCGACAAGGACGGAGGGGCACATGGGACGATGGAAGGGCGGCCCAAACCATCGCTGGGCACAGAGCTGTGGGTGGCCATGAAGTCTGCAGAAAAATACAGAGAGGAATTAGACCCATTTTCTGTCCCAAGGAGCTCAATGGGACCCTGAGAGCTTCTCAAACGTATGTACCCACTACCCGCAGAAGAGTGAACATTGCCCACAAAGCCACAGGGCCTACGAAGCCTGTGTATTAGCCGCAAGAGAGGAATTTCTCAAAAGTCTGCACTTTTGGCTCTAAATGGACGTGAGATGAGTGCTTAATGCCAGAGCTACCATATATATATATGTGCATATATATGAATATGAATATATATCAATATATATGCACATATATATATATATCGGGTGGATTTTTAGGAAAAAAGGCTGTGTTGCCTTGAGGTTTTAGGGAAGGCAGGCTTTTCCAAGCACATCCGCCTTCCCATCTCGTGGACACAGGGGGTCTCAGAGCCACAATGAGACAGTGGCCCATCTCATCCAAGAGGCCCCGGGGCTCTGTCCTGCGGCCTCTCTTCCTTCCTACTTTTTCCATTTGATATCAGACCTCTGGACTGAATCAGAGACTTCCCTCTCCTTCACCTTTGTGCCTGAGTTGCTCGTCATGGTTCATGTACACGAATTCAAAATTCAGAAAACTGAGTCTCATACACGTGATCACACAGCAAATAAGTGACAGAGTCACATACAGCCCAACAGGTGTCTGAAGTTTGCCAAACTGACCTCTTTCTACCGGGCGAAGGATGCCATTTTGGCTTCCTCCTCCACAAGGATGGAGGGGCACATGGGACGATGGAAGGGCGGCCCAAAGCATCGCTGGGCACACTTCCTGTTGGTGGCCCTGAAGTCTGCAGAAGGATACAGAGAGGAATTAGACCCATTTTCTGTCCCAAGGAGCTCAATGGGACCCTGAGAGCTCGTCAAACGTATTGACCCACTACCGGCAGAGGACCGAACATTGCCCACAAAGCCCCAGGGCCTCACACGCCTGTGTATTTGCCGAAATTGAGCAATTTATCAAAAGTCTGCACTTTGGGCTCAAAATGGACGTGAACTGAGTGCTTAATGCCAGAGCTACCATGTATATATATGCATATATATGAATATATATGCACATATATATATGGTGGATTTTTAGGAAAAAAGGCTGTGTTGCCCTCAGGTCTTTAGGGAAGACAACTTGTTCCAAGCACATCCGGCTTCCCGGATTGGGGACACAGGGTTTCCCAGAGCCACAATGAGACAGTGTCCCAGCTCATCCAAGAGGCACCGGGGCTCAGTCCTGGGGCCTCTCTTCCTTCCTGCTTTTTCAATTTGATATCAGAGCTCAGGACTGGAGCAGACACCTCCCTGTCCTTCACGTTTCTGCATGGGCTGCACACCCGGTTCCTGGACAATCATTGAAAATTCAGGATGGAGGGGCACATGGGACGATGGAAGGGTGGCACACAGCCTGTGGGTGGCCATGAAGTCTGCAGAAAAATACAGAGAGGAATTAGACCCATTTTCTGTCCCAAGGAGCTCAATGGGACCCTGAGAGCTTGTCAAAAGTATGTACCCACTACCCGCAGAGGACTGAACATTGCCCATAAAGCGCCAGGGACTGACTAACCTGTGTATTTGCCGCAAGTGAGCAATTTCTCAAAAGTCTGTACTTTGGGATCAACATGGACGTGAACTGAGTGCTTAATGCCAGAACTACCATATATATATATGCATATATATGAATATGTATGCACATATATATGGTGGACTTTTAGGAAAAAAGGCTGTGTTGCCCTCAGGTCTTTAGGGAAGGCAGGCCTTTCCAAGCACATCCGCCTTCCCGGATTGTGGACACAGGGTGTCCCAGAGCCACAATGAGACAGTGTCCCAGCTCATCCAAGAGGCACCGGGGCTCCGTCCTGGGGCCTCTCTTCCTTCCTGCTTTTTCGATTAGACATCAGACCTCTGGACTGGATCAGAGACTTCCCTCCCCTTCACCTTTGTGCCTGAGTTGCTCGTCATGGTTCCTGTACACTCATTCAAAATTCAGAAAACTGAGTCTCATACACGTGATCACACAGCTAATAAGTCACAGAGTCACATAGAGCCCAACAGGTGTCTGAAGTTTGCCAAACTGACCTCTTTCTACTGGCGAAGGATGTCATTTTGGGTTCCTCCTCGACAAGGATGGATGGGCACATAGGACGATGGAAGGGCGGCCCAAAGAATCGCTGGGCACACTGCCTGTGGGTGGTCCTGAAGTCGGCAGAAGGATACAGAGAGGAATTAGACCCATTTTCTATCCCAGGGAGCTCAATGGGACCCTGAGAGCTCGTCAAATGTATGTACCCACTACCCGCAGAGTACTGAACATGGCCCACAAAGCCCCAGGGCCTGACAAGCCTGTGTATTTGTCGCAAGTGAGCAATTTCTCAAAAGTCTGCACTTTGGGCTCTAAATGGACATGAACTGAGTACTTAATGCCAGAGCTACCATATATGTATATATATATATATATATATATATATATATATATATATATATATATATATATATATGCATATATATGAATATATATTCACATATATATATCGTGGATTTTTAGGAAAAAATGTTGGTTGCCCTCAGGTCTTTAGGGAAGGCAGGCCATTCGAAGCACATCTGCCTTCCCGGAGGGTGGACACAGGGGGTACCAGAGCCACAATGAGACAGTGTTGCAGCTCATCCGAGAAGCCCCGGGACTCCTTTCCTAGGACTCTGTTCCTTCCCGCTTTCTCACTTTGAATAGAAACTTTTGGACTAGAGCAGTCACCTATCCGCGGTCACATTTCTTCCTGGGATGGTCGTGGGGGTCCGTGGATGCTCATTCATTCAAAAATAAGTCAACTGAGTCTCAAAGAGATCACACGCCTAATAAGTGACAGAATCAGAGTGTGGACACAGGGGCTTCCAGAGCCACAATGCGACCTGGTCCCTTCTCATCCAAGAGGCCTGAGACCCCGGCTGTGCCCCCGCCTCCCCGTATTCTGGCCTAGCTGCTGCTCAGTACCCAGAGACCCCGGCTTTGAACCAAGACCCCAGACACCCCATCTCAGAACCCAGAGGTCTCAGGTCGCTATACAGGAGTCGGCACCCGGCCAGCCCTGATGTCTGACAGCAGCCTCAGGGTCCCTCCAGGCAGCGGACCATGCTCTGAGAAACCCCTGTCCACCATACCGCCAGAGACTTCCTGTGCAGAATCTCTACGCCGACCCCACAGGCTGTTCACTACCACCCCACAGTTCCCCGTCACGCTGCTTTAGAGTATTGGAGTTTTCCTTAAGCCTGAACCCCAACCTGTCCCCCAATCACAGACATGCCCAGAAATGCACACGGGTGCCAACGCCAGCCCCTCCTTCTCAGTTCTCACATCTCCCCGCTCCGCCCCTGCTCTGCAGTCAGAAGCTGAGGGACCCCAAGGGCAAATATGTTTCTTTACAAAACTCACAGCCCCTCCCAGCATGCGATGCCTGGGGGAGCAGGAGGCGCTGGGGCCTCACAGGCCGGAGATCCCAGGAGCATCAACCTCACCCCCAGCCACATCTGAAGGCGGGGAGGGCACAGAGGGTCAATGCTCCCTCTCCAAGGTCACGACCGCGTGTCCAGTCGGCTCATGGATTCCTGCAAAGGCCTGCAGACGGCTGTGTCTGTTTCGGCCACGTCAGCGCCAGGTGGCCAGCGCTGTGTTCTGTGACACCGGGCATGGGCGTGGAGGGCCGTGAGGGGCCTGAAGCTGCGCGCAGCTCCGGGGTCTATTTGCTGCCCTCGGACCACCCCGGCAGACTACGGGGCAGGCGAGGGAGAGATGTGGAGTCCCGGGATCAACTTTGAGCGGTCCCCAGCCCCCAGCTTTGGCCAGGCATCTCTCAGGGCCGTCGCGTTCCACGGGGGTGAACTGCTGCGGCTGCGGGACGCATGAAAGGGCTCAGGCCCCCTCCCTCTGTCCCTGCCCCCTAAATCCCACTGCAACTTTTGAACCTAAGGACCTCGGAAAAAATAAGGGCTGACACTTACATGAAATGACTTTGTATATACACTGAAACCCTCGGAGGTGAATATCGTTAGGACCATCCACAGGTAACTGAGAAGCTGAGGTAGTAAGAGGCAGGGTAGAAACTGCTGCGTGTTCAAACCCCGCTCCTCCTGCAACCGCCTGTGAGAATGAGGCAATTGGGCACACGTGGTGGGGGGAGGAGCCGGGTTTGAACACGGGGCAATTGAAGACCAGAGCAGGTGCTCTTAAGCAGCGTCTTCTGCTGCCGCCCCACATCCCCGCTCGCTTTCCCAACAATGGTCTTGAAATCCTCTGCACCTGACCCCAAGAAAAAAGTCAGGATGGTGGGGACAGCGGTTTCTGATGCTTTGCGCTGCCCACCCTCCTCCAGAGCTGACGAAAGACGCTCAGGACATGGAGCCACCCCAAGGAGCTCCACGGAACCCAGAGTGCTTGTCAAACGTCTGTACCCAACTACCCGCAGAGGACTGAACATTGCCCACAAAGCCCACGGCCTGATAAGCCTGGGTATTTGCCGCAAGTGAGCAATTTCTCAAAAGTCTGCACTTTGGGCTCAAAATGGATGTGAACTGAGTGCTTAATCCCAGAGCTACCATATATATATGTATATACATATATATGAATATATATCCATATATATATATATCTATATATATATCTATATATATATATATATATATATATTGGATTTTTAGGAAAAAAGGCTGTGTGGCCCTCAGGTCTTTAGGAAAGGCAGGACGTTCCAAGCACTTCTGCCTTCCCGCATTGTGGACACAGGGGGTCCCAGAGCCGCAATGAGACCGTGTCCCAGCTCATCCAAGAGACACCGGGGCTACGTCCTGGGGCCTCTCTTCCTTCCTACTTTTTCAATTTGATATCAGACCTCTGGACTGGAGCAGACACCTCCCTCTCCTCCACCTTTCTGCCTGGGCTGCTCGTCATGGTTCCTGTACACTTATTCAAAATTCAGAAAACAGAATCTCATACACGTGATCACACAGCTAATAAGTGACAGAGTCACATACAGCCCAACAGGTGTCTGAAGTTTGCCATACTGACCTATTTCTACGAGAAGAAGGATGCCTTTTGGCTTCCTCCACGACAGCGATGGAGGGGCACATGGGACGATGGAAGGGCGGCCCAAAATATCGCTGGGCACACTGCCTGTGGGTGGCCCTGAAGTCTGCAGAAGGATACAGTGAGGAATTAGACCCACTTTCTATCCCAGGGAGCTCAATGGGACCCTGAGAGCTTGTTAAACGTATGAACCCACTACCAGCAGAGGACAAAACATTGCCCACAAAATCCCAGGGACAGACCAGCATGTGAATTTGCCGCAAGTGAGCTATTTCTCAAAAGTATGCACTTCTGGCTCAAATGGATGGGGACTGAGTGATTAATCCCAGAGCTACCATATATATATGTGCATATATATGAATATGTATACATATGAATATATATGCACAAATATATAGTGGATGTTCAGAAAAAAAAGGCTGTGTTGCCCTCAGGTCTTTAGGGAAGGCAGGACGTTCCAAGCACATCCGCCTTCCCGGATTGTGGACACAAGGGGTCCCAGAGCCACAATGAGACAGAGTCCCATCTCATCCCAGAGGCCCCGGGGCTCCTTCCTAAGGCCTCGGCTCCTTCCCGCTCTCCGCAGTGGAAATCAGACTTCAGGACGGAAGAAGACACCTCCCTCTCCCTCACCTTTCTGCCTGGGATGGTCGTAATGGTCCCCGTGGACGCATTCAAAAGGAAGAAATGAAAGGCTCAAAGAGCTGATCGCAAAGCTCCTAAGACACGGAGGCCGAATTCAGACCCACAGCTGTCTGCAGTGTCTCCCAACTGAACTTTTTCCAGCGGTTGACGGCCGCCAAGGACGCAGGGGCCAAAGCATCCCTGGGTACGCTGTCTGTGGGTGGCCCTGAACCCTGCAAGAGCATACAGAGACGAATGAGACGTAGTTTGGACCTCTAGGAGCTCAAAGTGTCAGTGAGTGCTCCTCCAACTTCGGTACCCCAGTACCCGCAGATGCCCGAGCATCGCCCACAGAGCCCCAAGGCCCCGGGAGGCCTGTGCATTTGCCGCAAGTCAGCCTTTTCTCGGAAGTCTGCGATTCTGGCTCGAAATGGACGTCACCAGAGAGCTTTTGCCAAAGCTACCATATACATATATATGCATATATATGTTCATCTATATGCATATATATGTATATGGTGGATTTTCGAAGGAAACCTGCCTGGACCCCTGCTCTACCACAGAAGACAGGCCGCTCCTCGCACCTCCACCTCCCCGCAGTGTGGACACCGGCGTTCCAGAGCCACAATTCAGCATGATCTCTTTTCATCCCAGAGGCCCCGGGGCTCCTTCCTAAGGCCTCGGCTCCTTCCCGCTTTCCGCAGGGGAAATCAGACTTCAGGACGAAGCAGACACCTCCCTCGCCCTCACCTTTCTGCCTGGGATGGTCGTGATGGTCCCCGTGGACGCATTCAAAATGAAGAAATGAAAGGCTCAGAGAGCTGATCACAAAGCTCCTAAGGCACGGAGGCCGAATTCAGACCCACAGCTGTCTGCAGTGTCTCCCAACTGAACTCTTTCCAGCGGGTGACGGCCCCCATGGACGCAGGGGCCAAAGCATCCCTGGGTACGCTGTCTGTGGGTCGCCCTGAACCCTGCAAGAGCATACAGAGACGAATGAGACGTAGTTTGGACCTCTAGGAGCTCAAAATGTCAGTGAGTGCTCCTCCAACTTCGCTACCCCAGTACCCGCAGATGACCGAGCATCGCCCACAGAGCCCCAAGGCCCCGGGAGGGCTGTGCATTTGCCGCAAGTGAGCCTTTTCTCGGAAGTCTGCGATTCTGGCTCGAAATGGACGTCACCAGAGAGTTTTTTGCCAAAGCTACCATATACATATATATGCATATATATGTTCATCTATATGCATATATATGTATATGGTGGATTTTCGAAGGAAACCTGCCTGGCCCCCTGCTCTACCACAGAAGACAGGCCGCTCCTCGCACCTCCACCTCCCCGCAGTGTGGCCCCCGGGCGTTCCAGAGCCACAATTCAGCATGATCTCTTTTCATCCCAGAGGCCCCGGGGCTCCTTCCTAAGGTCTCGGCTCCTTCCCGCTTTCCGCAGTGGAAATCAGACTTCAGGACGGAAGCAGACACCTCCCTCGCCCTCACCTTTCTGCCTGGGATGGTCGTAATGGTCCCCGCGGACGCATTCAAAATGAAGAATGAAAGGCTCAGAGAGCTGATCGCAAAGCTCCTAAGGCACGGAGGCCGAATTCAGACCCACAGCTGTCTGCAGTGCCTCCCAACTGAAGTCTTCCCACCGGGTGACGGCCGCCATGGACGGAGGGGCCAAAGCATCCCTGGGTACGCTGTCTGTGGGTGGCTCTGAACCCTGCAAGAGGATACAGAGACGAATGAGACGTAGTTTGTACCTCTAGGAGCTCAAAGTGTCAGTGAGTGCTCCTCCAACTTCGGTACCCCAGTACAAGCAGATGACCGAGCATCGCCCACAGAGCCCAAGGCCCCGGGAGCGCTCTGCATTGGCCGCAAGTGAGCCTTTTCTCGGAAGTCTGCGATTCTGGCTCAAAATGCCCGTCTGTAGAGTGCTTTTTGCCAGAGCTCCCCTAGATATATCTATATCTATATCTTTATGTGTATCTATAGATATCTCTATATCTATCTATCTATCCATCTATCTATCTATCTATCTATCTATCTATCTATCTATCTATCTATCTAAGTATCTATGGATTTCTCTCTCTCTTTCTATATATATATTTATATATATATGGTGATTTTTATAACAAAAGGCTGTGTTTTCCTTAGACATTTGAGATCAGACAGGCTGCTCCTAGCACCTCCACCTCCCCTCAGTGTGGACACCGGGCGTTCCAGAGCCACAATTCAGCATGATCACTTTTCATCCCAGAGGCCCCGGGGCTCCTTCCAAGGCCCGGCTCCTTCCCGCCTCCGCAGTGGAAATTCAGACTTCAGGACGGAAGCAGACACCTCCCTCGCCCTCACCTTTCTGCCTGGGATGGTCGTGATGGTCCCCGTGGACGCATTCAAAATGAAGAAATGAAGGCTCAGAGAGCTGATCGCAAAGCTCCTAAGGCACGGAGGCCGAATTCAGACCCACAGCTGTCTGCAGTGTCTCCCAGCTGACCTCTTTCCAGCGGGTGACGGCCCCCATGGACGGAGGGGCCAGCATCCCTGGCTACGCTGTCTGTGGGTGGCCGTGAACCCTGCAAGAGGATACAGAGACGAATGAGACGTAGTTTGGACCTCTAGGAGCTCAAAGTGTCAGTGAGCGCTCCTCCAACTTAGCTACCCCAGTACCCGCAGATGACCGAGCATCGCCCACAGCGCCCCAAGGCCCCGGGAGGGCTGTGCATTTGTCGTGCAGTGAGCTTCCTTTTTTCGAAGTCTGCAGTTCCGGCTCAAAATGGATGTCACTAGAGAGCTTTTTGCCAGATCTACCATATACATATATATGCATATATATGTTCATCTATATGCATATATATGTATATGGTGGATTTTCGAAGGAAACCTGTGTGGACCCTGGTCTACCAGAGAAGACAGGCCGCTCCCAGCACCTCCACCTCCCCAGAGTGTGGACACCGGGCGTTCCAGAGCCACAATTCAGCATGATCTCTTTTCATCCCAGAGGCCCCGGGGCTCCTTCCTAAGGCCTCGGCTCCTTCCCGCTTTCCGCAGTGGAAATCAGACTTCAGGACGGAAGCAGACACCTCCCTCTCCCTCACCTTTTGCCTGGGATGGTCGTAATGGTCCCCGTGGACGCATTCAAAATGAAGAAATGAAAGGCTCAAAGAGCTGATCGCAAAGCTCCTAAGGCACGGAGGCCGAATTAGACCCACAGCTGTCTGCAGTGTCTCCCAACTGAACTCTTTCCAGCGGGTGACGGCAGCCATGGACGCAGGGGCCAAAGCATCCCTGGGTACGCTGTTCAGGCCGTAACCCTGCAAGAGGATACAGAGACGACGACGTAGTTTGAATCTCTAGAGCTCTCAAAGTGTCAGTGAGTGCTCCTCCAACTTTCGCTACCCCAGTACCGAGCGATCAGAGCACGCTTCACAGATTCTTTCAAGGCCCTCGGAGGGTTGTGTATTTGCTTCTGCGAGCCTTTTTCTCGGAAGTCTGCGATTCTTGGCTCGAAATGGACGTCACCAGAGAGCTTTTTATTAACATATAAGCATATATAAGTATTATATATCTGTTTATCTTATATGCATATATATGGAGTATGGTGGATTTCTAAGGAAACCCGCGCGGGACCCCTTGTTTCACCATTGGTGAAGACAGGCCGCCTCCTCGCGACTTCCACCTCCCCCCTTCGCAGTGGACACCGGGCGTTCAGAGCCACAATTCAGCATGATCTCTTTTCATCCCAGAGGCCCCGGGGCTCCTTCCTAAGGCCTCGGCTCCTTCCCGCTTTCCGCAGTGGAAATCAGACTTCAGGACGGAAGCAGACACCTCCCTCGCCTCACCTTTCTGCCTGGGATGGTCGTGATGGTCCCCGTGGACGCATTCAAAATGAAGAAATGAAAGGCTCAGAGAGCTGATGGCAAAGCTCCTAAGGCACGGAGGCCGAATTCAGACCCACAGCTGTCTGCCGTGTCTCCCAGCTGACCTCTTTCCAGTGGGTGACGGCCTCCATGGACGGAGGGGCCAAAGCATCCCTGGCTACGCTGTCTGTGGGTGGCCGTGAACCCTGCAAGAGGATACAGAGACGAATGAGACGTAGTTTGTACCTCTAGGAGCTCAAAGTGTCAGTGAGTGCTCCTTCAACTTCGCTACCCCAGTACCCGCAGATGACCGAGCATCGCCCACAGAGCCCCAAGGCCCCGGGAGGGCTGTGCATTTGCCGCAAGTGAGCCTTTTCTCGGAAGTCTGCGATCTGGCTCGAAATGGACGTCACCAGAGAGCTTTTT
>NW_024350796.1:0-329 GCF_902729225.1 Pteropus medius | reverse complement strand
GGTGGGGTGGGTGGAGGAGGCTGAGAATTTGCATTTCTAACAAGTTCCCAGGAGATGCTGCTGCTGCTGGTCCAGCACGCACTCTGTAGCCTTGATCTAGACCAGAGGTCTTTCACCCTGGTTGTATATTAGTATCACCTGGGAAAGTCCCAAAACTCCTGATGCTCAGCTTCAGCCCCAGAGATATAGTTTCAACTGGCCTAGGCTGGGTCACTTCTTTTCAAAAGCTCCCATTTGATTGTAATGTGCAGCTAGGGCTAAGAAGGATGGGTGGCCAGGCTTCTCATCTCACAGACAGAAGAGAGCTGTCACAAATGCTGCTGAAGCCC
>NW_024350795.1:0-1254 GCF_902729225.1 Pteropus medius | reverse complement strand
TTGATCGCATTAAGTCTCTTGAATAATTAATATGGTAATTTAACCCGCGCGGAATGAGCAAATGTTACCTTCTGCTTAGGGAGTGAAAATAAAGAAGTCCCCGGAGGCAGTTTTCCCAAATCCGTTACTGTCACCCTGAACCGGCGTCTGTCTCACGGAAGGAAACTTCTCACTGTCCCCCCGGCCCCGCCCCGGCCCTGCCTGAGCGGGAGGCAGACAGCCCGTCCACGCTGCCCGGGACGCCGGACGCCTCGCGGGCACAGCCGTGGCCATCAGGAAACGGCCGCCGTGCCTGGCGGTCGGGAGCCCTGCTTCGTGGTCCTTCTCCGGAGGCCCCGGCCCTGCCCGCCTCTCCCGCCGCGGGAAGGGGCGGCGAGGTCGGAGCGTCACCCTCCAGAGCCCCCGCGCCGTGCGCGCATCCCGGGGCACAGCGGATGGCGCCGTCGCGTCCTGGAGACTGAGTGGCTCCCTGACACAGTGACAGAACCAAACACCAAGAGTCCGAGGGGAGACAAGGAGCCAGGAGACTCGCACCGGCGGAGCCCCCCGTGCGAGGCAGGAGGACCCCTTCCAGGCGCCGGGGGGCAGCCACGGGGCCTCGGCCAAGCCCACGCAGAGCCACGCGCCCCTCACTGGGACAGGCCACGGGCCGGCACCTCTGCCCGTCCCCACGTGCCCCTGCTTCCAAAGAGACGGTGGCAGCATGTTCGTGACGACCGCCAGTGCGCGGTGCTGTGACACGTGCTGGTGTCCACACAGGACCCGTCTCCACTGTCACGTCCCGATCACTGGATCGTTGGGCTAAGGCAGGCTTTCTCCACCAGAGGTGGGCTGTGGCTCCCCGGTGACATCTGGCAAGGCCTGGAGACACTTTTGGCGTCCCACCGGAGAGGGTGCTGCTGGCGCCCGTGGGTGGAGACCAGGGGTGCTGCCGATACCCTGCGGGGCCCAGAGGCCCGCAGCAGACAGTGGCCCACGGAATCCCCAGGGCCTTCGAGAGGGAGGCGGGAGGGGCAGAAAGTGGGGTGGCCGGGACGACGGAAGGAGGGGTCAGCGACGTGCGGAGGGGCCCGAGCCCGGCAGCGCGGGCGCCACAGGGGCAGGGGCGCGAAGAAGCCGGGCCCCCACAACCTCCGCAGGGTCGCGGCTCCACCGGCACCCCGATGTCCCCGGCTCTGTGACCCCAGCTTCCCAGGGGAAACGTCTCCTCGCTTGTCAATCGCGCCCTCGCTCATAAGAAGAGGTGCAGAAGCC
>NW_024350794.1:0-3297 GCF_902729225.1 Pteropus medius | reverse complement strand
ATGCAGGGGCCAAAGCATCCCTGGGTACGCTGTCTGTGGGTGGCCCTGAACCCTGCAAGAGCATACGGAAACGAATGAGACGTAGTTTGTACTTCTAGGAGCTCAAACTGTCAGTGAGTGCTCCTCCAACTTCGGTACCCCAGTCCCCGCAGATGACCGAGCATCGCCCACAGAGCCCCAAGGCCCCGGGAGGGCTGTGCATTTGCCGCAAGTGAGCCTTTTCTCGGAAGTCTGCGATTCTGGCTCGAAATGGACGTCACCAGAGACAGGCTTTTTTGTGGCTAAAGCTACCATATACATATATATGCATATATATGTTCATCTATATGCATATATGTATATGGTGGTGATTTTCAAGGAAACTCCAAGGTGGACCCCTGGTCTACCACTGAAGACAGTCGCTCCCTAGCACCTCCACTCCTCTCCTTGTGCAGTGGGAGGCCTCCCGGGCGTTCTAGAAGTTTCACAATTGTGTGCATGATCTCTTTTCATCCCGGAGGCCCCGGGGCTCCTTCCTCAGGCACGGCTCCTTCCCGCTTTCCGCAGTGGAAATCAGACTTCAGGACGGAAGAAGACACCTCCCTCTCCCTCACCTTTCTGCCTGGGATGGTCGGAATGGTCCCCGTGGACGCATTCAAAATGAAGAAATGAAAGGCTCAAAGAGCTGATCGCAAAGCTCCTAAGGCACGGAGGCCGAATTCAGACCCACAGCCGTCTGCAGTGTCTCCCAAATGAACTCTTTCCAGCGGGTGACGGCCGCCATGGACGGAGGGGCCAAAGCATCCCCGGGCACGCTGTCTGTGGGCGGCCCTGACCGCTGCAAGAGGATGCAGAGACGAATGACACGTAGTTTGTACCTCTAGGAGCTCAAAGTGTCAGTGAGTGCTCCTCCCACTTCGGTACCCCAGTCTCCGCAGAAGACCGAGCATCGCCCACAGAGCCCCAAGGACCCACGGCCCCGGGAGGGCGGTGCATTTGCCGCAAGTGAGCCTTTTCTCGGAAGTCTGCGATTCTGGCTCGAAATGGACGTCACCAGAGAGCTTTTTGCCAAAGCTACCATATACATATATATGCATATATATGTTCATCATATGCATATATATGTATATGGTAGATTTTCGAAGGAAACCTGCGTGGACCCCTGCTCTACCACAGGAGACAGGCCGCTCCTCGCACCTCCACCTCCCCGCAGTGTGGACACCGGGCGTTCCAGAGCCACAATTCAGCATGATCTCTTTCATCCCGGAGGCCCCGGGGCTCCTTCCTCAGGCCTCGGCTCCTTCCCGCTTTCCGGAGTGGAAATCAGACTTCAGGACGGAAGCAGACACCTCCCTCTCCCTCACCTTTCTGCCTGGGATGGTCGTATGGTCCCCGTGGACGCATTCAAAATGAAGAAATGAAAGGATCAAAGAGCTGATCGCAAAGCTCCTAAGGCACGGAGGCCGAATTCAGACCCACAGCTGTCTGCAGTGTCTCCCAACTGAACTCTTTCCAGCGGGTGACGGCCGCCATGGACGCAGGGGCCAAAGCATCCCTGGGTACGCTGTCTGTGGCTGGCCCTGAACCCTGCAAGAGCATACAGAGACGAATGGGACGTAGTTTGTACCTCTAGGAGCTCAAAGTGTCAGTGAGTGCTCCTCCAACTTCGCTACCCCAGTACCCGCAGATGACCGAGCATCGCCCACAGAGCCTCAAGGCCCCGGGAGGGCTGTGCATTTGCCGCAAGTGAGCCTTTTCTCGGAAGTCTGCGATTCTGCCTCGAAATGGACGTCACCAGAGAGCTTTTTGCCAAAGCTACCATATACATATATATGCATATATATCTTCATCTATATGCATATATATGTATATGGTGGATTTTCGAAGGAAATCGGCGTGGACCCCTGGTCTACCACAGAAGACCGGCCGTTCCTAGCACCTCCACCTCCCCGCAGTGGGGACACCGGGCGTTCCAGAGACACAATTCCGCATGATCTCTTTTCATCCCAGAGGCCCCGGGGCTCCTTCCTAGGGCCTCGGCTCCTTCCCGCTTTCCGCAGTGGAAATCAGACTTCAGGACGGAAGCAGACACCTCCCTCTCCCTCACCGTTCCGCCTGGGATGGTCGTAATGGACCCCGTGGAAGCATTCAAAATGAAGAAATGAAAGGCTCAAAGAGCTGATCACAAAGCTCCTAAGGCTCGGAGGCCGAATTCAGACCCACAGCGGTCTGCAGTGTCTCCCAACTGAACTCTTTCCAGCGGGTGACGGCCGCCATGGACGCAGGGGCCAAAGCATCCCTGGGTAGGCTGTCTGTGGATGGCCCTGAACCCTGCAAGAGCATACAGAGACGAATGAGACGTAGTTTGTACCTCTAGGAGCTCAAAGTGTCAGTGAGTGCTCCTCCAACTTCGGTACCCCAGTACTCCGCAGAAGACCGAGCATCGCCCACAGAGCCCCAAGGCCCCGGGAGGGCTGTGCATTTGCCGCCAGTGAGCCTTTTCTCGGAAGTCTGCGATTCTGGCTCGAAATGGACGTCACCAGAGAGCTTTTTGCCAAAGCTACCATATACATATATATGCATATATATGTTCATCTATATGCATATATATGTATATAGTGGATTTTCGAAGGAAACCTGCGTGGACCCCTGGTCTACCACAGAAGACAGGCCGCTCCTAGCACCTCCACCTCCCGCAGTGGGGACACGGGCGTTCCAGAACCACAATTCAGCATGATCTCTTTTCATCCCAGAGGCCCCGGGGCTCCTTCCTAAGGCCTCGGCTCCTTCCCGCTTTCCGCAGTGGAAATCAGACTTCAGGACGGAAGCAGACACCTCCCTCTCCCTCACCTTTCTGCCTGGGATGGTCGTAATGGTCCCCGTGGACACATTCAAAAGGAAGAAATGAAAGGCTCAAAGAGCTGATCGCAAAGCTCCTAAGGCACGGAGGCCGAATTCAGACCCACATCTGTCTGCAGTGTCTCCCAACTGAACTCTTTCCAGCGGGTGACGGCCGCCATGGACGCAGGGGCCAAAGCATCCCTGGGTACGCTGTCTGTGGGTGTCCTTGAACCCTGCAAGAGCATACAGAGACGAATGAGACGTAGTTTGTACCTCTAGGAGCTCAAAGTGTCAGTGAGTGCTCCTCCAACTTCGGTACCCCAGTCTCCGCAGAAGACCGAGCATAGCCCACAGAGCCCCAAGGCCCCGGGAGGGCTGTGCATTTGCCGCAAGTGAGCCTTTTCTCGGAAGTCTGCGATTCTGGCTCAAAATGGACGTCACCAGAGAGCTTTTTGCCAAGCTACCATATACATATAT
>NW_024350793.1:0-11681 GCF_902729225.1 Pteropus medius | reverse complement strand
TATATTCATCTATATGCATATATATGTATATGGTGGATTTTCGAAGGAAAACTGCATGTACCCCTGGTCTACCAGAGTAGACAGGCCGCTCCTAGCACCTCCACCTCCCCGCAGTGTGGACACCGGGCGTTCCAGAGCCACAATTCAGCATGATCTCTTTTCATCCCAGAGGCCCCGGGGCTCCTTCCTAAGGCCTCGGCTCCTTCCCGCTTTCCGCAGTGGAAATCAGACTTCAGGACTGAAGCAGACAACTCCCTCTCCCTCACCTTTATGCCTGGGATGGTCGTAATGGTTCCCGTGGACGCATTCAAAAGGAAGAAATGAAAGGCTCAAAGAGCTGATCGCAAAGCTCATAAGGCACGGAGGCCGAATTCAGACCCACAGCTGTCTGCAGTGTCTTCCAACTGAACTCTTTGCAGCGGGTGACGGCCGCCATGGACGCAGGGCCCAAAGCATCCCTGGGTACGCTGTCTGTGGGTGGCCCTGAACCCTGCAAGAGCATACAGAGACGAATGAGACGGAGTTTGGACCTCTAGGAGCTCAAAGTGTCAGTGAGTGCTCCCCCAACTTCGGTACCCCAGTCTCCGCAGAAGACCGAGCATCGCCCACAGAGCCCCAAGGCCCCGGGAGGGCTGTGCATTTGCCGCAAGTGAGCCTTTTCTCGGAAGTCTGCCATTTTGGCTCAAAATGGACGTCACCAGAGAGCTTTTTGCCAAAGCTACCATATACATATATATGCATATATATATTCATCTATATGCATATATATGTATATGGTGGATTTTCGAAGGAAACCTGCGTGGACCCCTGGTCTACCACAGAAGACAGGCCGCTCCTAGCACCTCCACCTCCCCGCAGTGGGGACACCGGGCATTCCAGAGCCACAATTCAGCATGATCTCTTTTCATCCCAGAGGCCCTGGGGCTCCTTCCTAAGGCCTCGGCTCCTTCCCGCTTTCCGCAGTGGAAATCAGACTTCAGGACGGAAGCAGACACCTCCTCTCCCTCACCTTTCTGCCTGGGATGGTCGTAATTGTCCCCGTGGACGCATTCAAAATGAAGAAATGAAAGGCTCAAAGAGCTGATCGCAAAGCTCCTAAGGCACGGAGGCCGAATTCAGATCCACAGCTGTCTGCAGTGTCTCCCAACGGAACTCTTTCCAGCGGGTGACGGCCGCCATGGACGCAGGGGCCAAAGCATCCCTGGGTACGCTGTCTGTGGGTGGCCCTGAACCCTGCAAGAGCATACGGAAACGAATGAGACGTAGTTTGTACCTCTAGGAGCTCAAAGTGTCAGTGAGTGCTCCTCCAACTTCGGTACCCCAGTCCCCGCAGATGACCGAGCATCGCCCACAGAGCCCCAAGGCCCCGGGAGGGCTGTGCATTTGCCGCAAGTGAGCCTTTTCTCGAAGTCTGCGATTCTGGCTCAAAATGGACGTCACCAGAGAGCTTTTTGCCAAAGCTACCATATACATATATATGCATATATATGTTCATCTATATGCATATATATGTATATGGTGGATTTTCGAAGGAAACCTGCGT
Source organism: Pteropus medius (assembly GCF_902729225.1). Classification (NCBI taxonomy): domain Eukaryota; kingdom Metazoa; phylum Chordata; class Mammalia; order Chiroptera; family Pteropodidae; genus Pteropus; species Pteropus medius. Next base: position 10,138 of record NW_024350793.1, on the reverse strand, counting down.
GGACCCCCGGTCTACCACAGAAGACAGGCTGCTCCTAGCACCTCCACCTCCCCGCAGTGTGGACACCGGGCGTTCCAGAGCCACAATTCAGGATGATCTCTTTTCATCCCAGAGGCCCCGGGGCTCCTTCCTAAGGCCTCGGCTCCTTCCCGCTTTCCGCAGTGGAAATCAGACTTCAGGATGGAAGCAGACACCTCCCTCTCCCTCACCTTTCTGCCTGAGATGGTCGTAATGGTCCCTGTGGACGCATTCAAAATGAAGAAATGAAAGGCTCAAAGAGCTGATCGCAAAGCTCCTAAGGCACGGAGGCCGAATTCAGACCCACAGTTGTCTGCAGTGTCTCCCAACTGAACTCTTTCCAGCGGGTGACGGCCGCCATGGACGCAGGGGCCAAAGCATCCCTGGGTACGCTGTCTGTGGGTGGCCCTCAACCCTGCAAGAGCATACAGAGACGAACGAGACATAGTTTGTACCTCTAGGAGCTCAAAGTGTCAGTGAGTGCTCCTCCAACTTCGGTACCCCAGTCTCCGCAGAAGACCGAGCATCGCCCACAGAGCCCCAAGGACCCGGGAGGGCTGTGCATTGCCGCAAGTGAGCCTTTTCTCGGAAGTCTGCGATTCTGGCTCAAAATGGACGTCACCAGAGAACTTTTTGCCAAAGCTACCATATACATATATATGCATATATATGTTCATCTATATGCATATATATGTATATGGTGGATTTTCGAAGGAAACCTGCGTGGACCCTGGTCTACCACAGAAGACAGGCCGCTCCTAGCACCTCCACCTCCCCGCAGTGTGGACACCGGGCGTTCCAGAGCCACAATTCAGCATGATCTCTTTTCATCCCAGAGGCCCCGGGGCTCCTTCCTAAGGCCTCGGCACCTTCCCGCTTTCCGCAGTGGAAATCAGACTTCAGGACGGAAGCCATGGACGCAAGGGCCAAAGCATCCCTGGGTACGCTGTCTGTGGGTGGCCCTGAACCCTGCAAGAGCATACAGAGACGAATGAGATGTAGTTTGTACCTCTAGGAGCTCAAAGTGTCAGTGAGTGCTCCTCCAACTTCGGTACCCCAGTCTCCGCAGAAGACCGAGCATCGCCCACAGAGCCCCAAGGCCACGGGAGGTCTGTGCATTTGCCGCAAGTGACCCTTTTCTCGGAAGTCTGCGATTCTGGCTCAAAATGGACGTCACCAGAGAGCTTTTTGCCAAAGCTACCATATACATATATGTTCATCTATATGCATATATATGTATATGGTGGATTTTCGAAGAAACCTGCGTGGACCCCTGGACTACCACAGAAGACAGGCCGTTCCTAGCACCTCCACCTACCCGCAGTGTGGACACCCGGCGTTCCAGAGCCACAATTCAGCATGATCTCTTTTCATCTCAGAGGCCCCGGGGCTCCTTCCTAAGGCCTCGGCTCCTTCCCGCTTTCCGCAGTGGAAATCAGACTTCAGGACGGAAGCAGACACCTCCCTCTCCCTCACTTTTCTGCCAGGCATGGTCGTAATGGTCCCCGTGGACGCATTCAAAATGAAGAAATGAAAGGCTCAAAGAGCTGATCGCAAAGCTCCTGAGGCAAGGAGGCCGAATTCAGACCCACAGCTGTCTGCAGTGTCTCCCAACTGAACTCTTTCCAGCGGGTGACGGCCGCCATGGACGCAGGGGCCAAAGCATCCCTGGGTACGCTGTCTGTGGGTGGCTCTGAACCCTGCAAGAGCATACAGAGACGAATGAGACGTAGTTTGTACCTCTAGGAGCTCAAAGTGTCAGTGAGTGCTCCTCCAACTTCGGTACCCCAGTCTCCGCAGAAGACCGAGCATCGCCCACAGAGCCCCAAGGCCCCGGGAGGGCTGTGCATTTGCTGCAAGTGAGCCTTTTCTCGGAAGTCTGCGATTCTGGCTCATAAGGGACGTCACCAGAGAGCTTTTTGCCAAAGCTACCATATTCATATATATGCATATATATGTTCATCTATATGCATATATATGTATATGGTGGATTTTCGAAGGAAACCTGCGTGGACCCCTGGTCTACCACAGAAGACAGGCCGATCCTAGCACCTCCACCTCCCCGCAGTGTGGACACCGGGCGTTCCAGAGCCACAATTCAGCATGATCTCTTTCATCCCGGAGGCCCCGGGGCTCCTTCCTCAGGCCTCGGCTCCTTCCCGCTTTCCGGAGTGGAAATCAGACTTCAGGACGGAAGCAGACACCTCCCTCTCCCTCACCTTTCTGCTTGGGATGGTCGTAATGGTCCCCGTGGACGCATTCAAAATGAAGAAATGAAAGGCTCAAAGAGCTGATCGCAAAGCTCCTAAGGCACGGAGGCCGAATTCAGACCCACAGCTGTCTGCAGTGTCTCCAACTGAACTCTTTCCAGCGGGTGACGGCCGCCATGGACGCAGGGGCCAAAGCATCCCTGGGTACGCTGTCTGTGGGTGGCCCTGAACCCTGCAAGAGCATACAGAGACGAATGAGACGTAGTTTGTACCTCTAGGAGCTCAAAGTGTCAGTGAGTGCTCCTCCAACTTCGGTACCCCAGTCCCCGCAGATGACCGAGCATCGCCCACAGAGCCCCAAGGCCCCGGGAGGGTTGTGCATTTGCCGCAAGTGAGCCTTTTCTCGGAAGTCTGCGATTCTGGCTCAAAATGGACGTCACCAGAGAGCTTTTTGTCAAAGCTACCATATACATATATATGCATATATATGTTCATCTATATGCATATATATGTATATGGTGGATTTTCGAAGGAAACCTGCGTGGACCCCTGGTCTACCACAGAAGACAGGCTGCTCCTAGCACCTCCACCTCCCCGCAGTGGGGACACCGAGCTTTCCAGAGCCACAATTCCGCATGATCTCTTTTCATCCCAGAGGCCCCGGGGCTCCTTCCTAAGGCCTCGGCTCCTTCCCGCTTTCCGCAGTGGAAATCAGACTTCAGGACGGAAGCAGACACCTCCCTCTCCCTCCCCTTTCTGCCTGGGATGGTCGTAATGGTCCCCGTGGATGCATTCAAACGGAAGAAATGAAAGGCTCAAAGAGCTGATCGCAAAGCTCCTAAGGCACGGAGGCCGAATTCAGACCCACAGCTGTCTGCAGTGTCTCCCAACGTAACTCTTTCCAGCGGGTGACGGCCGCCATGGACGCAGGGGCCAAAGCATCCTGGGTACGCTGTCTGTGGATGGCCCTGAACCCTGCAAGAGCATACAGAGACGAATGAGACGTAGTTTGTACCTCTAGGAGCTCAAAGTGTGAGTGAGTGCTCCTCCAACTTCGGTACCCCAGTCTCCGCAGAAGACCGAGCATCGCCCACAGAGCCCCAAGGCCCCGGGAGGGCTGTGCATTTGCCGCAAGTGAGCCTTTTCTCGGAAGTCTGCGATTCTGGCTCAAAATGGACGTCACCAGAGAGCTTTTGCCAAAGCTACCATATACATATATATGCATATATATGTTCATCTATATGCATATATATGCATATGGTGGATTTTCGAAGGAAACCTGCCTGGACCCCTGCTCTACCACAGAAGACAGGCCGCTCCTCGCACCTCCACCTCCCCGCAGTGTGGACACCGGGCGTTCCAGAGTCACAATTCAGCATGATCTCTTTTCATCCCAGAGGCCCCGGGGCTCCTTTCTAAGGCCTCGGCTCCTTCCCGCTTTCCGCAGTGGAAATCAGACTTCAGGAAGGAAGCAGACACCTCCCTCTCCCTCACCTTTCTGCCTGGGATGGTCGTAATGGTTCCCGTGGACGCATTCAAAATGAAGAAATGAAAGGCTCAAAGAGCTGATCGCAAAGCTCCTAAGGCACGGAGGCCGAATTCAGACCCACAGCTGTCTGCAGTGTCTTCCAACTGAACTCTTTCCAGCGGGTGACGGCCGCCATGGACGCAGGGGCCAAAGCATCCCTGGGTACGCTGTCTGTGGGTGGCCCTGAACCTGCAAGAGCATACTGAGACGAATGGGACGTAGTTTGTACCTCTAGGAGCTCAAAGTGTCAGTGAGTGCTCCTCCAACTTCGCTACCCCAGTACCCGCAGATGACCGAGCATCGCCTACAGAGCCCCAAGGCCCCGGGAGGGCTGTGCATTTGCCGCAAGTGAGCCTTTTCTCGGAAGTCTGCGATTCTGGCTCAAAATGACGTCACCAGAGAGCTTTTCGCCAAAGCTACCATATACATATATATGCATATATATATTCATCTATATGCATATATATGTATATGGTGGATTTTCGAAGGAAACCTGCGTGGACCCCTGGTCTACCACAGAAGACAGGCCGCTCCTAGCACCTCCACCTTCCCGCAGTGGGGACACCGGGCGTTCCAGAGCCACAATTCAGCATGATCTCTTTTCATCCCAGAGGCCCCGGGGCTCCTTCCTAAGGCCTCGGCTCCTTCCCGCTTTCCGCAGTGGAAATCAGACTTCAGGACGGAAGCAGACACTTCCCTCTCCCTCACCTTTCTGCCTGGGATGGTCGTAATGGTCCCCGTGGACGCATTCAAATGAAGAAATGAAAGGCTCAAAGAGCTGATCGCAAAGCTCCTAAGGCACGGAGGCCGAATACAGACCCACAGCTGTCTGCAGTGTCTCCCAACTGAACTCTTTCCAGCGGGTGACGGCCGCCATGGACGCAGGGGCCAAAGCATCCCTGGGTACGCTGTCTGTGGGTGGCCCTGAACCCTACAAGAGCATACAGAAACGAATGAGACGTAGTTTGTACCTCTAGGAGCTCAAAGTGTCAGTGAGTGCTCCTCCAACTTCGGTAACCCAGTCTCCGCAGAAGACCGAGCATCGCCCACAGAGCCCCAAGGCCCCGGAGGGCTGTGCATTTGCCGCAAGTGAGCCTTTTCTCGGAAGTCTGCGATTCTGGCTCGAAATGGACGTCACCAGAGAGCTTTTTGCCAAAGCTACCATATACATATATATGCATATATATGCTCATCTATATGCATATATATGTATATGGTGGATTTTCGAAGGAAACCTGCCTGGACCCCTGCTCTACCACAGAAGACAGGCTGCTCCTCGCACCTCCACCTCCCCGCAGTGTGGACACCGGGCGTTCCAGAGCCACAATTCAGCATGATCTCTTTTCATCCCAGAGGCCCCGGGGCTCCTTCCTAAGGCCTCGCTCCTTCCCGCTTTCCGCAGTGGAAATCAGACTTCAGGACGGAAGCAGACACCTCCCTCTCCCTCAACTTTCTGCCTGGGATGGTCGTAATGGTCCCCGGGGACGCATTCAAAATGAAGAAATGAAAGGCTCAAAGAGCTGATCGCAAAGCTCCTAAGGCACGGAGGCCGAATTCAGACCCACAGCTGTCTGCAGTGTCTCCTAACTGAACTCTTTCCAGCGGGTGACGGCCGCCATGGACGCAGGGGCCAAAGCATCCCTGGGTACGCTGTCTGTGGGTGGCCCTGAACCCTGCAAGAGCATACAGAGACGAATGAGACGTAGTTTGTACTCTAGGAGCTCAAAGTGTCAGTGAGTGCTCCTCCAACCTCGGTACCCCAGTCTCCGCAGAAGACCGAGCATCGCCCACAGAGCCCCAAGGCCCCGGGAGGGCTGTGCATTTGCCGCAAGTGAGCCTTTTCTCGGAAGTCTGCGATTCTGGCTCAAATGGACGTCACCAGAGAGCTTTTTGCCAAAGCTACCATATACATATATATGCATATATATGTTCATATATGTATATGGTGGATTTTCGAAGGAAACCTGCGTGGACCCCTGGTCTACCACAGAAGACAGGCCGCTCCTAGCACCTCCACCTCCCCGCAGTGGGGACACCGGGCGTTCCAGAGCCAGAATTCCGCATGATCTCTTTTCATCCCAGAGGCCCCGGGGCTCCTTCCTAAGGCCTCGGCTCCTTCCCGCTTTCTGCAGTGGAAATGAGACTTCAGGACGGAAGCAGACACCTCCCTCTCCCTCACCTTTCTGCCTGGGATGGTCGTAATGGTCCCCGTGGACGCATTCAAAATGAAGAAATGAAAGGTTCAAAGAGCTGATCCCAAAGCTCCTAAGGCACGGAGGCCGAATTCAGACCCACAGCTGTCTGCAGTGTCTCCCAAGTGAACTCTTTCCAGCGGGTGACGGCCGCCATGGACGCAGGGGCCAAAGCATCCCTGGGTACGCTGTCTGTGGGTGGCCCTGAACCCTGCAAGAGCATAGAGAGACGAATGAGACGATAGTTTGTACCTCTAGGAGCTCAAAGTGTCAGTGAGTGCTCCTCCAACTTCGGTACCCCAGTCTCCGCAGAAGACCGAGCATCGCCCACAGAGCCCCAAGGCCCAGGGAGGGCTGTGCATTGCCGCAAGTGAGCCTTTTCTCGGAAGTCTGCGATTCTGGCTCAAAATGGACGTCACCAGAGAGCTTTTTGCCAAAGCTACCATATACATATATATGCATATATATGTTCATCTATATGCATATATATGTATATGGTGGATTTTCGAAGGAAACCTGCGTGGACCCCTGGTCTACCACAGAAGACAGGCCGCTCCTAACACCTCCACCTCCCCGCAGTGTGGACACCGGGCGTTCCAGAGCCACAATTCAGCATGATCTCTTTTTCATCCCAGAGGCCCCGGGGCTCCTTCCTAAGGCCTCGGCTCCTTCCCGCTTTCCGCAGTGGAAATCAGACTTCAGGACGGAAGCAGACACCTCCCTCGCCCTCACCTTTCTGCTGGGATGGTCGTGATGGTCCCCGTGGACGCATTCAAAATGAAGAAATGAAAGGCTCAGAGAGCTGATGGCAAAGCTCCTAAGGCACGGAGGCCGAATTCAGACCCACAGCTGTCTGCAGTGTCTCCCACCTGACCTCTTTCCAGCGGGTGACGGCCGCCATGGACGCAGGGGCCAAACATCCCTGGGTACGCTGTCTGTGGGTGGCCCTGAACCGTGCAAGAGCATACAGAGACGAATGAGACGTAGTTTGTACCTCTAGGAGCTCAAAGTGTCAGTGAGTGCTCCTCCAACTTCGGTACCCCAGTACCCGCACATGACCGAGCATCGCCCACAGGCAACGAGGCCCCGGGAGGGCTGTGCATTTGTCGCAAGTGAGCCTTTACTCGGAAGTCTGCGATTCTGGCTCAAAATGGACGTCACCAGAGAGCTTTTCGCCAAAGCTACCATATACATATATATGCATATATATATTCATCTATATGCATATATATGTATATGGTGGATTTTCGAAGGAAACCTGCATGGACCCCTGGTCTACACAGAAGACAGGACGCTCCTAGCACCTCCACCTCACCGCAGTGTGGACACCGGGCGTTCCAGAGCCACAATTCAGCATGATCTCTTTTCATCCCAGAGGCCCCGGGGCTCCTTCCTAAGGCCTCGGCTCCTTCCCGCTTTCCGCAGTGGAAATCAGACTTCAGGACGGAAGCAGACACCTCCCTCTCCTCACCTTTCTGCCTGGGATGGTCGTAATGGTCCCCGTGGACGCATTCAAAATGAAGAAATGAAAGGCTCAAAGAGCTGATCGCAAAGCTCCTAAGGCACGGAGGCCGAATTCAGACCCACAGCTGTCTGCAGTGTCTCCCAACTGAACTCTTTCCAGTGGGTGACGGCCGCCATGGACGCAGGGGCCAAAGCATCCCTGGGTACGCTGTCTGTGGGTGGCCCTGACCCCTGCAAGAGGATGCAGAGACGAATGACACGTAGTTTGTACCTCTAGGAGCTCAAAGTGTCAGTGGGTGCTCCTCCAACTTCGCCACCCCAGTACCCGCAGATGACCGGGCATGGCCCACAGAGCCCCAAGGCCCCGGGAGGGCTGTGCATTTGCCGCAAGTGAGCCTTTTCTCGGAAGTCTGCGATTCTGGCTCAAAATGGACGTCACCAGAGAGCTTTTGCCAAAGCTACCATATACATATATATGCATATAGATGTTCATCAATATGCATTTATATGTATATGGTGGATTTTCAAAGGAAACCTGCGTGGACCCGTGGTCTACCACAGAAGACAGGCCGCTCCTAGCACCTCCACCTCCCCGCAGTGGGGACACCGGGCGTTCCAGAGCCACAATTCCGCATGATCTCTTTTCATCCAAGAGGCCCCGGGGTTCCTTCCTAAGGCCTTGGCTCCTTCCCGCTTTCCGCAGTGGAAATCAGACTTCAGGACGGAAGCAGACACCTCCCTATCCCTCACCTTTCTGCCTGGGATGGTCGTAATGGTCCCCGTGGACGTATTCAAATTGAAGAAATGAAAGGCTCAAAGAGCTGATCGCAAAGCTCCTAAGGCACGGAGGCCGAATTCAGACCCACAGCTGTCTGCAGTGTCTCCCAACTGAACTCTTTCCAGCGGGTGTCGGCGGCCATGGATGCAGGGTTCAAAGCATCTCTGGGTACGCTGTCTGTGGGTGGCCCTGAACCCTGCAAGAGCAGACAGAGACGAATGAGACGTAGTTTGTACCTCTAGGAGCTCAAAGTGTCGGTGAGTGCTCCTCCAACTTCGCTACCCCAGTACCCGCAGATGACCGAGCATCGCCCACAGAGCCCCAAGGCCCCGGGAGGGCTGTGCATTTGCCGCAAGTGAGCCTTTTCTCGGAAGTCTGCGATTCTGGCTCAAAATGGACGTCACCAGAGAGCTTTTTGCCAAAGCTACCATATACATATATATGCATATAGATGTTCATCTATATGTTCATACATATATATGCATATATATGTTCATCTATATGCATATATATGTATATGGTGGATTTTCGAAGGAAACCTGCGTGGACCCCGGGTCTACCACAGAAGACAGGCCGCTCCTAGCACCTCCACCTCCCCGCAGTGTGGACACCGGGCGTTCCAGAGCCACAATTCAGCATGATCTCTTTTCATCCCAGAGGCCCGGGGCTCCTTCCTAAGGCCTCGGCTCCTTCCCGCTTTCCGCAGTGGAAATCAGACTTCAGGACGGAAGCAGACACTTCCCTCTCCCTCACCTTTCTGCCTGGGATGGTCGTAATGGTCCCCGTGGACGCATTCAAATGAAGAAATGAAAGGCTCAAAGAGCTGATCGCAAAGCTCCTAAGGCACGGAGGCCGAATTCAGACCCAAGCTGTCTGAAGTGTCTCCCAACTGAACTCTTTCCAGCGAGTGACGGCCGCCATGGACGCAGGGGTCAAAGCATCGCTGGGTACGCTGTCTGTGGGTGGCCCTGAACCCTGCAAGAGCATACAGAGACGAATGAGACCTAGTTTGTACCTCTAGGAGCTCAAAGTGTCAGTGAGTGCTCCTCCAACTTCGGTACCCCAGTCTCCGCAGAAGACCGAGCATCGCCCACAGAGCTCCAAGGCCCAGGGAGGGCTGTGCATTTGCCCCAAGTGAGCCTTTTCTCGGAAGTCTGCGATTCTGGCTCAAAATGGACGTCACCAGAGAGCTTTTTGCCAAAGCTACCATATACATATATATGCATATATATGGTCATCTATATGCATATATATGTATATGGTGGATTTTCGAAGGAAACCTGCGTGGACCCCTGGTCTACCACAGAAGACAGGCAGCTCCTAGCACCTCCACCTCCCCGCAGTGGGGACACCGGGCGTTCCAGAGCCACAATTCAGCATGTTCTCTTTTCATCCCAGAGGCCCCGGGGCTCCTTCCTAAGGCCTCGGCTCCTTCCCGCTTTCCGCAGGGAAATCAGACTTCAGGACGGAAGCAGACACCTCCCTCGCCCTCACCTTTCTGCCTGGGATGGTCGTGATGGTCCCCGTAGACGCATTCAAAATGAAGAAATGAAAGGCTCAGAGAGCTGATGGCAAAGCTCCTAAGGCACGGAGGCCGAATTCAGACCCACAGCTGTCTGCAGTGTCTCCCAACTGAACTCTTTCCAGCGGGTGACGGCCGCCATGGACGCAGGGGCCAAAGCATCCCTGGGTACGCTGTCTGTGGGTGGCCTGAACCCTGCAAGAGCATACGGAGACGAATGAGACGTAGTTTGTACCTCTAGGAGCTCAAAGTGTCAGTGAGTGCTCCTCCAACTTCGGTACCCCAGTACCGCAGATGACCGAGCATCGCCCACAGAGCCCCAAGGCCCCGGGAGGGCTGTGCATTTGCCGCAAGTGAGCCTTTTCTCGGAAGTCTGCGATTCTGGCTCAAAATGGACGTCACCAGAGAGCTTTTGCCAAAAACTAC
>NW_024350792.1:0-640 GCF_902729225.1 Pteropus medius | reverse complement strand
GGGTTCTCTCACTAGTAACCAAAATAAGCTTGTCCAATATACACTGCCTTGCTAACTACCTGATAGTACCTCAGATATAATGAAAGCCTACGAGCCCAGAGACTTGATGGGCCCCTCATGGCTGGGAAGTGGGGTCACCTGTGACTTCAACAACAGGGCTGTAGGGAGAAAGTCCAGGGAAAGAAGCTGAGCTGACAGTTCCATCTTTTCTGCAGGGGTTAATATCAGATGTGTGCCAGGCAAGCATCCCACATTTAGTCTGTTTTGCTGTAGCACTTGTTATGTTTGTGAGTGATTTTAACATAAACGAGCTCACACGTAGTTGATAAATGGTGCAATGATATCAGTGAAATGAGGAAGTTGCATTGATTCGTTTGTGATGCTCCCAGCCTGTCAGAAGGTGCTGAAGGCAAAGTGCAGGAACACAGCTGACTACAGCAAGCTGGGGAAGGAGGTAGAGTGGTCACAGTGCTCACTTGCCCTGTGTCTCTCTGCCGCCTCAACTCCATTTTAGGAGTACCTTCTGCTCAGTGCTTCCGATCCTATGCATTATTGCCTTATCTCCATGATTCAGAAGACTACAGCTTCCCTTACATTGCCTTCCAACAAATTACCTTTTTTTCTTTTTAAGGCAAAGTCC
>NW_024350791.1:0-983 GCF_902729225.1 Pteropus medius | reverse complement strand
GCCTTCTCCCAGACAAGGACATTCAAACACTATGTTCAGAAGGTAGGCAAAGTATGTGCATATTAAGCAGAAACATGAAAGATAATTTTTTAATGCCCAGATTGCACTCCTAAAAATGAAAAATACAACAACTGAGATGAAAACCCTTACATGAATTCAACCCAACAGACTGACTCCTTCATTCTCCACCTGAGCTACGAGAGACTGTACGGTAATACTATGTGGTTGGTACAACCATCATTTCACGTCCGTAGACTAAATGTGCTTTGAAGTTCTTCTAACACGTCCAACGTCAGCTCCCTTTCCCTTCCCCTCAGCAGTCTCTCCAAGCCTTCCCACTCAATAGCCCCTTTCCTTACTCTCACTAAATGATGTGGGGACTGCTTCCCAGAGAAAATTGAAGGCCTCTCTCAGGGTATCTTGCGTCACTCCTTCTTCTTGCCTCTGGGTACTAACTCCGCCTACTCTGCCCCACCAAACACACATCCACGACCTCTGAGACCTTGATCTACCCATCAGCCCCTTTCTCCTGTATTTCAAGCTCTACCTCAATTCTGGTGTTTTCTTCTTAGCTTATACATCTATTTTTCTGCTTATCTCAAAATAGTCCTCTTTGGGCTTTAGATTCTCCCTTCAAGCAGGTACACGTCTTAAAAAACAGTGTCTGTAAAATTATAAAACTCTGAGAAGAATCGATAGGGGAAGCTTCATTACATTGGATATGACAAGGATTTTCTGGAGATGATACCAAAAGCACAAGTAACAAATGTAAAAATAGACAAACGAGATTACCACGAAACTAAAATGTGTACACGTCAAAGAACACATTCAGCACAGTGAAAAGGCAACCGATGGAATGAGAGAAAATATTTGTGAATCATATATCTGATAAGGGATTAATATCCAGAATACATAAAGAACTTCTACAACTCAAAAACAACAAATAACCTGATTAAAAAATGAATTTGAACAGACAATTCTCC
>NW_024350790.1:0-1838 GCF_902729225.1 Pteropus medius | reverse complement strand
TACAGCTGGGCCCAGAAACAGGACGCGTCCTCTGGGGAACGGCGTGTCACAGAAAATTGATTTTCTCTTCATTCTGTTCAGGGAAGGCGCAATCTGAAGGCCGTAAAGACAGTCGGGGGGAATCGTCGGCTCTGGTTTTCGTTTGCTTCTTTGTTTTTCAATCCCGATATGCATTTCGTGAATTCTAATAAGCAGCCCCCTGCGGTGAGACAGGCCTTCCCTCTGCGTGTGAAGAGAGTTTGCCAGGGAGAGATGCTGCACGACGTGGCTGGATTTGCAGAAAGACGGGGCGACCCCCAGCCAAGGACAGCTGGACGCTTCTAGAATGTGCAGAAGGCAAGGAGAGGGATTCTCCCTTCGACCCCGCAGGAGGCGTGCGACGCGGCTGTCGGCTAGTAGCGAGGCTCACACCGGACTTCAGAGGGGGGAGACCGCACCTGGGCCGTTTTGCGCCTCATATCTGGCCGCCGCTTGTCACGGCAGCCATGGGACACCCGTGCGTCACCTGCGGGGTCTCTTCCGAGCCGTCAGTCGCAGATTGTGTACGGGACACGCAGGTGCCACCTGTGCGTATGTCCACGTGGCTCTCATCGTCTTGAGTCCTGGGACGCCGTGAGATGCAGCGGCCACTTTCGTTGACGCCAGCGTCGTTCCGAGGCGGAGCCTGCTGTGCTTGCAAAACCAAGAGGAAAGGCCGACACGTGGCGTCGGATCGCGCGTGCCCACTAGGAGGGCGGACAGTGCCCTCAGCCAGGTAGTTGCCCTCGTCATGGGCCTCGCTGCTTGTATGCTGCGAACATGGCTCTGGATCCGTGAGTGTCGCGATGAGCGGCAGTAAGAGCGAGGGACCCCCGAAATGCACCGCAGGCGTGCCGAAGGAATGTTGTCAAGACCACGTCGTTCTCTGCTTTCCCCTGGTTCGTGACCAGCAGCTGTCGTAACAAGGTGCCGCCGATGGGCATGGGGGACGCGTGAGCCGACAGGGACGTGTCACCTCCCGGTTCTGCAGACCAGAATCCAAAGTCAAGCCGTGGGCAGCGCCGGCTCCTCCGGAGTCTCCAGGGCCCAGTGTGTTGCACGTGTCGCCCAGTTCCTGGGGACCCCGCCACCTGCCGCGGGCTTGGCCGCCCTTGGGACCGGTGACCCCGATGGCAGCCTCCGTCCTCACTCGGGCTCCTGGTGCCTCGGCCTCTGCTTCTCTCCTGACGAGGGTGCAGGCTGTGCGGTCGGAGCTCATCTTCGCTCGTCGCGATCTGCAAAGGACCATGTCCCCAGGGAGGCCGTGCGCGGGTCCTGGGCGTGAATGCACCGTTTCATTGGGGTGGGGGGCGGGGGGAGACGGGTCCTGTGCTTCTGCCCCTCAGCACGTTCTCTCTCTGACGGGCGCCGGAGGTCGCTCACCCGTCTCCGTTTACCGCTGCTGTCTAAGCGGCGCCTGCCCGGGGCCATCTGCCCTGTCCTCTGCTGTGGTCACAGCAGGCGGACAGCGCCCCGTCTGGCCGGTCCCCAGGCGTGGACATGGGTGGGGAGGACGGGCCCTTCGCAGCGTGTAAAGGCCTCAGGATGCTGGAGACAGGGGTCCCGTCCACCATCCATCCCCAGGACCGGCCGCACGGACGCGGTGGGCTCACGGTCTCGGCGGCGAGGTTCTCACCGGGTGCAGTTAGAGTCAAGGGCACAGGGGTTGGCCGAGCCCGTGGGCGTGCGCCCCTGCCTGCCGGAAAGCAAGGTCCCCCGAAGCGCGGAGGCAATGAGGGGTGTGCGTGACAGGCCGCGGGCTGGGACAGCGCTCACGGGGCCGCCGTCCGGAATGGCTCGGGGTGCTCTGACCTGCACGT
>NW_024350789.1:0-650 GCF_902729225.1 Pteropus medius | reverse complement strand
CAGGCCGCACTTCCGGCTCTCGTCGGAGTTGGAACCAAAGTCGTGGAGCCGGCGGCGCGGACTCTGGGCCGCCGCGCGCTTCCGGCGTAGCCCTAGGGACGGTGCGGGGTCGGGGGCGGGGCCTGCGCTGTCGATCCGCGGACCACGCCCCGTGCGCGCGCGGCGGGGCTGCAGATGATGCTCGGCGGGGACCGGCGGGGAGGCGGTCTGCAGCTGGAGCTCGCGGTCGGCTTAAAGCCCATTGCGACCCCGGGAGGCGGCCTTCTCCCCCTAACACGGGTGGAAACAGGAGTAGGGCTCGCGACTGGGGTGGGGGCGCAGACGACACCCTGGCCTTGGCGCCCACCTTCCTTGCCGCGTCAGAGCCTGGGGCCCTGGTAGAAGGCAGAGACCCCCTGACCCGATGCCCTCTACCCCCACCCCCCAGCCTGCCCTAGGCCAGTAATGACAAATAAACGAAGGGATATCGAACTCATCGCCTTCAGAAAGAAAAGGGTTTAGGGGAGTGATGAGTGGTACCTCTGCCAGGAGGGTGGTGAGCAACCAGATTCCAAAGACCAGAAGTCACAAGGGACAGCATCTGTCGGAAGAGCTGTCCAGGCACCCGAACTGCCCAGGTCTGCCAGGACATGCATGAACCGGGGCCATTA
>NW_024350788.1:0-347 GCF_902729225.1 Pteropus medius | reverse complement strand
TATATAGAATATATATATATATATATATATATAAAAAATAGAATTAATTTAATTTAGAATATATATATTTATATTTATATTTATATTTATATATTTTATATATATATACACGCATATACACATACATATACATATACATACATCTACAAAAAATATATATTTTTTTGCTTGTAAATGTGATTATGTGATTACAGACACGAGTAGGACCTGGTAAAATTTTATAGAATGGGCCTTTTATTAGAAATGGTTTGTTATTTATGTATTTATGCAGTTTTTCCAAAGAAGTAAAAATTACTTTAAAAACGTTTCAGAAAGGTTTTGAAAAGTTTATGTTTCTGCTTTTCTTC
>NW_024350787.1:0-344 GCF_902729225.1 Pteropus medius | reverse complement strand
GAAAAGGCTCACTTGCGGCAAATGCACAGCCCTCCCGGGGCCTTGGGGCTCTGTGGGCGATGCTCGGTCATCTGCGGGTACTGGGGTACCGAAGTTGGAGGAACACTCAATGACACTTTGAGCTTATAGAGGTCCAAACTACGTCTCATTCGTCTCTGTATGCTCTTGCAGGGTTCAGGGCCACCCACAGACAGCGTACCCAGGGATGCTTTGGCCCCTGCGTCCATGGCGGCCGTCACCCTCTGGAAAGAGTTCAGTTGGGAGACACTGCAAACAGCTGTGGGTCTGAATTCGGCCTCCGTGCCTTAGGAGCTTTGCGATCAGCTCTTTGAGCCTTTCATTTC
>NW_024350786.1:0-431 GCF_902729225.1 Pteropus medius | reverse complement strand
TCTTCCCGAGGGCTGAGGAGTGTTCGGTTACACAACAGGTGGGAAAGGGGTGACACAGCTCTCCTGGCCCAGTTGGTCCGCTGCCCCCCCCACCCGCCTGAAGTCCACTCTGGGGACCCCATCTGCGGCCGATCGCGGGGTCCCCATGCCGCTTCCCTGCCTCCCGCTCGCTGGGCACCTGGCTGGCCAAGCCCGCAGCGCCCAGTCCGTGCCCAGGCTCCCCAGACAAGTCCGGCATCTCGGGCCCCGAGGCCGTCGGGGCGCCGCGCAGGACGCGGGGCCCGTTCCCGCCCGGCCTCCCCGGCCCGCGCGCACACGTACTGCTGTAGAGGGTGTCGATCCAGGAGAGGCGCGGCAGGCCCCGGTGGCTCAGCGGCTCCATGCCCGCGGCTCCGCGCGGCGGCGGCGGCGGCGGCGGCGGCGGCGGCGGC
>NW_024350785.1:0-405 GCF_902729225.1 Pteropus medius | reverse complement strand
AGAGAAGGTAATGGCGGAGGAAGTCAGGACAGAGGTGACGGAGGGAGGGGCAGGGCCCTTGGCCTGGGAGGTGGCAGGCGTCTGGCAGGGAGGGGGCCTGGGGCGGGACAGGGAGGGCTGGGGCTCACGCAGAGACAGCCGCGGGTTCTAGCGAACGACAGGTGCGGGGCCGGTGCTGGGATCGCGCCCCGGCTTCCAGGCCTCGGGAGCTCCCTTCCAAGAGCAGGAGCCTCGCCCCCGGGCGAACGTGTGAGCGGTCCGCGAGGCCCACGCCGGCCTGTGGACGCCTCCTGCCCCACGAGGTCTCCCGCCAAGCGCAGAGGCCGCCAATGCCCATCCCGAGACGCTGCAGACAGCTCCGGCCTCGCCTCGGCCCTGGGGCCCGCGCCCCGACCGCCTGCAGAT
>NW_024350784.1:0-4132 GCF_902729225.1 Pteropus medius | reverse complement strand
TACGACCATCCCAGGCAAAAAGGTGAGGGAGAGGGAGGTGCCTTCTTCCGGCCTGAAGTCTGATTTCCACTGCGGAAAGCGGGAAGGAGCCGAGGCCTTAGGAAGGAGCCCCGGGGCCTCTGGGATGAAAAGAGATCATGCTGAATTCTGGCTCTGGAACGCCCGGTGTCCACACTGCGGGGAGGTGGAGGTGCGAGGAGCGGCCTGTCTCCTGTGGTAGAGCAGGGGTCCACGCAGGTTTCCTTCTAAAATCCACCATATACATATATATGCATATAGATGAACATATATATGCATATATATGTATATGGTAGCTTTGGCAAAAAGTTCTCTGGTGACGTCCATTTCGAGCCAGAATCGCAGACTTCCGAGAAAAGGCTCACTTGCGGCAAATGCACAGCCCTCCCGGGGCCTTGGGGCTCTGTGGGCGATGCTCGGTCATCTGCGGGTACTGGGGTGGCGAAGTTGGAGGAGCACTCACTGACACTTTGAGCTCCAGGAGGTACAAACTACGTGTCATTCGTCTCTGCATCCTCTTGCAGGGTTCCGGGCCGCCCACAGACAGCGTACCCGGGGATGCTTTGGCCCCTCCGTCCATGGCGGCCGTCACCCGCTGGAAAGAGTTCATTTGGGAGACACTGCAGACAGCTGTGGGTCTGAATTCGGCCTCCGTGCCTTAGGAGCTTTGCGATCAGCTCTTTGAGCTTTTCATTTCTTCATTTTGAATGCGTCCACGGGGACCATTACGACCATCCCAGGAAGAAAGGTGAGGGAGAGGGAGGTGTCTGCTTCCGTCCTGAAGTCTGATTTCCACTGCGGAAAGCGGGAAGGAGCCGAGGCCTTAGGAAGGAGCCCCGGGGCCTCTGGGATGAAAAGAGATCATGCTGAATTGTGGCTCTGGAACGCCCGGTGTCCACACTGCGGGGAGGTGGAGGTGCTAGGAGCGGCCTGTCTTCTGTGGCAGACCAGGGGTCCACGCAGGTTTCCTTCGAAAATCCACCATATACATATATATGCATATAGATGAATATATATATGCATATATATGTATATGGTAGCTTTGGCGAAAAGCTCTCTGGTGACGTCCATTTTGAGCCAGAATCGCAGACTTCCGAGAAAAGGCTCACTTGCGGCAAATGCACAGCCTTCCCGAGGCCTTGGGGCTCTGTGGGCCATGCCCGGGCATCTGCGGGTACTGGGCTGGCGAAGTTGGAGGAGCACTCTCTGCAACTTTGAGCTCCTAGAGGTACAGACTACGTGTCATTCGTCTCTGCATCCTCTTGCAGGGGTCAGTGCCGCCCACAGACAGCGTACCCGGGGATGCTTTGCCCCTCCGTCCATGGGGCCGTCACCCGCTGGAAAGAGTTCAGTTGGGAGACACTGCAGACAGCTGTGGGTCTGAATTCGGCCTCCGTGCCTTAGGAGCTTTGCGATCAGCTCTTTGAGCCTTTCATTTCTGCATTTTGAATGCGTCCCCGGGGACCATTATGACCATCCCAGGCAGAAAGGTGAGGGATAGGGAGGAGTCTGCTTCCGTCCTAAAGTCTCATTTCCACTGCGGAAAGCGGGAAGGAGCCGAGGCCTGAGGAAGGAGCCCCGGGGCCTCCGGGATGAAAAGAGATCATGCTGAATTGTGGCTCTGGAACTCCCGGTGTCCACATTGCGGGGAGGTGGAGGTGCTAGGAGCGGCCTGTCTTCTGTGGTAGACCAGGGGTCCACGCAGGTTTCCTTCGAATTCACTGATATACATATATATGCATATAGATGAATATGAGGCATGGTTATATATGGGTTATGGTAGCTTTGGCGAAAAGCTCTGGTGACGTCCATTTTGAGCCAGAATCGCAGACTTCCGAGAAAAGGCTCACTTGCGGCAAATGCACAGCCCTCCCTGGGCCTTGGGGCTCTGTGGGCCATGCCCGGTCATCTGCGGGTACTGGGGTGGCGAAGTTGGAGGAGCACTCACTGACACTTTGAGCTCCTAGAGGTACAAACTACGTGTCATTCGTCTCTGCATCCTCTTGCAGGGTTCAGGGCCGCCTACAGACAGCGTACCCGGGGATGCTTTGGCCCCTCCGTCCATGGCGGCCGTCACCCGCTGGAAAGAGTTCAGTTGGGAGACACTGCAGACAGCTGTGGGTCTGAATTCAGCCTCCGTGCCTTAGGAGCTTTGCGATCAGCTCTTTGAGCCTTTCATTTCTTCATTTTGAATGCGTCCACGGGGACCATTACGACCATCCCAGGCAGAAGGTGAGGGAGAGGGAGGTGTCTGCTTCCGTCCTGAAGTCTGATTTCCACTGCGGAAAGCGGGAAGGAGCCGAGGCCTTAGGAAGGAGCCCCGGGGCCTCTGGGATGAAAAGAGACCATGCTGAATTGTGGCTCTGGAACGCCCGGTGTCCACACTGCGGGGAGGTGTAGGTGCTAGGAGCGGCCTGTCTTCTGTGGTAGACCAGGGGTCCACGCAGGTTTCCTTCGAAAATCCACCATATACATATATATGCATATAGATGAATATATATATGCATATATATGTATCTGGTAGCTTTGGCGAAAAGCTCTCTTGTGACGTCCATTTTGAGCCAGAATCGCAGTCTTCCAGAAAAGGCTCACTTGCGGCAAATGCACAGCCCTCCCGGGGCCTTGGGGCTCTGTGGGCCATGCCCGGTCATCTGTGGGTCCTGGGTTGGCGAAGTTGGAGGAGCACTCACTGACACTTTGAGCTCCTAGAGGTACAAACTGCGTCTCATTCGTCTCTGTATGCTCTTGCAGGGTTCAGGGCCACCCACAGACGCGTACCCAGGGATGCTTTGGCCCCTGCGTCCATGGCGGCCGTCACCCGCTGGAAAGAGTTCAGTTGGGAGACACTGCAGACAGTTGTGGGTCTGAATTCGGCCTCCGTGCCTTAGGAGCTTTGCGATCAGCTCTTTGAGCCTTTCATTTCTTCATTTTGAATGCGTCCACGGGGACCATTACGACCATCCCAGGCAGAAAGGTGAGGGAGACGGAGGTGTCTGCTTCCGTCCTGAAGTCTGATTTCCACTGCGGAAAGCGGAAGGAGCCGAGGCCTGAGGAAGGAGCCCCGGGGCCTCCGGGATGAAAAGAGATAATGCTGAATTGTGGCTCTGGAACGCCCGGTGTCCACACTGCGGGGAGGTGGAGGTGCTAGCAGCGGCCTTTCTTCTGTGGTAGACCAGGGGTCCACGCAGGTTTCCTTCGAAAATCCACCATATACATATATATGCATATAGATGAATATTTATATGCATATATATGTATATGGTAGCTTTGGCAAAAAGCTCTCTGGTGACGTCCATTTTGAGCCA
Organism: Pteropus medius; assembly: GCF_902729225.1. Classification (NCBI taxonomy): domain Eukaryota; kingdom Metazoa; phylum Chordata; class Mammalia; order Chiroptera; family Pteropodidae; genus Pteropus; species Pteropus medius. The sequence goes on along the minus strand of NW_024350784.1, from coordinate 809 downwards.
GAATCGCAGACTTCCGAGAAAAGGCTCACTTGCGGCAAATGCACAGCCCTCCCGGGGCCTGGGGCTCTGTGGGCGATGCTCGGTCATCTGCGGGGACTGGGGTACCGAAGTTGGAGGAGCACTCACTGACACTTTGAGCTCCTAGAGGTACAAACTACGTCTCATTCGTCTCTGTATGCTCTTGCAGGGTTCAGGGCCACCCACAGACAGCGTACCCAGGGATGCTTTGGCCCCTGCGTCCATGGCGGCCGTCACCCGCTGGAAGAGTTCAGTTGGGAGACACTGCAGACAGCTGTGGGTCTGAATTCGGCCTCCGTGCCTTAGGAGCTTTGCGATCAGCTCTTTGAGCCTTTCATTTCTTCATTTTGAATGCGTCCCCGGGGACCATTACGACCATCCCAGGATGAAAGGTGAGAGAGAGTGAGGTGTCTGCTTCCGTCCTGAAGTCTGATTTCCACTGCGGAAAGCGGGAAGGAGCCGAGGCCTGAGGAAGGAGCCCCGGGGCCTCCGGGATAAAAAGAGATCATGCTGAATTGTGGCTCTGGAACGCCCGGTGTCCCCACTGCGGGGAGGTGGAGGTGCTAGGAGCGGCCTGTCTTCTGTGGTAGACCAGGGTCCACGCAGGTTTCCTTCGAAAATCCACCATATACATATATATGCATATAGATGAATATATATATATGCATATATATGTATATGGTAGCTTTGGCGAAAAGCTCTCTGGTGATGTCGATTTTGAGCCAGAATCGCAGACTTCCGAGAAAAGGCTCACTTGCGGCAAATGCACAGCCCTCCCGGGGCCTTGGGGC
>NW_024350783.1:0-305 GCF_902729225.1 Pteropus medius | reverse complement strand
ATTCTCAGGGAAATTGACGCCTATTTAGCTCTGTTGCAACTGTTCTTTCAGATATTAAATGCGATAACTTCCGTAATCACCTAGTCCTCCCCTGTCCACTGGGGACCACGGCAGACGTGCACATCGACTGTCCCCAGGGTAGCAGTGGCCTCGGGTAGGGAAGGGGCTGCTGGCCGGACAAGTACAGAGCCTGGAGGACGATCGACCAGAACCCCAGATGCCTCCGAATTCCAGGTATAATCCTAAAGCGTGTGTGCACGCACACACACACACGTACGCACACATGCGCACGCACACACACACAC
>NW_024350782.1:0-669 GCF_902729225.1 Pteropus medius | reverse complement strand
GACTTCTATAGAGCTAAGTAGGCAGTCATGAAAGCTACAGATCTGAAGTCAGGCAGATTGTTTGCAAACAAAAAGTAAGCCATAAAAATTTTAAATGCCATGAAAGAAGTGAACTAAAAATAGGCTGTCACAGAACACAGATTCATTCAAGTAGAAGGGAGTTTAATAAAGTTTCTCAGAGCTCAGAGAAAAAGCATACTGACACTAAAGGAATGAAGAAAAGAAAGGAGGCATGTTTTATGTATTAAGAATTCCAAAAGTAAAAAATAAAGCATATTAGAAAGAAGAAATCACTAAACTAATAATAGAAGAGAAAGTTGATAAAATAAGTAAGTGTTATTACCTTATTTAAAAGATTTAGCAAGCCCCAGGAAAGAGTTATTTAATATAGTGACTCATTGCATGAAAATTATAGAGCACCTTTATATCATGATTCTGAACAAGGAAAAGAGTAATAAACAGAATGAACATGTTCTTTGTTCAAACAAAGTTTAGCCTACCCTATAAGACAGGCAAATCACAATCAGTAGTATAAAGCATGAAAAGTGCTGTGACAGAAGTGACTAACTTACAAGAAGTGCACTTTAATTGGTATAGAAGATCAGGAATAATTTTCCAGAAGAAGTGATAGTTTAGCAGACTTGAGGAATATGTAGGCATTATCTGGAT
>NW_024350781.1:0-5766 GCF_902729225.1 Pteropus medius | reverse complement strand
GTGCCTTATGAGCTTTGCGATCACCTCTTCGAGCCTTTCATTTCTTCATTTGAATGCGTCCTCGGGGACCATTACGACCATCCCAGGCAGAAAGGTGAGGGAGAGGGAGGTGTCTGTCCGTCCTGAAGTCTGATTTCCAATGCGGAAAGAGGAAGGAGCAGAGGCCTTAGGAAGGAGCCCCGGGGCCTCTGGGATGAAAAGAGATCATGCTGAATTGTGGCTCTGGAACGCCCGGTGTCCACACTGCTGGGAGGTGGAGGTGCTAGGAGCGGCCTGTCTTCTGTGGTAGACCAGGGGTCCACGCAGGTTTCCTTCGAAAATCCACCATATACATATATATGCATATAGACATATGCATATATATGTATATGGTAGCTTTGGCGAAAAGCTCTCTGGTGACGTCCATTTTGAGCCAGAATCGCAGACTTCCGAGAAAAGGCTCACTTGCTGCAAATGCACAGCCCACCCGGGGCCTTGGGGCTCTGTGGGCCATGCCCGGTCATCTGCGGGTACTGGGGTGGCGAATTTGGAGTAGCACTCACTGACACTTTGAGCTCCTAGAGGTACAAACTACGTGTCATTCGTCTCTGCATCCTCTTGCAGGGGTCAGGGCTGCCCACAGACAGCGTACCCGGGGATGCTTTGGCCCCTCCGTCCATGGCGGCCGTCACCCGCTGGAAAGAGTTCAGTTGGGAGACACTGCAGACAGCTGTGGGTCTGAATTCGGCCTCCGTGCCTTAGGAGCTTTGCGATCAGCTCTTTGAGCCTTTCATTTCTTCATTTTGAATGCGTCCATGGGGACCATTACGACCATTCCAGGGTGAAAGGTGAGGGAGAGGAAGGTGTCTGCTTCCGTCCTTAAGTCTGATTTCCACTGCGGAAACCGGGAAGGAGCTGAGGCCTGAGGAAGGAGCCCGGGGCCTCCGGGATGAAAAGAGATCATGCTGAATTGTGGCTCTGGAACGCCCGGTGTCCACACTGCGGGGAGGTGGAGGTGCTAGCAGCGGCCTGTCTTCTGTGCTAGACCAGGGGTCCATGCAGGTTTCCTTCGAAATTCCACCATATACATATATATGCATATAGATGAATATATATATGCATATATATGTATATGGTAGCTTTGGCGAAAAGCTCTCTGGTGACGTCCATTTGGAGCCAGAATCGCAGACTTCCGAGAAAAGGCTCACTTGCGGCAAATGCACAGCCCTCCCGGGGCCTTGGGGCTCTGTGTGCCATGCCCGGTCATCTGCGGGTACTGGGGTGGCGAAGTTGGAGGAGCACTCACTGACACTTTGAGCTCCTAGAGGTACAAACTACGTGTCATTCGTCTCTGCATCCTCTGGCAGGGGTCAGGGCCGCCCACAGACAGCGTACCCGGGGATGCTTTGTCCCTCCGTCATGGCGGCCGTCACCCGCTGGAAAGAGTTCAGTTGGGAGACACTGCAGACAGCTGTGGGTCTGAATTCGGCCTCCGTGCCTTAGGAGCTTTGCGATCAGCTCTTTGAGCCTTTCATTTCTTCATTTTGAATGCGTCCACGGGGACCATTATGTCCATCCCAGGCTGAAAGGTGAGGGAGAGGAAGGTGTCTGCTTCCGTCCTGAAGTCTGATTTCCACTGCGGAAAGCGGGAAGGAGCCGAGGCCTGAGGAAGGAGCCCCGGGGCCTCCGGGATGAAAAGAGATCATGCTGAATTGTGGCTCTGGAACGCCCGGTGTCCACACTGCGGGGAGGTGGAGGTGCTAGCAGCGGCCTGTCTTCTGTAGTAGACCAGGGGTCCACGCAGCTTTCCTTCGAAAATCCACCATATACATATAGATGCATTTAGATATATGCATCTATATGTATATGGTAGCTTTGGCGAAAAGCTCTCTGGTGACGTCCATTTTGAGCCAGAATCGCAGACTTCCAAGAAAAGGCTCACTTGCGGCAAATGCACAGCCCTCCCGGGGCCTTGGGGCTCTGTGGGCTATGCCCGGTCATCTGCGGGTACTGGGGTGGCGAAGTTGGAGGAGCACTCACTGACACTTTGAGCTCCTAGAGGTACAAACTACGTGTCATTCGTCTCTGCATCCTCTTGCAGGGGTCAGGGCCGCCCACAGACAGCGTACCCAGGGATGCTTTGGCCCCTCCGTCCATGGCGGCCGTCACCCGCTGGAAAGAGTTCCGTTGGGAGACACTGCAGACAGCTGTGGGTCTGAATTCGGCCTCCGTGTCTTAGTAGCTTTGCCATCAGCTCTTGGAGCCTTTCATTTCTTCATTTTGAATGCGTCCACGGGGACCATTACGACCATCCCAGGCAGAAAGGTGAGGGAGAGGGAAGTGTCTGCTTCCGTCCTGAAGTCTGATTTCCACTGCGGAAAGCGGGAAGGAGCCGAGGCCTTAGGAAGGAGCCCCGGGGCCTCTGGGATGAAAAGAGATCATGCTGAATTGTGGCTCTGGAACGCCCGGTGTCCACACTGCGGGGAGGTGGAGGTGCTAGCAGCGGCCTGTCTTCTGTGCTAGACCATGGGTCCACGCAGGTTTCCTTCGAAAATCCACCATATACATATATATGCATATAGATATATGCATATATATGTATATGGTAGCTGGCGAAAAGCTCTCTGGTGACGTCCATTTTGAGCCAGAATCGCAGACTTCCGAGAAAAGGCTCACTTGCGGCAAATGCACAGCCCTCCCGGGGCCTGGGGCTCTGTGGGCGATGCTCGGTCATCTGCGGGGACTGGGGTACCGAAGTTGGAGGAGCACTCAATGACACTTTGAGCTCCTAGAGGTACAAACTACGTCTCACCTGTCTCTCTGCATCCTCTTGCAGGGTTCAGGGGCCGCCCACAGACAGCCGCAGCGCATCTGGGATTCTTTGTCCTCCTTCTCCAAGGTCCATGGCGGCCGTCACCCGCTGAAAGAGTTCAGTTGGGAGACACTGCAGACAGCTGTGGGTCTGAATTCGGCCTCCGTGCCTTAGGAGCTTTGCGATCAGCTCTTTGAGCCTTTCATTTCTTCATTTTGAATGCCTCCCCCGGGACCATTACTACCATCCCAGGCTGAAAGGTGAGGGAGAGGGAGGTGTCTGCTTCCGTCCTTAAGTCTGATTTCCACTGCGGAAAGCGGGAAGGAGCCGAGGCCTGAGGAAGGAGCCCCGGGGCCTCCGGGATGAAAAGAGATCATGCTGAATTGTGCCTCTGGAACGCCCGGTGTCCACAGTGCGGGGAGGTGGAGGTGTTAGCAGCGGCCTGTCTTCTGTGGTAGACCAGGGGTCCACGCAGGTTTCCTTCGAAAATCCACCATATACATACATATGCATATAGATGAATATATGTATGCATATGTATGTATATGGTAGCTTTGGCGAAAAGCTCTCTGGTGACGTCCATTTTGAGCCAGAATCGCAGACTTCCGAGAAAAGGCTCACTTGCGGCAAATGCACAGCCCTCCCGGGGCCTTGGGGCTCTGTGGGCCATGCCCGGTCATCTGCGGGTACTGGGGTGGCGAAGTTGGAGGAGCACTCACTGACACTTTGAGCTCCTAGAGGTACAAACTACGTGTCATTCATCTCTGCATCCTCTTGCAGGGTTCAGGGCCGCCCACAGACAGCGTACCCGGGGATGCTTTGGCCCCTCCGTCCATGGCGGCCGTCACCCGCTGGAAAGAGTTCAGTTGGGAGACACTGCAGACAGTTGTGGGTCTGAATTCGGCCTCCGTGCCTTAGGAGCTTTGCGATCAGCTCTTTGAGCCTTTCATTTCTTCATTTTGAATGCGTCCACTGGGACCATTACGTCCATCCCAGGCTGAAAGGTGAGGGAGAGGGAGGTGTCTGCTTCCGTCCTGAAGTCTGATTTCCACTGCGGAAAGCGGGAAGGAGCCGAGGCCTGAGGAAGGAGCCCCAGGGCCTCTGGGATGAAAAGAGATCATGCTGAATTGTGGCTCTGGAACGCCCGGTGTCCACACTGCTGGGAGGTGGAGGTGCTAGGAGCGGCCTGTCTTCTGTGGTAGACCAGGGGTCCACGCAGGTTTCCTTCGAAAATCCACCATCTACATATATATGCTTATAGATGTATATATGCATATATATGTATATGGCAGCTTTGGCGAAAAGCTCTCTGGTGACGTCCATTTTGAGCCAGAATCGCAGACTTCCGAGAAAAGGCTCACTTGCGGCAAATTCACAGCCCTCCCGGGGCCTTGGGGCTCTGTGGCCATGCCCGGTCATCTGCGGGTACTGGGGTGGCGAAGTTGGAGGAGCACTCACTGACACTTTGAGTCTTAGAGGCAAGTACAAACTACGTGTCATTCGTCTCTGTATGCTCTTGCAGGGTTCAGGGCCACCCACAGACAGCGTACCCAGGGATGCTTTGGCCCCTGCGTCCATGGCGGCCGTCACCCGCTGGAAAGAGTTCAGTTGGGAGACACTGCAGACAGCTGTGGTCTGAATTCGGCCTCCGTGCCTTAGGAGCTTTGCGATCAGCTCTTTGAGCCTTTCAGTTCTTCATTTTGAATGCGTCCACGGGGACCATTACGACCATCCCAGGCAGAAAGGTGAGGGAGAGGGAGGTGTCTGCTTCCGTCCTGAAGTCTGATTTCCACTGCGGAAAGCGGGAAGGAGCCGAGGCCTTAGGAAGGAGCCCCGGGGCCCTGGGATGAAAAGAGATCATGCTGAATTGTGGCTCTGGAACGCCCGGTGTCCACACTGCGGGAGGTGGAGGTGCTAGGAGCGGCCTGTCTTCTGTGGTAGACCAGGGGTCCACGCAGGTTTCCTTCGAAAATCCACCATATACATATATATGCATATAGATGAACATATATATGCATATATATGTATATGGTAGCTTTGGCAAAAAGCTCTCTGGTGACGTTCATTTCGAGCCAGAATCGCAGACTTCCGAGAAAAGGCTCACTTGCGGCAAATGCACAGCCCTCCCGGGGCCTTGGGGCTCTGTGGGCGATGCCCGGTCATCTGCGGGTACTGGGGTGGCGAAGTTGGAGGAGCACTCACTGACACTTTGAGCTCCCAGAGGTACAAACTACGTGTCATTCGTCTCTGCATCCTCTTGCAGGGGTCAGGGCCGCCCACGGACAGCGTACCCTGGGATGCTTTGGCCCCTCCGTCCATGGCGGCCGTCACCCGCTGGAAAGAGTTCAGTTGGGAGACACTGCAGACAGCTGTGGGTCTGAATTCGGCCTCCGTGCCTTAGGAGCTTTGCGATCAGCTCTTTGAGCCTTTCATTTCTACATTTTGATTGCGTCCCCTGGGACCATTACTACCATCCCAGGCTGAAAGGTGAGGGAGAGGAAGGTGTCTGCTTCCGTCCTGAAGTCTGATTTCCACTGCGGAAAGCGGGAAGGAGCCGAGGCCTGAGGAAGGAGCCCTGGGGCCTCCGGGATGAAAAGAGATCATGCTGAATTGTGGCTCTGGAACGCCCGGTGTCCACACTGCGGGGAGGTGGAGGTGCTAGGAGCGGCCTGTCTTCTGTGGTAGACCAGGGGTCCATGCAGGTTTCCGTCGAAAATCCACCATATACATATATATGCATATAGATGAAGATATATATGCATATATATGTATATGGTAGCTTTGGCAAAAAGCTCTCTGGTGACGTCCATTTTGAGCCAGAATCGCAGACTTCCGAGAAAAGGCTCACTTGCGGCAAATGCACAGCCCTCCCTGTGCCTTGGGGCTCTGTGGGCGATGCTCGGTCATCTGCGGGTACTGGGGTACCGAAGTTGGAGGAGCACTCACTGCCACTTTGAGCTCCTAGAGGTACAAAC
>NW_024350780.1:0-1254 GCF_902729225.1 Pteropus medius | reverse complement strand
GTAAATTTTAGGTTTAGTTTTAGGTTTAGGGTTAGTTTTAGCATTATGATTTGGGTTAGGAACACAGTTATGTTTATGTTCCTTTTAGGGTAGAGGGTACAGTTAGAATTAGTCTTTGGTTTAGGATTAGGGTTAGGATTAGTTTAGGGTTAGGATTCATGTAAGAGTTTAGAGCTAGATTAGTGTTAGGGTTAATGTTAGAGTTAGGACTAAGTTAGGGTTAGGTTAGGTTTAGCGTTATGGTTTGTGTTAGGGTTACCGTTATATTTAGGGTTAGGGTAAGTGTAAGAGGTTAGGGTTAGAATTAGTTTTAGGGTTAGTATTAGTGTTAGGTTTAGGTGAGTGTTAGGGTTAGAGTTAGGGTTAGGTTTAGAGTTTAATGTTAGGGTTAGGTTTAGAATTACTATTAGGGTTAAGATTAGCATTAGGTTTACGGTTAGGGTTAGGTTATGGGATTAGGTTTAGGGTTAAGTTTAAGGTAAGGATTTGGGTCAGTTTTAGGGTTAGGGTAAGAGTTTAGAGTTAGGATTAGTATTAGGGTTAGTGTTAGGTTTAGGGTTAAGTTAGGATTAGGGATAGGGTTATTCTTAGTTTAAGGGTTATGGTTAGCTTTAGGGTTAGGATTAGGTTTAGCGTTAAGTTTTGTGTTAGTTTTACAGTAATGTTTAGTGTTAAGGTTAGTGTAAGAGTTTAGAATTAGGATTCGTCTTAGGGTTAGGGTTAGGTTTAGGGTTTTGGTTACTGTTAGGATTACATTTAGGGATAAGTTCAAGTTTTAGGTTTAGGGTTAGGGTTAGTTTTACGGTATGGTTAGGGTTAGGCATAGGGTTCGGATTATCGTTATGGTTTGTGTTAGATTTACAGTTATGTTTTCGGTAGTGTTAGGGTAAGAGTTTAGAATTAGGATTAGTGTTAGAGTTAGGGTCACGGTTATTGTCAGTGTTAGGTTTAGACTTAAGTTTTGGGTTAGAGTTAGGGTTACGGTTAGGTTTACCATTATGCTTTGGGGTAGGATTAGGCTTAGGGTTAGTGTTAGGTTTAGCTTTACAGTTTGGGTTAGGGTTACAGTTATGTTTAGGGTTAAGTTTAGGATAAGATATTAGGATGACTGTTAGTCTTAGAATTAGGGTTAGGATTAGTTTAGAGTTAGAGTTAGGGTTAGGAATAGGGTTACTGTTACTGTTAGAATTAAGATTAGCGTTAGGTTAAGGGTTAGGGTTAGGATGTGGGGTTAAGGTTAGGATTAGAGTTAAG
>NW_024350779.1:0-423 GCF_902729225.1 Pteropus medius | reverse complement strand
AGGTTTGGATGAGCCTCCCTACTTGGCAATACTCCATGCCACACATCAATACTGTCACACATCAATGCCAGGAAAGTAAGCTTACCCACGACTCAGCAGGGAACAATGAGAACTCTGCATTTGGTACAACCCCAGACTCTGCCCTATGGGCTTGCTCTCTTGGCTGACCTTAATCTGTATCCTTTCCCCATAGTAAACTGCAACCATGAGTGTAACAGCTCTCAGTGAGTTCTGTGAGTCCTAGAGAATTATGAAGGTGATTTGTGGAACTAATGAACTTAGAATTGTTGTCGAAGTGAGGGTGATCTTGTGTGGATGGTGTTCTTTTAACTTGACAGTTGACTAGCTCTCACCTGACTCCTCCAAAATCCTCCTCAGGGGCCCCATTTCTTCACAGCTTATAATAACACTTAATACATTATA
>NW_024350778.1:0-2463 GCF_902729225.1 Pteropus medius | reverse complement strand
TCTGAAGGAAAAGGACATTTTTGCTACCACCACACACACACACACACACACTAACTTTAAAAAGCAATTGTTTTACAGTTATTTAGTTAAGTTGGAGTGGATTTTGGATGCTATGCAACAAGTAGATTTTTGTCATAGTTGTAATGTGTTTATTGCATTTGGCATTGCTTTAAGGCATAGGAGCGGCAACTGTTCATGTAGTTTGCATCACCAAAATATATCTATTATCAGAATCATAAAACTCTTTTATTGGCGTTGTGTTGCAGACGTATTTCATTTCCCAAATTGCAGCCACCTTGTGTTTGAAATTATTTGGAAGATGAAATTTAAGCCTGTCCAAGAAGGAGTAAATTTTTCTCTTAAAAGGGGCCACAAATGTGTGATACCAGATTGCCTTTGGCTCATTTCTCAACCCTCCCTCTCCTAAAGCTACTTTCATATTTGTGCTTAAGGAAATGCAGGTGTAAAACAGAGTCATCCATGGCCTGCCCCCATGCCTGGCTCAGGTGACCCTCCTCACCCTTGTCCCCATGCCTGGCTCAGGTGAGCCTCCTCACCCTTGTCCACCTGCTTTCTTGCCTACCTGCAGACACCTCTCTGTAGCTGCCCTGTTGCACAGCAAGCTTTCTATAGGGTGGACACTGATTTCTAAGCTGCGGCCTCAGAGCCAGCAGGAGAGGCTACTCTCTCTGCAATACAGTGGGATTTTGTCTCAGTTGAGTCTCAGCCTGAGGTCTCTACGACTTGCCTGCCCACCTGCATTCCTACATCATGCACTGAAGACATCATTATGTTCATACATGATTTTTTTGAGTGAGGGTTGTATTTTGGATGCTATATTTTATGTAACAAATGACTGAACCCAACCTTCACCTGTGAAGCTCCTGAAAAGTTTTACATGCAGTGAAGAACCATCCAGGCTTCAAGCCTGTCAGAATCAGGATTATGCGTCCCTACATAAAGCCCTGAACATCCTTAGATTTAGAGGGTCAGCTGGTCGGAAACACATGTTAGCTACCTCTCTGCCTCCACTGACAGCTGCCCATGGCTATGTGAGTATCCATAGTAGAAAACCTCGGCATTGCCAGGGCTTCTCCTTGGGAGATGGATGGTGCCTGCATGCCACACAGAACCATCTGTGAACCGGATCAGAGCACATCAATATATTCACCAAAAGCAAAAGGCATGAATAGTGTAAGCAGCAGTAATGGGATACCATTAGGTGACTCGATACCCTCCTTTCAATAATGGATAGAGACCCAGAATCCACCACCCCAAATCAGGAAGAATATCGAATATACCTTAGATTAAATACACTTAACAGTCATATGTAGAATAGTCAATCCAACAGCTGCAGAGTAAATATTCTTGTTAGGCATACATGGACCATTCTTCAGGATAGCTCACATCCGAGTTCACAAAACAAGGGTTAGCATTATTTTTTAAGTTGATATCATATCATATGTCTTTTTCAAGTAAAATCATATGCGGCATTAGGTGGGCAGAGGAGCTGAACAGACACTTTTCCAAGAAGACACACAAATGGCCAACAGAGATACGGAAGGAAGCTTAGCTTCACTAGCTATTAGGCAAGTGCAAATCACAACCACAGTGACATACCACCTCACGCCTGTGAGAATGGCACAATAAATGTTACTTTTCTTCCACATCAATCAGACAAAGAACAGGCAGCTTCCACAGAAGCTGTAGTCATGGAGCACAGAATGGCATTGTCAACCTATCTTCTCTCCGTGACTTTTCACGTCTCCTGTCCTTGCTGTCAAAACTCTCTTGAATAGAATCTTTTGCAGAATCCAGGCCCCCTTGTCAGCAATATGACAGACGCCAAACCGCACCCTCATTTCCTTCATCTTGCACCCTTAGGGTCTATGGCACAATATATAGGAAACATCAGGACTCCAGGAGGGTCCTTGAAGTGCCATGGAACTAGAAGAAAGCTGAAGCAGTGTTAAGAGGGAGTTATGGGTGCTCAGGGTCTCGAGCACCCCACAACTATTCCTAGACCAACTGCACAACCGCCAACTCATTTCAAATATAAAATGGGCCTGCCTGAGGGACTCAATTTTGGGCAATTCCTCCAAACCTAGGAGAACCAGAGACCAAGCCCAAAGTCAGAGACACCGATAGCCAGGTGGAAAACTCCACAGTGCTTTCAAGAATTTGAGAACAAAGACACCGTTCCCTCCCACCATCTGCAGACATCTGCAATGACTTTCTGAACAAAGATAGGCAGCTGCTTTTAAGTCCATGGGCCAAAGTGTGAGCAGGTAATCACTGCTTTCAAAGACAAGTGTTCAGGCACCGACTGCAAACGTGACAACTAGAATGCAGAGGTGAGTTGGTGCTGAAGGAGTCACATGACCCAGGTCCCACGGATCTTACTGTGTGCTACACCCCGGGGCTGGAGACAGGTCTGAATTGGGACAGTCTTTGTGTTCTCAG
>NW_024350777.1:0-3125 GCF_902729225.1 Pteropus medius | reverse complement strand
GTCTCATTCGTCTCTGTATGCTCTTGCAGGGTTCAGGGCCACCCCCAGACAGCGTACCCAGGGATGCTTTGGCCCCTGCGTCCATGGCGGCCGTCACCCGCTGGAAAGAGTTCAGTTGGGAGACACTTCAGACAGCTGTGGGTCTAAATTTGGCCTCCGTGCCTTAGGAGCTTTGCGATGAGCTCTTTGATCCTTTCATTTCTTCATTTTGAATGCGTCCACGGGGACCATTACGACCATCCCAGGCAGAAAGGTGAGGGAGAGGGAGGTGTCTGCTTCCGTCCTGAAGTCTGATTTCCACTGCGGAAAGCGGGAAGGAGCCCCGGGGCCTCAGGGATGAAAAGAGATCATGCTGAATTGTGGCTCTGGAACGCCCGGTGTCCACACTTCGGGGAGGTGGAGGTGCTAGGAGCGGCCTGTCTTCTGTGGTAGACCAGGGGTCCACGCAGGTTTCCTTCGAAAATCCACCATATACATATATATGCATATAGATGAACATATATATGCATATATATGTATATGGTAGCTTTGGTAAAAAGCTCTCTGGTGACGTCCATTTTGAGCCAGAATCGCAGACTTCCGAGAAAGGCTCACTTGCGGCAATGCACAGCCCTCCAGGGGCCTTGGGGCGCTGTGGGCGATGCTCGGTCATCTGCGGGTACTGGGGTACCGAAGTTGGAGGAGCACTCACTGACACTTTGAGTTCCTAGAGGTACAAACTACGTCTCATTCGTCTCTGTATGCTCTTGCAGGGTTCAGGGCCACCCACAGACAGCGTACCCAGGGATGCTTTTGCCCCTGCGTCCATGGCGGCCGTCACCCGCTGGAAAGAGTTCAGTTGGGAGACACTGCAGACAGCTGTGGGTCTGAATTCGGCCTCCGTGCCTTAGGAGCTTTGATATCAGCTCTTGGAGCCTTTCATTTCTTCATTTTGAATGCGTCCACGGGGACCATTACGACCATCCCATGCAGAAAGGTGAGGGAGAGGGAGGTGTCTGCTTCCGTCCTGAAGTCTGATTTCCACTGCGGAAAGCGGGAAGGAGCCGAGGCCTTAGGAAGGAGCCCCGGGCCTCTGGGATAAAAAGAGATCATGCGGAATTGTGGCTCTGGAACGCCCGGTGTCCCCACTGCGGGGAGGAGGATGTGCTAGGAGCGGCCTGTCTTCTGTGGTAGACCAGGGGTCCACGCAGGTTTCCTTCGAAAATCCACCATATACATATATATGCATATATATGTTCATCTATATGCATATATATGTATATGGCAGCTTTGGCAAAAAGCTCTCTGGTGACGTCCCTTTTGAGCCAGAATCGCAGACTTCCGAGAAAGGCTCACTTGCGGCAAATGCACAGCCCTCCCGGGGCCTTGGGGCTCTGTGGGCGATGCTCGGTCATCTGCGGGTACTGGGGTACCGAAGTTGGGGGAGCACTCACTGACACTTTGAGCTCCAGAGGTACAAACTACGTCTCATTCGTCTCTGTATCCTCTTGCAGGGTTCAGGGCCACCCACAGACAGCGTAGCCAGGGATGCTTTGGCCCCTCCGTCCATGGCGGCCGTCCCCCGCTGGAAAGAGGTCAGTTGGGAGACACTGCAGACAGCTGTGGGTCTGAATTTGGCCTCCGTGCCTCAGGAGCTTTGCGATCAGCTCTCTGAGCCTTTCATTTCTTCATTTTGAATGCGTCCACGGGGACCATTACGACCATCCCAGGCAGAAAGGTGAGGGAGAGGGAGGTGTCTGCTTCAGTCCTGAAGTCTGATTTCCACTGCGGAAAGCGGGAAGGAGCCGAGGCCTTAGGAAGGAGCCCCGGGCCTCTGGGATGAAAAGAGATCATGCGGAATTGTGGCTCTGGAACGCCCGGTGACCCCACTGCGGGGAGGTGGAGGTGCTAGGAGCGGCCTGTCTTCTGTGGTAGACCAGGGGTCCACGCAGGTTTCCTTCGAAAATCCACCATATACATCTATATGCATATAGATGTATATGGTAGCTTTGGCAAAAAGCTCTCTGGTGACGTCCCTTTTGAGCCAGAATCGCAGACTTCCGAGAAAAGGCTCACTTGCGGCAAATGCACAGCCCCCCCGGGCCTTGGGGCTCTGTGGGCGATGCTCGGTCATCTGCGGGGACTGGGGTACCGAAGTTGGAGGAGCACTCACTGACTCTTTGAGCTCCTAGAGGTACAAACTACGTCCCATTCGTCTCTGTATGCTCTTGCAGGGTTCAGGGCCACCCACAGACAGCGTACCCAGGGATGCTTTGGCCCCTGCGTCCATGGCGGCCATCACCCGCTGGAAAGAGTTCAGTTGGGAGACACTGCAGACAGCTGTGGGTCTGAATTCGGCCTCCGTGCCTAGGAGCTTTGCGATCAGCTCTTTGAGCCTTTCATTTCTTCATTTTGAATGCGTCCATGGGGACCATTACGACCATCCCAGGCAGAAAGTTGAGGGAGAAGGAGGTGTCTGCTTCCGTCCTGAAGTCTGATTTCCACTGCGGAAAGCGGGATGGAGCCGAGGCCTTAGGAAGGAGCCCAGGGCCTCTGGGATGAAAAGAGATCATGCTGAATTGTGGCTCTGGAACGCCCGGTGTCCACACTGCGGGGAGGTGGAGGTGCTAGGAGCGGCCTGTCTTCTGTGGCAGACCAGGGGTCCACGCAGGTTTCCTTCGAAAATCCACCATATACATATATATGCATATAGATATATGCATATATATGTATATGGTAGCTTTGGCGAAAAGCTCTCTGGTGACGTCCATTTTGAGCCAGAATCGCAGACTTCCGAGAAAAGGCTCACTTGTGGCAAATGCACAGCGCTCCCGGGGCCTTGGGGCTCTGTGGGCGATGCTCGGTCATCTGCGGATACTGGGGTACCGAAGTTGGAGGAGCACTCACTGACACTTTGAGCTCCTAGAGGTACAAACTACGTCTCATTCGTCTCTCTATGCTCTTGCAGGGTTCAGGGCCACCCACAAACAGCGTACCCAGGGATGCTTTGGCCCCTGCGTCCATGGCGGCCGTCACCCGCTGGAAAGAGTTCAGTTGGGAGACACTGCAGACAGCTGTGGGTCTGAATTCGGCCTCCGTGCCTTAGGAGCTTTGCGATCAGCTCTTTGAGCCTTTCATTTCTTCAT
>NW_024350776.1:0-33138 GCF_902729225.1 Pteropus medius | reverse complement strand
AATTTTAAGTATCCGTGAGTGCTCATTGAAAAGTTCCTTGTTGGTTAGGTTCTTATTTCAAAAGATGAAATGTCCCAGTGCCAGCTGTAATTGGTTTTAATTTGCTGTTATGGTTTAGAGTTACCTACTACTCCACCATTTCCCTTTTCAATTTGAAAAGGCTTTATTTTTTTGACATAGGGAAAAGAAAGTGAATGTAACTTCCATAGAGATGAAGGGAGCATTCACACACCACAGCAGACCGAGAAGGAGGAAACTGTAAATAAATCAATCTTGAAATAGAAGTATTTCTGCAAAGAATATTTATTTGAGTTCTTAGAAAACCACCACCAACAGTGACAACAGGTCAGCTACCAGGTGAAATTAAGGTAAACAGGGAGACCATATCTCCCCCAAAATGTCATTCCCCAGAGAGAATTATATGATCTGAGAGCTGTTACGTAAGAGACACTAGGGTAATTATTCCACAAACATGAACTTTGATCTAGTGGCTAGTTAGAGATATCCAAAGAGTTGCCATGGAAAGACTATTTCACAAAATTACTAAGTGAATCATGGGCCCCTCCCAAAATGTTGAGAAATAGAAAATGCACACAGGTTTTGTAAATATATTAATTTATTGATCTCTTTTCTATCACAGAGGAAGTAGGCTGTAACTAGAACAAAAGTCCCCCTAAAATCGATTCTAATTGAACTATCATGGCAAAAAAAAAGTGATATACATTCTTTGAACATAAAATGGGAATGAGTTCAGAAAACTACAAATCAAATAAATACTCATAAAAACATTTTATGGCAGGCTATTTTATAAGGTTCAGAATTTGGATGAAGAATAAAGAAAAGATTTTGTCTTCTCAAAAATACAAACATACAAGTACATTTAAATATAACTCCTCTTTACTAGTATATGATATATACAAAAAGGTAAAATGTAATTATGGCTGATATTGGTACTATTTTGATAATTCTTATATAATCTGAACATGATACAGCAAATACAGGGCACAGATATCATACTTCCTGATGTATCTTTTACCAATACATCAAAAATACGAAGCACTACACAAAAAGAACTTGGTTTGGCTTTTTAAAACAAGATAAAGAATTTATTTAAGTAAATGAACAAAAATTTATATTAAATATATAAAAATAAAATCTTTCTAAAATCATACTAGATAGGCATATTCTCCTGTTAAGAGATTCTTAGTACAAAGTACAAGAAACTTAGTAGTTTAATGAGAAATTAGCTAGCCGAAAACAGTAGCTTTCTCATGGGTAAGAGTTAGTTTTCTAATTGAGTGCTGAGGAAGTAGATTAAATAAAGTTTTTGAAATAAAATACTCTTCTTTGGATTCCTTCTTGAATACCTCCAAATCTGATTTTCATAAAATAAACCCTGTAAGCCAAATCTGTATTCATCCTATACTATGTGAGGGAATTTTCAATCATCTCCAAAGGAGAACAAATGTTTACAGAGTCTGTGAGTAAAATTCTTATTACAAATTATTTATAAGGGGAAAAAAGGACAAATGATCCAGAACTCTAATAACAAGTTTATTTGTGAAATGTATTCTGCTAATATAAAAGGGGAAAATATTCAATTGGGATCAAGTATCTTTGTTCTTATATCATTAATTTATTAGTGTTTGTGGAGCAGTGTTTTCAGAGATGGTGTCCATAAGACATCTATCATCTAGATTCAGCAACTTCACAAATAAATGGCTCCTAGTGTATGCAAGGTTCTAACATACAAAACATGACATTTTGAATCATCTCAAATATGTAGTTTGCTTTCAATAGAATAAAGTAAAAATGGAAAAATATTTTCTACATTTAAGAAGAGCATGGCTGGTAGATACTAACAGAAGTTACAAAAGAAAAATTAAATGTGTCCACATCATGCATGTAAAATTATACTGACTGAAGTACAAATATTTGGTTTGGATATTAGTATATTTTTCTAGCATTTCTTAAAGGGTAGCTATATACCAGAAATATCTGGGATGCTTCTTAGAAATATAGATTCCTAAGTCCCGTTGAAGAATAGACACCCAGATTAGATATATCTTAATCTGAAAGTGGATTGTCTCAGAAATCTTCATTTATAACAAACTCTCCAACTAAGTGTTTTGCCCATGAAATGTTGAGAACCACTTTGTTCAGACAGACTGTCACTTTTTTCTTAACATATTGACCAATAAAATGAGAAAAAAAATCTTCTTGAATTTCTCCAGGGCAAAAACTACTCTTTATGGAGTCATTGAATTATTCTAACCTTCGGAAGTTAATTTTTTTAACATGCAAAAATTTAGATTTTAACAATATCGAATTTAAGGGCATAAAGTCAATTTGTGGCCTTAGAACCATGCTATGATTACTTGAAATTTGACTACTGTGATGGAAGAACAGTCTTTATTGTCAGGCTAGAGTAGCCCATTCTTAAGGCATGTCCCTTTATCAGTTGAGTGCTTGGTGTGTTCAATGAGGTCTCACCATACTGGTTTATTAGTACTTCACTTTTCTCCAGCCCTGTTTAAGTTCTGGGATTTCTACTCAAGGTTTTCACTTCTCCTTGATAGTTGATCTTTCCCTACTATGTCAGAACCTTGCCTTTAGCATGCAGAGCCAACTGTTTGGTCAGAGACTCAAGGGGATGTCTATGCAAATTTCTACAACTCCTTCTCTGTGCATTTTTATATCCTACCCTCCAGCTCTCTCTTTGGTCCTACTCTCCATTTTCTCTGTCCTCAACTCAGCAAGACTGCCTTTTTCTGCACGGGCACCCCCCTACACCATCGTTTGGGAATGCTAGTACAGAAAAATGTTTTAAGTTGAACTTAACTACTTAAAAAACAAAAATAGTAGGTATTTTTTTATGAGGATCCTGTGAAAAAATTACTGAGACACTAAGGGTGCCATGAATCGAGAAAGTTTGGGAACTTCTGCACTAAAGAGTTAATTGGTTTGAACATCACTGTTCTCATCTTCAAAATGCAGATGTTACATTAAATTATTTTTAAGGTATGTTTTTACTCTAACATTTGTGGTTCTATATCATATAAGTGGCTCCTAAGTGATATAATAAGTGTGGTATGTTAATTGGGTCACTTCTATCAGAGAGAGCAAAGAAGAAATGCTAGGATTCTCAACTTGTTTCTGAAGCAAGGGTCCCTAGGGCTCCAAAGGGAAAAAAGGGAACCCAAAACAGATCCATGAATGTTTCAAGCAAATAAGAACCATGATTTTTAAATTGGTTCAAATCCCCACATCAACATAGGACAGCTCTAGCCTAGAATAAAAACATTATACCCATTCCAGAAGTCTCCTGTACCTTTAGAACAGGAGCTGTTAACCTAGGGTCCACAGAGATAACATGGGATGGAAGGACTCCATGTATAGAATTCAGAGTGTCCATTGAACTTGGGCATAAAAATATTCATCTTTGTTTTTATTAACCTTTAATTGAAACTTAGTGTTTTCTTCAGCTAAGAATATAGTCAACAAATCATAGGAATATTAGTAGTACTTGTGACTTTGTCACTAATTGAAATAATCAGTATTTTCATATCACAGTATAGTTGTTGCAGATACTTCAGAATATCACTTATGCTCACAACCACTTTGAAATTGCGGTAGTTTTAGATCTGCCACAGATCTTATTATTTAGTGCATTATGGAGGGAAATTATTACTGTATCACAAAATATTTTAAAACATATTTTGATATTTGCATTTCAATATGAGTTGTTTCCTTGGTAATCTGAAATATTAGTTTGTGGAGAACTTGGAACATACATAAAAGTGGACTCAAAGGTACATAGAATTCCACATATCCATCACCCAACTCTACCCCCCACATTCTTTTCAATGCTGCATTATAGTGTAGTAAACCCTAGGCATTATATCATTTCATCAGCAAATATTTTAGTATGTACTTCTAAAATATAAAGTTTTTTTCTTGAAGTATAACCATGATACCATTCTCACACTTAAAAAAATCAAGTTCCTTAAATATAATCAAATAACCTATCAGTGTTCAAGGTTTCAAGTGTCTGTTAAGTGTTATGGTTTATTCCTAGTGTTTTGAAAATAGAATTTAAATAGATTCACACTTTCAATTGGTTGGTATGTCTATTAATTTATAGATCTTCTTTCATTTGTCTCTCTCTTCTTGCAATTTATTTCTTGAAATTAAAAAAAGAGAGCTATTTATCCTGTAAAATTTCCCACAGTGTAGATTGTGGATTGCATCCCTGTGGTGTAGTTTATCATGTCTCTCTTTCCTCTGTGTTTCCTCTAAACTGGGAGTTGGATCTCAAGGCTTGATGCCATCAGATTTTGGGGACAGAAGAGGGGCGAGATTAATTCTGGTTGTCAATGGCTAGCAGCCATTGATTTTCAGTGTTTAGATCCATTAGTTAATTAGGGGTTGCAAAAATGATTTCTTTTAATTTTATCATTCCTTATAATCGATCATCTTTATTATTTCTACAAGGAAAAAAATATGCCTTATCAACTATGTGGTTACCCAGTGGTGGAGTTAGTATAGAAAGTCAGAATACATGTGTTTGATTCTTTCCCTTTATTTACCAATTTTCCAAATAATGAGTTGGTTCCTTTTATGCATTTTGTTTTAGATATTTAGAAATATCCTGAGAAAGGGATTCATGGGCTTCTCCACACCGTCAGATCGGTTGATGTAATGAAACAGTTAAGAGCTCCTACTTTAGGCTATCCCAGAAGATACAGAGGTTAATTTGAGCACTTCTCCAGAGTCATTCCAACCATAACAATTGCCAATTTCCTCATCTCCCACAGCACTTAATCTTCATCTTATGCATTTTGGTGTTTGGTAAAATTCCACCGAGTGTTGTACTGTGAAAGATACATATATGTAAATCTTATAATAGCAGCTGTGGTGTAGAGAGAGCACTAATTTGAAGTCAGATGGTCTAATTCAAACACTGACTATGCTACTTATTAGTTGTGTGAACCAAGGCAAATTTTTTACTTCTTTGAGCATCAGTTTCTTCATATGGAAAAGCAAAAATGTTATCTAACTTGAAGAATTGTTTTAAGAATTAAAGAGGAAAACATTCTTGAATGATTGAGGCATTATTGGCCCTCAGCAAATATTTGTTAAGTCTAATGGTTCTCAAAAAGAGGGGGCTTGTTAATTACACCTTTGGTCCTGGTCAGAGTTAGTAAAAAATGTTTATTGTACTCTGAGATAACTCTGATTTAAGGCCCTAAGTCACAACACATGCCCACCCCTCATCTCTCCCCTTCTCTCCTTCTTTCCTTTTCTCTATCCCTCCCTCTTTCTTTCTCTCCTCTCCTCTCCTCTCCTCCCCTCCTTTCCCTTCCCTTCTCCATGGAACAAGCTCTGACCAACAGTTTCAGCCTGTCACTGGAAAGGGCATACAAATACTGGCACACAACAATATAATGACAGTAGACGTATAAAATCCTCACGATGGGTCGGAAGAGATTCTGTGGGCTGCAGCTTGAGTCCAGAGCTCATGTTTTTTGTTTTTTTCATTTGACATTTTTTTCCAGCTTTATTGAAATATAATAGGCAATTAATTGCTCGTATTTACATTGTACAATTCAATGAGTTGGTTTTTTTTTTTCAATTATAGTTGGCATACAACAATATACCAGTTTCAGTTGTACAGCATAGTGATCGGAGATCCACATAACTCGCAAAACGATCACCTCACTAAATCTAGTATCCCTCTTCCCCTTACATATTTATTACAACATTATTACCCATCTTCCTCATGCTACACTCTACATCTTCATGTGTATTCTGCAGCTATCCATTTGCACCTCTTAATCCCTTTGCCTTTTAACAGCCCTCTATAGTGCCCCTTAGACTGAGGTTTGGACATTTCTGGATTTTTCTCCCAGTCTTGAAGGACATTTCCCTGACCCTTATTCCAGTCCCCACAAGAAAAATTTCAGTCCTTAAAAAATAAGCTGAGATATGAGCTTCTTTGTGATCCCATTTATGGTAAGCAAAAGTGAAACATGATCATTTCACAGGATTAGAGACTCGAAAGAGCTTCTGATTTTGGAAGAACGATTTTTCAAAAGTGGATTTATATGCATAACATCCATTGCAGTTAGTGATGGTGGAGTCAATGACTAATAAAAATGTCATTTCTTATGATTTTTATAAATTGCAGTAAATATGCCAGTAATCACCCACATTAGCTGCTGAAATGCAAGCAGCCATCTGGAGTAGAGGCCAGAGGACCTCATTGAAGCCTGAAGAGGTAAACCCCACAGGTGCAAATTGACACCTAGGAAAACAGTAGTTAATACATGCTAGAATTTGGAGAAAGGGAAAGTGTTAAAATAAATGTATGTCAAGCAGACAAATTTGGACTTCTCACGAGGATCTGTCATGTCAAAAGGAAATAGCTAGAAATTACTTGTAATAGCAAAAATCTTGTCATTTATAACCTTTAAAGCAATGGGCTCATTTAACAAATCAACTCATAGATCATAATCTAGGACAGTTGGCCTGGGTATTTATTTCACTTTTAATGTGTAGAAGCCAGGGCAAACCATGCATGATCCGCAAAAGACCCCACAGCGTCCCATCAGCTCTCAGAGCCATAGAATGAGCCAGAGAGATAACTGCCTTGAGCTCAGGGTGATGAATATGTCAAGATATGAAAACCCTTTCTGCTCCTAAAAAGAAAATTAAGATGTGATTGGAAATGTCATGCCTTGGGTAGTCTCATAATGAATAATTCCAAATAAATCCCACCATTATTCTGTTTATTTGTTTTACTTAGAAGCTATTTGAAGTCATTGGAGCTGAAAGTATGTTTCAACATGCCAAGCGTATTTACTGTATCTTGTAATCATCTTGCTAACCAGTTCACAGGCAAACAATAATTGGAATTCTGTGTTTATTTCAGATACCGCAATATAGACTGCCCACAGATAAGAAAGCCAGCTCAGAGAC
Organism: Pteropus medius; assembly: GCF_902729225.1. Classification (NCBI taxonomy): domain Eukaryota; kingdom Metazoa; phylum Chordata; class Mammalia; order Chiroptera; family Pteropodidae; genus Pteropus; species Pteropus medius. The sequence continues at coordinate 26,157 of NW_024350776.1, read as the reverse complement.
ATTTTTAAAGAGGCTAAAACGCCTCCACTAAAGTGTTCCAGGAGTGCAACTCAGGAAGATGAACACACAAAGCCTTCTTCATTATATGAAGATTCAACGGGAACTAGGTATTTGTGACAGAGATGATTAATGAAGTTTTCATGCACTGAATAAATGTTTGATGTTAATTGATACAGGGTGGGGGGAGGTTCTGAAGAGAAGGCATAAGAGTAAAAAACATAGCCAGACATCAAACTAACCACTTACTATTTAGTGAGAAAAAGCCCCAAGAGTGGTAATTGAGCATATAGCTCATATTTACATAATGTTGGCATCACGAGCTACAAAGAGGGATAAAGCTGGTCTCCAGAAGACATGAACTCAGAGTTACACTATATCTAGCTTCCTTTAATCTTCTCCCTGGCATCTCTATACCTTCAGGTTCTCTCCACCACTCGAGTTCAAACAATGCTTAGCTTTGGCACGAACAAGAAGTGCTGTGCTGCTGTAACTTGCTACAATGTGGACACCACCCATGAGTGTGTGGGCACCTGTGTGTACACACACATGCGCACATACGTACATTCACACATGCATGCAGGCACACAGACATGCTGCACAGCCTAGAAGGGCATGGCTATGATAACAGCCACGTTTAGAGTCACTAGGTCTGTTGGTTGGGTAACTTTCCCTTTTTTGCTTTTCTACATTCTGCCAATGTACACTTCCAGTGGGGTGAAAATCTGCCTCTGTTCAAATGTATGACTACAAGCTAATTTTAAAAACATTGAATTTAATCTTAAAGAGAAGTTAAAATTTAAAAATCAGCTTCAACTGGAAACCAATTTAACTGGTTCTTTGCATTTAACTGGTTACTTTAAAAATAGTTGTTGATCTCTCTTTGAACTTCTCTTTGAACTAACCATTTCATAATAATGGTTAGTTTCCATAGATTGATTAGTGGTTATCAGTGAGGGAAGAAAAAGGGTTTAATGAAAAGAGATCGTAAAACATTTAGGCACTATTCAGATCATTTAGGTAAAAATCCTGTATTCGGTGAGAAAAGCTGATTTGGGAAACCAAATTATCCAAATCAACAATCTCCAGTCTGAAGTACCCAAACCAAACCAAACTAAGCTTAAATTATTCACTTTATTTTGGCAGATACTAAACATGTATGTGTGTGAAATAACACATTGAATTCTTTGGAATCTCCATGCATCAAATGAATTGAAAAATTGGGATTCTTTCTCTAGTTTAGGTAATTTCTAGAAATGCCAGAAACCTTTATCTTTTGCCTCAATTGCCAGATTATTACTGATGAAAGAATATTTGTCATTTTTCTTTTTCTTTTGGGTGAATTGAATGGATAATTGTCTCAATTCTATGCTTTTAAGCTATATATAACTGTAGAGTATGTGTTGCATATGTTGTCTACATATTACAGTCATGTGCCATTTAATGACAAGGATTCGTTTTGATAAATGAATCATTAGGCAATTTTATCATTGTGGGAACATTATAGATTATACTTACAGAAACCTAGGTGGTATAGCCTACCACTGTAATTGTACGTGTTTATTTTTACATGACTGTCAGTGCAGTAGGTTTGTTTACACAAACATCACCACAAAAAGTATGAGTAATGTGTTGTGCTATGACGTTATGATATAATATCACTAGACAATAGCAATTCTTTCAGCTCCATTATCATCTTATAGGACCACCATCGTATATGCAGTCCATCGTTGGCTAAAACGTCTTTACGTGGCATGTGACTGTGTTTTATATCTGTTAATTTTTAACAAAATTAATTTCGGTAGAATAATGGGTAATTTTGAAAATATTTTGGCCGAAATATTACAAACTCATTATTCGACTAACAGAATTGTGTGTACTGTATCCCACTAGTTCTAAGACACATATTTTTAGTTTTATCATCTCTGGGATCTAAATGCACCATTACCATCAGTGACAACTTACAATTATAATTGACAGAGTTTTTCTTTCATAGTGGCATGTAAAATAAAGGCACATCGTACAGTAAATGGTATCTTTGGCTTGTTGAAAAGAAAAAGTGCATGTGTGTGGTAGTAATCTATGGATCATTTCCTGTCCTTATGGTCTAGGGTGAAGAAAATGTTTTGTGTCAAGGATCACCTATTCTTCCCTAATACTTCTTTATGTAGGAATTATAAATTATATCCCCAAATGTCCCCTTGGCTCTTTTTATTTTAAAAAGTCTTGTATTTATAATAAGTGGTTCACACTACATTGCAATGTGTATTTGAGAGTGGGTGCCTATTGCCCTGTCCACCAACTGAAAAAGTTACAAATGAAAACTCTGGAAGACTCTCAAAGGATGAAGCAAGGAGACCAGTTTCCCAATAGGTTACAAAGCTGATTATGAGTCAAAAACAAAACAAAACAAAACGCAAAATTCAAAGTTAGTACCACTAAATGGGATTTAGTTAATATTTTACATTTCAAGATGAGCATGCAAATGTGCGACAAAACACTGTGCTACATTTGTGCTTGTTTTCTGGAAACATTACAAGGCAATTATTGTAATGCAGAAAAATCTCTACCACTGACCCTTCAACCATGCCACACAGTAGTTCCAACCTGAATTCTTTTTATGTCTATTCTCAGAGCCAGAAGTCTTGGAGAAGCTTGGGAGCCAATTTTAAATGTTAGGTCGGTTTGAGGTGGTATGGGGACAGTAGATAGAAGAGAAAAAATATGTTTAGATTTATTTTTTTTTAATGATAAGGATTCCAGACAGGGAAAATAGATGTATTGTCTCTATGCTCAAATACTTACAAATACTTACTTCTTACCATAAGCTTACTGGCTTGTAGAATACACAGAGACAGATGCACACATACATATAGCAATATATATATATATATATATATATATATATATATATATATATATATATATATATATATATATATTTTTTTTTTTTTTTTTTCCTGGCAGAAAAGTCATTTAATGGCTGAGGTTGATATTGCTTCACTGTCAGCCCTCTGCTCTTTACCTCATCTCATTCTTCCTGGAGCATTACCTCACCATCCTATATGTACGATTTAAAGGGAATTACCTATTACTTCAATTATTTGTCCCTTATCAACTGATGTTACACTACAAGGATTTGCATTGAAAGGACACAAAGAAAGAGCAAGCCATGGCACATGGCCAAATAAAGGAGTAATGTTCTGGTGAATTTAGCCTAAATAATTTACTGCTATATAAAAGTGGAAAAGTGGAAGGTGAACCCTTTGACCAGTAAATCTCTCCTTCCCATGAAACCCTTATCTGGTCCCCTCCAATATATTCCACACGAGGAAGCCATCATCATTGGCTCTGGTTTGTTATTTGTAAACCTTGATCTTCTGCACTCGGTGTCCTAAATATGGATAATTAGCATCAGTTTATCACGCTTCTGCATATTTTCTCTTCTCTCCAAACATGCATGCTTCTATTGGCTGCCATTCTGCCACAGAAGATTATGGAGACAGATTGCAGAGAATGAATGTGCTAAACGAGATTAGGAAGGAATAGAAATAGCAACTTGGCCAATAAATTCCTCGTGAGAGCCTTATCATACAATTACACGTTGACTTGTTTCACACTCTCCCAGCCTCTTAATCCAACGCCCCCACCAAGAAGAAAATTTCACTAATTTTGGAATTACTGCATATCCTCCTGACTTGTTACCGAGAGTGGATGGAAGGAGAAACACCGCTGAAAACAACACATCAAACTTTATAATAATAATAATAAAAAAACTGTAAATGTCAAAATGGGTGGTACAAATTTGGGATGTTTAAAGCATCTTAGCATCTACAAATAAATGCACAAAGCTGTGGCATAGATATTTAACTTCTCTTTGAGCACCGGTACTCTCATAGTGCCACTTTGGGGGGTTCAGAAGTGGGTGAAGGGGAGGATTACCTTGCTTTTAAACAGAACTGTCTGATGTGTTTTAAAACAAGACAGACTATTCACATTATTATTATTATTGTCGTTGTTGTTATTATTAATGACAGCAGTCATGATGTCCCTGAGTACTTCCAGGCATATCACTTGACCTCTTTGAGTACAGTGTCTTCTTCACTCAAACAGGCTGTTTCACATGTTATAGCTTCTTATGCACATTCACGTGCATCAATAGCTTTCTTGCCTACTCCAGGTCTCATAAAAGAGTGTAACCAAGAATGTGTAATAGGGCATCCACAGGGGGAGCTCTCTGCTCCTTCCTCTGCCTGATAATATTATTCTCTCCAGGGCTTTCTAGTAAGTTAGGGATTTAAAGAGGCCCATTAAGCCTTTAGATTCACCAGGGGACCATTTATAGCACAGAGCAACAGTCAGGCATTATGTTGCACCCACTAAAGTAAGGCTGGTGGGGCAGAGCAGAAGAAAACCCTGAAGGACTGAGATTATATTTACTGGAAGAAATGGAAACCCAGATCAAATCTTAAAAATGTTATATTTGTGCTCGCAGAAGAGGAAAGGCTGCCAATTCACGGTGGGAAAGATTAATTAGCTAAAGAAATTCACAGCAGTTGTGAAGAGAGTCCTTGTGCATAGCTCATGATGTTGTCTTCGCTTTCTTTTCTCCAAGTCGTGTCTATTTGTATTGACTGAAAAGGTCTCGTGCACAATCCCAAGAAAGTTTTCCATATTTCAGAAGACCTGTTTCCTGTTCTGAGTTCAGAGACAAAACTGGACAACATTCATTCAACAAATACGTACTGAGATGGTTGGGTGTAGTAACACAAAGAAAGAGCCTCCCTGGAAGAGCTGACAGTCACAGGATGTCGGTATGTCTTAACTAATGTTGAGTTTGGGTTTGCCTTCTGCAATCTGACTATCTATTGGCTGCTGGAGATTTCCTTATTTGGAGAGAGAGCCAGCTTGAAACCTCTTTCCCTCCATTTATCTCAACGGGGAGAGAGGGACCGAGAGGCCTGTAAGGAAGCCTGGGAAGAACTTGTCCGAGGGTCCTAGACTCTTCTTAGGAAACAGGAGATCAGAGAACAGAATGCTTGTCCTCCTGGAACCACAGCCAGGGACACATGCCACAGGGTGGCTGCCACAGCTCCAGTGCGCTGTGCACATTTCAAATTCTAAAGTCATCTGTCCAGAAAAAACAAATACACATACATCTTAGATGTTTGAAAAATTCTTTCTCTGCATCCCCCTGTTATCCAAAGCCACTGATCCAAGGCATCTGTTTTGGGGAACACAAGTCCTGCTGAACGGAATTGAGGGAGACCTAGAGAAGGGATAAGACTGGTTTGCTGCTTTGTTTCCTAAAGGAAATGTCTTGGAGCTTGCTAGTGCTAATTTGGGAGACCCTTCAGCTGACTCCTCCACTCAGACAAAGGTGTACAGCCAAGCCCGACAAGAAGTCCCCAGGCAGGAGTCTCACGGGAGGACTTGGACTTGGAGCCCAGCTATGGGAGATGGAGGGACGTCCACTCGGCAAATGTGAAATCAGATGAGGAGTTATTAATAACTATTCTCCCCTCCCCTATATCATATTCTCTAAATTGGTGAGCTAAGTTGGTGGGGACGGTGAGAGGAGCCTTTTGCCATTAATCTGGGAACAAACGGCTAACCTCGGTGACTGGTATTTTCGCTTTTCTTTTCTCACTTTTCTCAGTGTGGGGAAGCTGTGGAGCCCGCGCGGAGCGATTGTGAGGGGCTCTGCTGGAATTTGGCAGCGCGGAGGCTTGGAGTGCAGCCCCATGCTGGCTCCTATTCAGCAGGCCAGTTTTCCTCGAGCTTTGGAAGTTTCACTCAGCCGTGCACTCAATGGCTTCACAAAGCTGATTACAAGCTTCAGCGCATTCCTGAAGGAGCCAAAAGCGACGCAGGTGCAAACGAGCCGAGGGAGCCCCTTATCCCGGTGACAGAATGGGACAAGCTGGGAAAGGCTTGGACCACACAAATCCAAGCTCACCAGGCAGCAGAAAGCCTGCCTTGGGAACCGGGGGTCATTATCCTTTCTATTCAGCTGGGCCCGGGGACCCTGGGGGCTTGGGAGGCCGGCCTGCGCGGGAGCGCCGGCGCCAACGCGCGCCTGCGGGAGTGGGGACCTCGCCGGGCCCCGCGGCAGGGCTGGGGCGCTGGATGGCGGTTTGTGCGTTTGCATCCACAACGTCAGTGATATCCGTGTTCCGATGGGCCAAGTCTACACCAGTAGGGACACAGGAGAAAAAGAGCGTGCAGTAAGCAACCTGGTGCGTGGGCAGTGTGCAACGTTTGTCCATCCCGCGTCCAGACCACATTGCACTGTCCCGCCCCAGCCTGAAGCTGCGGTTCCCCGTCGGTCCCCCAGGCCACTGACACTCAGCTCCAAGGGTCACGCTGTGCCTTTTCGCCCCAGCCTGCTTTCCCATCCGTCTTTGTGGCAACGGGGTTCCGCCGAGGGCACCCCGACACAGTGCGTTGGGAGATATATTGACCGCGAGCGAGGGGCGGGGGTAGCCAGTCGCAGGGCTGCCCCGTCGAAGCGCACTCGGCGTGGCGAAGGACTCGGTTGCTGAGAATCTGATTCCGCGGAAGGGGAGGAGGGCCAGTCCCCACGAGGGAAATGAATGACGTACCCTGCTCGCGCTCAAAGACCGCAACCCCGGGGCTTCGGACGGTGGAGAAAGAAGGGCAGCCCCGCGGGAAGCGCGCGGGAAAGAAGGGACGACAGGCAGGGGAGGAGGACGTGGGAGTCGAAGGGACGCTCGGCGGGGTGGGGGCGGAGCTGGCTCGCGGGTGTCCCTCAGGGCGTCCTGCGCCCTCGTAGGGAGCCCCGCGCCGCGTCCAGGAGAGCGCAGCACGAGAGTTTCTGCGTGAGGCCAGGCCTGAGTCCCGCTCGCTTCTCGCTGCCCCTCGCTCTGCCCGCTGCGCGCTGAGACTGGCTGCTCCCGGGGGTCCCCGCGGGCAGAGCGCGGGCTGGCCGGGCGCGCATGCCGACGCTCTTTTGTCTGATAACTAATTTGAGTTAATGCGATCTTTATGTAAAGCTAACAGCGGATAATTGTCTATTTTCTCGCCAACAATCTCCATCACAATCACTTATCTGGAAACCTGCGGCTGGATTAATCGTTATATTCCCGAGATGAGCGTCGCTGCAATTCGAAGCGAACACGGGTGGGGACATGGAAACGCCTCCCCCGCACTTGCCGGGCCGGATGCGGCCCAGCCTGGTTACTGCACGTGACGCGGTGTGCCCGGGGGTGGGGGGGTTGGTGTCCCCGGGCGGGGCTGCAGGGTGCCTTCTTCAGGACTGGGTTTTGCTCGGGTGGGTGGTGCGGGGGTGCAGAAGGCGGAGAGAGAAAGAGGGAAGAAGGCGGAGAAAGGAGAGGAGGGGGCCAGGAAGAGGAGAAGGAGGAAGAAGAGGGTCTGCGGGTCTGCGAAGCCGGCCGCCGCCTGGGTCAAGCTTGGCCTGGAATACCCTTGGAGTACCGTGACGCAGCCTCAAGGTCCAACCGGCAGAGGAGATGTCAGTGTCAGATCCAAGTCTTTCGACCTGGATGCTCCTCCCCCTTTTTTCCCCCTCTCAGAAAAAGTGCTCACTCCACTCGTCTGTGTTCCTCCAGCTTCATACCCTGCCCCACCCACCCGTTCCCGCCTTAGGTCCCTCCCACAAGATTCCCATATTTGCAAATTATTGATAATATTTACTCTCCCGGTGATTGAAATCCCCAAGAGAGAAAACTTTGGGTGTGGAAACACGTCCCAGTGCCGTAATCCCCACGGTGCTCCCGTGTTAGGGGTAAAACACGATGGCAGATGGAATTGAGGCCTCTGGGGAAAAGGCACTTGTATGGCAAAGATTTTGTCTTTCTGAGCTGAAGTCAAAACATGAGTGTCAAATGAAAATCCGTGTGGCGGTGGTGGTGGAAGTTCTCTGCGCATGTGACTTCGTTGTGCGCAATACAAATCGCGGTATAAAGCGACTGACTGCTGAAACCAAGTACTGAGTGTGGCTGGTCACTTGGAAGTAAACCATTAGATTCCATTTACTTCTACAACTCAGATTTGCCAGCCAAGGGACCACCATCGCAACTTTTCAAAGTGGTGTTTCTGGAAAATAACAAATTCAGTCTCAATTCGTGCCAGTTCTTGGCCACGTAGAATGGAACCATTCGTTTCTCTTTTGGCAGTATAACTTAAACTTCTAGGAGTGAAAGAATACAGGGAAATAAAATTCCATGAAATCACTGGATTTTTAGATAAAGGAGGACCCCCAAATTAGTCCCCAGATAGAGTTTGGTAAATTCCTGTTACAATCTTTGTCTTCAATTTTCCCTTGCAGCAACTTGATGAGATCTTTAAAAGCAAACAAGTACATCCACGCTCCGAAGTCAGCTAGCCCTCGCTCTTTTTGAGTTTCCCAGGGTTGCTTTTTGTTGTGGCATTCTGGAATCATCCCACTTCATCTCTCACCTGAATCTTGTCATCTCGGCCATCTTGAAGTGATCTGTGAACAATGCTGATCCCTGCGACAGACTCGCTGGTCAATCAGGCAGAACAGACTATGCAAATGGAGTGGAGAGGCGAAGCGCCGGGGAACACTGGCGCCCATTGTCTTGGGCATTTCAAAGCGCGGAGCAGCTGCGCAGACTTGTCGCCTCGGACCCTCGGTTGCCACACTAATGTCATCATCGCAAAACATCAGATTTTGAAAACGATACAATCCGAATTCATTAGCAGCTTCTGGGCAAAGGTTTCTCTTCTCCATGACAAGTTTCAAACTCCAGATCCCCTTCTGTTGGGAGGGTAGAGGGAGGTGGAAGTTTTGCAAGTGACAACCAATGATGATCCATAATTTCCTCTTTCTCGCTGATGTGAAAACTTTAAAACCTTCCTTGGGATCCTGAGCTCGGACCTCTGACTCATGCGACTCTGAAATTTCGAGGTTTTCGCGTTTTCCCTTAAGTGTTGCTTGCAAGTTTAAATTCACTGAGAGCAGCAAAGGTAACGAGTGGAGTGAATTTAACAAAGACATCATCTTCTACTTTCATGATAACGCCAGTGAGAGGTTTTGAAGTAATTTTACTTAGATCGAACTAAAAACAATACATGTTTGGGCAGTTGCGCGCCCTAAAACAAACAAGTTTCACAGGCAACGACGATCCTATTCAGCGTTGTTACAGTTCACCAACTTTGAGTGTCCACCGTGACACGCGTCTTCGTGATTTATGTCATTGTTCTATTCCTCATTACTGAGATTTAGAATCTTCTCCCACCCTATCGCCTCGCCCCACCCCCAAACTTCCAGGGTGATTTCATTTTTTCTAAAATCAAGACGGCGGGAGGGATGTGCTTGGTGTTCACGGCTGCAGCGGTGGTGTGGATGCCGGGCGCCGGGCCGCGTGTGCAGAATGCACTGAGTCCCGCCGGACCCGCACTTGCGGGCGCTGGACTCTAGCCGCGCGCCCGCGGCGGACAGGTCCGAGAGACCCCGCAGAGCTTTGCTTTTCAGACTTCTGGGAGGCCCCAGGGCGCTAGGGAGGGCAGCTTTCCTCTCCTATCAAGTTTGTGTTCCCCTCCCGTCTACCGATCTGTTAATATGTCCTTCCTGTGCTTCTTTACAGGATTCCGTGTCCTCTATCTGCTTCATACCCCTTTTGTGGGCTGGAAATTTTTTCCAGGAAAAAGGCAGTTAACATGGAGAAAGCCACCAGGCCAATTCGTAGCCCGGAGCTGAGAATCAAATGTATAAGTTGAGGGTGGCAGAAGGGCTGTGTCCTCTCCTGCGCGCCCCGCGCCGCTCCCCCTCCGGCGCCCCCAATTCCCCCTAGGCCTCCCCTGCGCGCTCCGCGGCCTCGCTGTTGAGCCGCTCAGCCTCTCCGTGTGCCTTCCCGTTCCTTGACAAACTGACCGGGTAGAATTTGGAAGGAAAGTACAACCAAATAATGTTTTTGTAAACAAAACAAGGAAAAATTAATGGAGAAAAGGCCCCATAGAGTGTGTCTTGTTTGGTAGGGGACTGGGGTGAAGGTGGAGGCCGCTATCGAATCCCAAGGAAAAAAGCGCTTCCTAAATATGGACACCTTTGGAAGGATCGAACTAGAGCACTCCCTGGAAAATTGTACGATTTGGGCCTCGAGGCTCCGGAGAGTCACGGGACAGACCCTTCGAAGCCCGTGTGTCTGCCACCCTCCCGGCTGGGCCTGGGCTGCAGAACCTCTTCATCCCTGTTCAGGCGCCTTTAGGCCGCCAGCAACCGCTGGCGCGAGGATCGAAGCCAGAGGGGAACTTTCTGGAGGTCCTGGCTGTGGGGAGGTGGGGCACGAAGGATGACGTGAGTTATTAGGTGAGAGTTTTTGCCAGGTTGGATCACCAGTATTTATTGTGGGGATCCAAAATGTGTTTGCCGAAGCACCGGAGAGGCTTTGGCCAAAGGTGGAGCTGATGGCCGCAGGAAATTTTCAGCGGCTAAGGTGGGCCTGGCCCCTTCCTCTCCCAGACTGTTCCAGGTTACCCACTCTGGTTGGGCCAGCGCCCTGAAAGGTGGTAAGCCTGGTCTTGCCCTGCCTCCCTCCCTTTCTCACACACATTGAGTCTCACGCATGCCACACACATTCTTACACACTCATACACCCACATGATACGCACATTATATGCACTCACACAAATACCTGGAATCTCTCTCTCACACACAGATGCATGCTACACAGAACCAGAGAAGTTTAGTCACACATGATTCATGCACATGCGCATGCACACACACACATACACATACACACACATATTCATTCCCTTGGTGTCCCCAAGTCACAGGCTGGATGAGTACTGGAGCTGACTTGTGGCTGGGCACCTGATTCTCATGGGAGGAGAAATCATAAAGCTGGGAAGAGTACTCTGTTAGGTACACACAGGGATGAGTGTGTAAATCCTTATAAAAATTCAACAAATACAGCGATAATGTGATGTCGATGAAGGATAAGGGCAGATTATTTCTGAATCTTTGATTCTGAGCTCTCAGCCAGCTTCCTGACAAGCTTGCCAATGGATTGAAGTATCACTTTGTATCCAATGCTTCCAGGTTTATATTTTCTCCCAGTCTATTTCCTTGGGTGCCCATTAGACTTGTTATCCAGTATGGTAGCCACTGGCCACATGTAACTATCAAGCACTTGAAATCTGGCCAGTCCAAATAGAGATGTACTATGAATACACACAGCACACATTGGATTTCAAAGATGCAGTGTGAAAGAAAGCATGTAAAATACCTTATTAATCATTTAAAAATATTGTTTTCAGGTTGAAATCATTATATTTTTGATACATTGGGTAAAATAAAATACATTCTTGAAATTAATTTCACGAGCTTTTTTTGTGTGTTTTTAAAATGTAGATATTGAGAGAAATTTACCTACATGGCTCCTATTTGTGGCATGTATTATCTTTATAGAGGTCAGCCTTAGATTTTCCCGCTGATCCTTCAGGAAATGGAAGCAAAAAAGCAAAAATGATGGAAAATGCTGAGTTCCTGGTTTAGCAGGAGGGGATAAAGACCCACTCCGTGTTAAAGTTGCTTTTGTAATATAATATATTATCAAAGCTTCTTTTCTTACATGAGAATGCATGGCGGGGGGTGGATGGCATTACACATTGTACTTTATTGCTTGATTCATTTTCTTTCCATTTTTACTTTAATTCTGTCTAATTACTGTATTGTGATCTCAGTCAGCAATCTTAAATGAACTCTCAAGTAACTTTTGAAGAATCTTGCTACAAGTGTTGGATAATGATGAGATGTAAATTACTACAGGCTATTGCATAATGTCTACACAGGGCTAAAGCAACCCCTTTCCTGTTATTTTCAAATTTCAGGTCAGCATTTGGTAATTTGCTGCTTTATTGTTTCTACTGCAAGGTATTAGCAACACTACCCACCACCACTGCAACCTAAACAAAACAAACAAAACAAAAGCTTGAGCAAGAATTTACATCTCTCGAAAATTCTTCCTACTAAACAAGAATGGAATTTCTTCCATATTTTTTCCTCTATGATTGACTCATAACTTTAAAAATCTGTGAAGTCATACTTTGATCAAGATTAAGATAAAATATATTTGCAAACTTTTTGTGTTTTAAAAAAGATATTTAAAAGTAGTCTAAATTAACATTTTAGAGATAAGATTTCTAGAAGCAAAATTATAAAATGGAAATTATATTTCATCTTTTGATAGCAAGAGAGAAGAGACTGCTGTAAGAATATTTTTAAAATAAATTCAGTATAACTGCAAAATTAAAATTCTGCATGCATATACTTGATATACACACACTGTATTTTTTGTATATTTATCTTGAGGGTTACATAATTAATGAAAAAACAATTCAGCAAAAATGTGTATTTCACCAATAAATTGGAAGTATCTCACACATAATTTTTTGGTAAAATTAAAAATTTGTCTCTGTCATAAAAGAAATTCTGTTGCTCATTATTGGTATGTTCATTTACTGTTTTATTTTTGTCTAAATTAAATTTAACTAAAGGAAAAAATATTGTAGAATACCAAGAATGATCCGGTTTTGTGAGTAAGTTAATTGAAATGGTTTATTCTTTATATTAACTCCTTGGAAAATATCTCTCTTGTTACTCAAGACTTCTGTTCAATTAGGAAAAAAAAAAATAGAAAAATGTCATGCTTTAATCAAACTGCCTGTTTTTAAGAGTTTCAAAGAGAATAACTAAAATTTTAGCACGTCTCTTGCAGAAGAGCCATCGACATCCCATCAGGAACTCAAGTAATCTCTCATTGAATGTGTAGGATGGCATGTTTATTAGTATGACAAGGTCGTTTATTTTTGTGATGACTCATGTTTGCTCTCCATAAACTTACTAAAATAACTAAAGGAAACAAAGTGCAAGACTTTAGCCACTTACTGTCAACTCTGCTCTTCTACTTTTTAAGAATCATCATGAAGGAAAACAAGAAAATGATAAAAAAGCAGAAAAGAGAAACCCAGACACATGGCACCCAGACTAGTAGTATAGAAATTCTACGTGCCAGCAAAGTTCTAAGTTAACTTGTTTTTTCAGTGTATTTAATATATGTATTGCATGGCTTCATTTACTTCTTCGCGTTATAACATGAGAAAAGTTCTCATTGGCTTTCTGTTTTTCTACCCCTCCCACCCCCCCAAAGACTATAATGGCCATATACTTTCAAATTTCACAGACAAGATACTCTGGATAAATAATCTAAGATTAACTAAATTAGGTCAACGTTCATACAGGGCCAGTGTGTTACATCCCTTGTGGTGAAATTATCTGGTGTCAGCTACATTGATTGAAAAAGCACTACAGACTAAAAAAAAAAATGTCTTATTACAAGATTTCTCAAAAGCAGATAAGAAAGCAAAGAAGCCTTCTCGTAAATGAGGAACCTTATCTAGATTTTAATATGGCCGTAAGCAAATTGTGAATGTTTTTGCTAGTTAGGCAACTTGTATGGGGAAGCAAACATTTCTAAAGTTTCTAGAATTCTAAGTCAGTCACTATAGTTTGCACATCTGTCTATTGCTGGTGGGGCCTTTGTTCTTTTCCTCAGGATACACTCCCTGCAAAGGCTGAAATAGTATCAAATTCAGGGTACATTGTCTGGACTGTTTAATGCGTTCTAGGATTAAGACGGATAGACTCCAATAGACTGACGCTTGAGTATCACTTTGTATATCTATTAACTGCTTATATTTAACTTCATGATTGTTTCTCTCTTCCTGAAAACTGCTGTTAATGCTGATGAAATTCCTTATAACAGAACCAAAACATTAGGGTTTCTAAAAGAAGGTTCGTGAGACTTATATTTGTTGAAGTCAGTAGCATAGTTCGTTTATTTTCACTAGTGGCCTCTGTAGCCATTTTATGGGTGAGCAAATAAATGCTCCATTTGTTTATCCTTGTGATCATCATGCTCTTATCAGTCAACGTTCACCGAATTGTTTTTCCATTGCCATTATGATTTACTTATTATCACAAAAGGTATTTAATAAGTTGATAATTTGATATAATGAAAAGAGTGGCTGTTAGGAAATAAATTTCAAAAATAGACACACTAGTTCAGCAACTAGTGGATGCCATCCCATTTAAAAATGACTATATTTAGTCTATGGCCATGCCACCCTGAACAAGCCCGATCTCATCTGATCTCGGAAGCTAAGCAGGGTCAGGCCTGGTGAATACTTGAATGGGAGAACACCTAGGAGGATCAGGGCTGTAGGTGTAAAAAATAATAATAATAAAATAAAAATAAAAGATTGTAAACTGACAAGATCCTTGCAAACTGTGAGGTCAACCAAGGGTTGCCTTGCCTAAAAAAAAAAAAAAAAAAATTACTATATTTAGAATGTATTTCTAAGGGATAATAACTCGGATAGCCTTTATCTTCAGGTTTCAACTGCATTTCTAATGTAAACATACTGGCTCAGGCATGCAATAAACTCTAATGAAATAAAACTGAGAAGAAAATCCAGCAGCCCGAAACAGAACATTCCTGATTGCATTCTAATAGGAAAGTGAGCACTTTGCAGAAGAGCATTGCACTAGTTCAAATATTACAGGGAGCAACAGCTGCAGATAGATATAAACTCTGGAAAAACAGCTGCCAAAACAAAAATAGAAAAGCAAAATAAATTGGAGTTTGAGGTCTGGAATAAAGAATTCTTTAAAATTTAAAATACTAAATTTCATGTGAAAATGAGGGCTGAAAACTTCCTAGCTCTGCTCACAGGTCTGCTGTGGACATCAGGAGAAAACTGATACCCCTACCTCCCCCCACCCAGACATGTTCTTGTCCCCAGGGTTCTTTTACCAAGCTTCAGCCACCAGGGAACTTCTGCCGCTGTGTCCATCTAGGGCAGGTATGCTAGAGCCACTGGCATCCCTGGGAAGATGGAAGTCAGCAATCTCTCTTTACCTGAGTCTCAGAAACTTCCTTTGCGCCTTCATGTTTTGAATTTGAACTTAAGATCTGAGGATTGGTTCACAATATGCATGTTGTTCAAACCACGGGTACACTTTTTAGTCGAAGGGTTTGCCGTCCCTTTGGTACTTTATTTGGTTTGGCCTTTCATAGGCTTTCTGGCTTTTTCCAACTAGACCCCAACATGCTCCAACAGCAAGGCTCTGTCTGAGAAGCAGGTGCAGCACCCTGAGACTCCCTCCGTGCCCTTCAGCTCTTCTAGTGAAGCCTCTCTGTGCCATGGAAGAAAATGAACACATTCTCTCTTTCCTGCTGCACCAGAGAATGCACATTGTTTTTTGAGGGAGGATGGTGGTAGTGGTAGAGCATCCTTTTCATTCACAAGCCAAACTCCCATTCATACCTCCTTCCTCCTTGATTTGAGCAGGTTCAGGGGTTTATGGCTTTTAAAAATTTGTTTTTCATGTGCTTCTCTCTCAAGGAGGAAAGATAGAACAAAGGGAGGGAAGGATTCTCAAAGTTCATTCCATAAAAGGATGTTTGTGAAGCTCTGTAGCATGGTCTTTTACTTCAGGTCTGCAGAAATTAACAGGTACTTTCACTGGGGTTTATTCATAAGCTGCAATGGTAACTTATATTCCTTTCGATAAGAAAAGAGAAGATGATAGGGTAAGAGTTTGATTCTATAGATATTTGATAAATATTTATTATATTCTTGATACTTTGCAACGTGCAGGATACACAACTAAAAGAGATACCGATTATGATTCATGCTCTCATGAAATTCTCAGCCTCATGGGAGAGGGAGAGAATAAATGCTTGAATATCACACAATGTGGCAATGCAACAACAGGTCATGCCACGGAAACATAGGAAAGTAGTGGGCATCTGCGCCTGTGAGATCACAGCCAACATCCAGAGATCTCAGTCTTGTAGATGGGGCTGGTGTGAGGTGTTGGGACGTGGGGAAGGAATTCTAGGTGGGGAATGACATTTATTTACAAAGGTGCAGAGGCATGAAAGAGGAAGTTGTTTCAGGAAAATGTAAGCCACCTGGGTCAAGGGACACATTTATAGGAATGAATTCTGTGGGGAAAGGAGCAATGTGGGTCTGGGCAGTCAGAGAAAGCTTCCCAGAGGGAGATGGAATTTGCTAGGGCCTTAAAACAAAGAGTACACTTGGAGAGCTCGAGTGGAAGGCAGAATTCCTCGAAGAGGGAAAGCAGACGAGGGAATGAGATGAGGTAGGGTGTTTACGATGTACTTGGGGTGGGCCATCCTTGAGTTTGGTTGGAGCAGAAGAACTTGAGCGTGTAAAGAATGGGTGATAATGCTGGGGAAGGAGCAGCTGGTAGAGTGGTGGAGGAACTTGAAGGCAAGTAATGAACGTAGACCTGACTCTTTGGGAAACGAAGGCCTAGTAAATGATTTTGAGCAGGAAAGATGGGTGAGGTTTGCTACACCTTGGGTGTGTAGCTGTGTGGGGGACATCTCACTGCTAGGGTTGTTCTAAATGGCTTTGCTTGCTCCTCAGTCCATAAGAATTGTCTTTGACAAGAATCTGAGAACAACTGACCCCAGAGAGACACAGAGACACAGAGACACAGAGGCAGAGAGACAGAGAGACAGAGAGAGAATGACAGAAATGGAGATAGAGCAGTCATTGCAGGTTGTGAGTGGCTGACCTCAGAGTTCACGAAGCAGATAGCTGCGCCTTTGTGAGTGTGCATGGGCCACAGTCTGGCCCCTGTTCTCCCCTGGTTGCATCTTTGATTTCCACTCTCCTCTGGTCATCCACTTCAGTCACAGGGACATCTTTCCTGCTACGGCCTCAGGTCTTTGTATGGCTGTTTCCTCTTTTCAAAGAAGCCTCACTTCCTCTCCTACATCAGATCTTTACTCAAAGGCTGCTGTTCAACTGTGCCCGACCCAGGAGCCTTTGGAATAAACCAGACTGAGTGTGTAGCATGTTTTAATATCCCGACTTCTTCAGCGTGGCGGGATGTTGCATCAGGCTGTATGGAGGAGAGGCCTTGGTGCTGGCAACGGTTGGGGCGGAGATGATTTTAGATCTGATTGCACCACACATGGCAGCATAATTGCCAATCAGTCCAGGAGAGATTAGATTCAAAGCTGCATTCACGTGGCTGGGTCCCACCTTGGAATTATTCTAAACTAAGGCAGCGCTGGAGCCTACAATCCCCTCAGGGCTACAGAGAGACTCAAGCTTGTTTTCATCCCAGCTACTGGAGCCCTGCTGGGCCATCGAGCCCCAATCAGGGGGCTGTCAAGGGGCAATCCTGATGCTGCCCCTTTGTGAAATTGCTCAGGAAGTCAGGACAACCTCAGGGTCCTTAATGAGCTCAGCAGCCAGGGGCTTCCACTGCAGACCCCAGGAACAGGCAGGCACACGGCTGACATGGCAGGATGCTTGATCCTAATGTGTAGTCACCAGCTGCAAGACCAGTGGAAGCTGGGACATGTGGGCTGGCCCCAGAGTGAATTCAAAATTGACGCTGGCTGTGTCAGTTCAGATAGCAGTGCCTCCAGGAGGTGTGAGACTGTCCCTATTTCACTCCAGTTCTCAGAACTCTCAGGGTGAAATCACACATTCTGAATTTGAATATGAAGAATAATAAATGAGAAATGAAATCAAAACTCCTCATATATCAAATGCACCACTGCGCGGGAGACAGGACTTTAAATAGATTCACGTAGACACATTTCAAAACGGGCAATTTGGATATTAAAACTCAAATGCTATCTGTGGCTTTGGGGAGCAGTGCCAGCATGTTCAGAGGGCTGGGAACAGGCCCTTCCTGGAACCCTTGAACCCTCGTCCCTGATCCCTCTAGCCCGAGGACATGTCACCCACGGTGCAGGGTGCCCCTCTGCAGACAACATCCCTCCCCTCCAGCCCCATGCCAGTTAGAGTCTCCCTCAAAAACCCTGTGGATTTTTCACAACTAGAACTTGTAACACTAGCTTGTAATCATGAGTTTATTTTTCTGTCCCTCTCACTTCTTTGGGACAGGAACCCTGCCTCCCTCACCACTCACTGCCAGCCGCATGCCACAGCTTTGACTTGCCTCTTTAGCACCAGCATGTGCTGGACTTGGTTATAGGAAGGAGGGAGGAATAAAGCAAGGAAAAGGAGTAAAAGCCAACATCTACAAGAGCGTCCCTTGCTTCCCTCTCTGGCGATGGTGAAAGAGCACTGGCTATCTCTGGGACAGAGCAGTAGGCTATCAGGCTGAGAGCCCTGGGGGCTGCTAAGGGCGTCTGCCTCCCTCACCACTCACTGCCAGCCCATGCCACAGCTTCCAGCTGAACACAGCGAGGGCCAACTTTCTCCCTTTACTGCTCAGGGGCTGTTCCAGGGAATGGCTTTCATGACTTGTGAGAAGTTTTACTAATTACTTTTATTTTTACCGTTCCTTAATTTTATTCTCTAGGGGGGAAAAAAAGATATTCTTTCAGGATTGGTTAAGGAAGGGTACTCAGTAAATGCCTGGAGACAGTATAAAGTAGTTCTCGTGATTATATGGGATGGTCCGAATCTTCTAGGAGATTCCAGTCATGTTTTAAACACCAGCATGAAAGGCACTTCTAGGGCAGCTTCGAAAATTTGCAAATTGTCTTAGGGTTTGTCGGTGCTTTCAGAAGGGTGAAGACTTTTACTCTGACTTTAATACAAAGCACACGGATCTTTGTCTTTTTATTTATATAAGTTTGTGAGTACCGAGCCTATAGTTGAACAATCTGATGCCAAGAGATGTTGAATCTCCAATTTAAAGTCTTGCACTGTAAAGCTCTATATGTGGGTGCAAAAAGCTTTTCTGACCAAGAGAAATGTGATGTTCGACTCTGGTTAAAAGATCACAGATCCAGCTATGAATGTTTCTAACTTTACAAAGTCTTTGGTGAGGTGGTATGCAGTGTTTACAGGATAAATATGTGATGTGAATGGAGCCTGAGGTCTTGGAGACTTATATTTGACTTGTTGCTTTTCTGGAAGTTAAGCAGCATTAGCTTCTTCTCCAATATCAGTTTGCATTTAGAATCTGAGCTGTCATTCTGTTCTCAGAGAAGTGGTGTTGGAGGCAATTACTTAGGGATATTCCAGAGATTTCCAAATGCAAAGATTAATTATAGTCATTTTTAGATTTCACAAAAACAGTTGTTTAAGAAAAAAAAATGGCCACAAAACTGCTTTGCGATCATGCTCAATTTATCAAGGTACATGGAAATACAGTAAAATTACTATGGTTTTTTTGTTTTGTTTTGTTTCATTATTTCAACTAAGAACTACCAAATTCATTTTGCAGCTATTTTGGGAAATAGTAGGACAACATGAGTAATATTATGAATGACTGCTTTGCTTCTAGGTTCTTGTGAGCAGAGCTAGAAGTTAAAGTTGTGGGTTTAAACTGAAACCCCCAAATCAAACCCCATACTGCAGGATTCTTCCTTACCTTACCCATTCTGTACTTGTCTCTCCTTTTCTTACAGTCATAACCCTGGTTCTCAAAAATTTCAAAATATTTACCCACGTACTCTAACATGCACAAAATAGATTCAGAATCAGTGCATCGATACAAACCCATGAGGCAAAGTTCAGAATTTCTTTACAGTTCTTTTTGTTTTACACATGGTGCATAAAACACACACACACACACACACACACACACACACACACACACACACACACAGGAGAGGTGCAGAAAGCCTCACTCTCATTCTTATCTTTTCCAACCAATTTCCTCTCACCCCTATAGGTAAATATTTTTGTTTGTTTGGGCTTTATGCAACCTGGGCTTCCTTTTACAAAATATGCATATGTATGTGATCTTATTTCTACTTCTTTCTTAATGAGAAGTTAACATACTAGGTATACACTTTTGCACCTTGTCTTCCCACTTAGAAGTATGCCCTAGAAATTATTTCGTGCCAGTTCATGGAGGCTGAAACGTCATTCGAGATGCAGTTTACATGGTGCTGAATGTCAGCACTGATGGATTCAGGATTGGTTAAAGAAGAGGACTAAGTAAATGCCTGGAGACAGTATAAAGTAGTTCTCATGCATAAACCTGCACAGCCTCGGCTGGCTCTCTGTACCTGGCAACAGGCCTGGACTTACAGAAGTACAATTCCTCACCCACTGTAATAGAAAACAAGCAGTCTACAGCACCCCTCTGTATTCTCCTCCCCGCTGTTGAGACCTTCGGCTTCCTCGCTCCCCTCTCTGTCACGGGTAGAAAATCACCAAAGCCAAGAGACAACCACTGGCCCTCCTCTGTCCACTGGTTAGTTAGTCCCATCCTCCTCATCTTATTAATTTTCTTTTATCAATTTGATTTGTCTCTGAAGAAATACATCTTCTTGTGCTATATTTATATGTATTTCTCTTTTTCCCCATTGTAAGCCCCCCTACATAAGCACCATGTCAACGGTCTGCCCCAGTATATGGGAAAGTGTCTTTAAGTGCTCATGGCGGTTGTGGTTCTTGAGATGCATTAGGGAAACTGGCATGTGAGTGTTGGTAATGTGTGTTGCCAAAGGATTGATGAGATGAGAGTGCTCCTGGATTCCTGACCGGGACCCAGTCTGACCAGAGGGCTCCCTTGGTCTCTGAGCCCCACTTGGAGTCTTGGATGGAGAGACCTCGTCCGTTTCAGTTTGCCCTGGGTGACAGACAGGACAGAACACAGAGCTCTTCAAGCGGCTGGAGCCTTCCTATCCATTGTCACTATTTTCTCTCCAGTTGCCTTAACAGTAAATGCTCTTATTGCTCCTGGGGATGTGGTCTTTGATCAATTGTTTACACTAAGCCAGGCCTCAGGATTTTCCTCTAGAAGCCAGAAGGAGAGAAGCTCTACCAGTCTACGCCCTCGAGCTGGAGGGGCTGAGGCTTTTAACTTCTCTTCATCATTTCCTTCCACTTCCCTGCTTCTTTTTTCTTCTTCTACTTTTCCAGTTTCCCAACTTTCTTCCTTCTCCCTCCTCTTTTCCTTTTTTCCAAATCATTCCTTTTCTCCATTGCTCTGCCACAAAAGCTGCCTTATATAGATTCTTTCTGTTTCATTATTCTCTGATTTTTTTCCTTCTAAATGAAAGAACATGTTATACAACCCCGAAAGCATACTTCAAAAATCAAAATAAACAATGCTCTGAATAGATATAAAGGTCACAAATTCGTTTCTTTTATCTGGGGAGGGAACAGGGTGTCAAGCTACAGGTATAAGCTTTTGGGAGTAATGATATGTTAATAGCAGCTACTAGTCAACAGAAAATTACATACAAGCAGGGAAGTGTTGGCGTGGCGGGAACATCATGTTGAGAACCTGCGGTGGGTAAATGCAAAATAAGAGATTCGAAAAAGGTGAGTAATGTTTAGAAATGAAATAAAAAAATACCAGTGTGATCCCGATGACATGCAAATAATACGAAAACTCACCAGAAATTCCTGGACGATATTAATTGAAATAATCTTTCAGTTAAATTCTTTAAATAATTAGAAAGTTCACCTACAATTCGGGCTGTGATAAAGACTCCGTTTAAGGCCATTCCTGTCACTTGGTCCATTCTCTGTCAGAGGGAACTAAGTTAATCAAGTTCCTGGAACTTGGGCTGCTAGGAATTTACAAGGATACTTTGAAAACGGCAAAGTAGGATTGATCAGTGAATACTGGAGCTTTTCGCCACGAATGATTCCCTAGTGCAAAAGGAAGAGGAGTTGGGGATGGCAGGGGTGTGATTCTTCCTTGCTCAAATTCTAATGACCCCTCGATCTGATTATTATTTCCCAAAACATGCATTTTCAAAGTCTATTTTGGCAGTGAAGTTGATACTGGGGTAAAAACTAGTTTATGAGTCACTCTAACAAACTGAATTTTAACTGTCTCCTGTGTTATCTCTAGGAAAGTGATGTCCGATGTTCAAAATAATGAAACTGAGCACTATGAAAGCATGAGGAGTTTTTTAACAATCTAAAGTTAAATCACGTTCAGTATTCTTTTATTGTTCAGTGCTGGGCAGCCTATCTCTTTGATAACTGGTAATCTCCACATGCCTATATAGTCAACTTGCTGCCAAGCCACCTTGAGCCTCATGCTCAGTCAATACATCACCATCAGCTCAGTGCTAAGGCCAGAAGCCCGGGGGTCGCCCTTCTCTCATCGCCATGCTCCAAGAATATTGACGTCCATCTGTTTCACTTCACCTATTTCCACCGGTCTAGGCCAGACGGCCATCGCCTTTTACCTGCCTACATAGCAGTCTCCTGACCTGTCTTCCACCTCTCTCTTGCCTGCTTCCCCATGGAGCATAGGGGATAACCTTTAAGATGATCAGCCAGATCATTAGACTTCTTTGTTTGAAACTTTTCTGTGGCTTTCCTTCATGGATAGAAGGAAAACGAATCCCAAATCACAGTCACCAGGGTCCCGCTCCATATCGTCCCAATCTGACAGTTCATAGTCTCACTGGCTTAGCCCTGGGGCTTCTGCATGCCGATTTGTGTCCCCCTCAGGGCTTCTGCATTTGCTGTTCCCTTGGCCCATGACTAGGACTCAGTTTAATTGTCACTTCTGCAAAGGCCACCTAGTGAGGGACACACAGTTGGTGTTCTGTCAGGGCACCCTGGTGACATTTGCTGTGGACTGCCACTGGAGTTTGAGCTCTCACGTGAAGAGAATGCCTTGAACTCAGTCACCGTAGGAATCGGGTGCTTGGCACCATGACTGGCATGTTATAGGTGCCCCAAAACATGTGTCAGTTGAAAAAGCAAAACACAATTGTTAATGAAGCAGAGGAACCTATTCTCTGGCCAAAAGAAACAATGAGGGCCCGTGAAATTGTGTTTAGTGTTTATGTAGGTAGTTCAGCCCTTGAAGGTTGTCACAAACTTAGAGAGGTGAGACAATAGGTAGAAACACATCCAAGCAACTACTTCATGGGGAGGTACCTGGTGCTCATCACTGCAGAACAGGAAAAGAGACACTAAAAATCACTGACACTGAACCTGAAGCATATAGCATGATTTAAGACAAATGAGAAAGCAAAACAGTAAGAACTGGCAGAATTGCTGTGAAGATAGATGAAGAAACGTCTTAAAAAGCACTAGCCGTGTAGAAAGTGTGTACTCAGTTTTAGTTAAATCTAAAGTAACAACATCAGCTTGGGAATAAATCTGAAGGTTAGGGTAATTTTTATCTTCTATCCTTTTTCTGAGTCATGATATTTGGTAAATCAAGAAGTGAAGGGGCTAAAGCCATCAGCTCACTGTATGGCAAGTTCAGATCCCTCCTGTCGGCCACATGTTCACACAGAGGTTATGAGTCGTATCTTCCAGAATGAATCCCATCAACATACATTGCCTAAACAGCTTTCCAAGCATCTTGGTGTTTGTCATTTAGGTATCTACTATTTTTAAGATTGCCATTTAATAAAAAGCTTACACGTAGTATGTAGTACATACTGAAAAAGTTAAAAGCTAAAAGAGACAAACCTAATTATTTGGCTCTTACCTCTGGGTGAACATAACTCTATTGGATTCTCAAAGAGTATTATAACCAAAGAAAGAATTATTATATTGAATGAGTTAAAAATCTGTAAGCACCAACTACAGACAGGAGGATATTGTCTGAGATCCTCCAATTCTAAGCAATCACTGTATAAACCTACCCAAAACCTAGATCATCGAACATATTCAGACACGGGGCCTACATCATCGAAGAAACCTTGTACCTCAAAAGCCACAGCAGATGTCCTTCCAGGGCTAGAAATTTATTTTCTAAACTAACAACTACAATAAACTCTAAGTCCACACGCAGAGAACTGAGATGCTTTCCTCTGCCTGTTTAGTGTCCTCAGTATCTGTGTCAAGTGTCTATTCTAATTGCCGTGAGGTTTGCCCTATGAGCAGGCAAACACCCCTGACCATTTCAATATTTACTGAGCATCTGGAGAAGTGTCCTATGTGGTCAGATGTTCGGTAAGCAGTACTGTCTTCTTGCTGCCCATGCTGTGGTTGTAGTTGACAATGTTGCAAACGTTTCTCGACACTTTTCAAGATGACTGTGCTTTGTGGTATGACTTACCGTCTACACCTTCCTCAATAGATTATAAGCATGTCATGTGCACAGCCCAAGTCTAATAAAAAAGTTTGTACACAGCAAAAGGCTCAACACATTTCTGATTAAGGACAAAATGCATCTGTAATCCTACATCAAGTAGCATACGCACAGCTAATAGTGATTGATAAATGTTTCTTGTATTATAAATAAAGCTATACTCTTACATGTACATGTGGATGAATGGATGAAGCCTCAGGAAGGTATCCCTTTTTTCATTTGTAAAACGTAGAGAATCATACTCACTTACAATGCCTCAGTCTGGGGTATTAAACAGAATAGGTCTACACAAGCACATCTGTTGTCCGATATGTTACTTGCTGTATCACAAACATCCTTCTGCACAAATCCTCAAATGAACAAACCATTTGTATAAACACACACACACACACACGGACACACAGAGAGAGTAAAACAATGCTGCTAGCAGACTAACCTGGGACTACACAGTAAGAGATGCTGGTAGATTTGCGTTTGTTTTAAAACCAAGAGTCGGGGGGAGGCCATCGTGACCCATGAGTAGGCCATTTTCTGGCAGTTAGCAAGTGACCTGAGGAATTTAAAAACCTGGAGGAAAATCAAAGGCCCTTAAGAAAACTAAAAGTAAATGAAAATGTCCAGTTGGTCATTAATCACCAGGAATTGTCCGACCTGGGAGGTGGGGGCAACATTACTGCTATTATAAACTATACAAATGTAAAGAAGAAAGTAATTACCTCCTTTATACACTGAAACGTTAAATGTGGAACTGCTTGTTACCATGGCCACACCGGACTGTTTACAGAGTGGGGCTTTTCCTGGCTGTGGAGGGCTGATTCTGTAGTCAGGGAGAATGCAGCACTTCCCTGTAATGACATTCATTAGGGTTCCTTTTTATCAGTAGGTCTTTTGTTGGAAAATAAAATTTGATTGGTTATGCACATGCCTTCACAAATAAAAACATTTAGAAAAGAGAAGGGTCAGGAACTGACGGTTATCAATATGACATCAGATGAACTTCTTCAGCGGAAGGTGGAAGTGACACCACGCTGAGATGTGTGGGCATAGCTCTGTCCTGGCACATCAACAAAATCATTTCACAGCGACCCCAGATCGCCTCCCGATTCTTGAAACCTATTATTTGTTAATTATTTTGTCAGTGAATCTGTTCTCAAGATTCTGCTGAGATGCAGGAGCCTTCTGGTAGGTGTCTATGGGCAAACACACAGGGAACAACACAAAGCCTAATTAAACAGGGATTAAGGAGCCACCCAATGACTCTTTCATTAAAACCTTAAAAACTACAATTGAAATTGAAAACAATTGTGACATCTCTGTAACTAATCAAATCATGATTTCATTTCAAGAGATTCATGCCCACTGACCAAGGATGGGGAGACTGGAGTTGTCCTTATATTTTGTTTCTCTCCGACTTTATTGCCCCAGACGATCACTCTTCAATTTAAGAAACCATCATTTTCTCCTTTTTTCCTGAATGTCCCAGTAACTATGTGTTTTACAGGAATAACAATATTCCCCCCAAAAAGAATACTAGAGTCTCGCTTTTGGGATCTGAAACCACCACAATCACACATTCATTTCTGAGATTTTATGTCAAAAAGGAAACAGAACCTGCTTCTGGCTTTGTACAGTGTTGAGTTCTCATGTGGTTGCTGAACCAATTACAGGAGCAGATCGGAATCCACCTGGCAGCTCGCTCCAGCCTGGCCCCGTCTCCGATCCACAAACTGATGATCACATCTGGGAGGAGAAAAGAGCAGATTTGCAGAGGGAGAATTTAAAAACTTTTGAAACAATTTCACAAATGTCTATTGAAACTCAAAAAAAAAAAATCGGCTGATATTTTGTTGGTTATTTTCATTTCACTTTTAATATAATTCGTCTTTATTATGTTTTACAAAAAAGTTATTCTGTGAAAGCTTAGACATTTCAATAAAATACTAGTTCTTCACGGCAGAGTTGGTTGTCTCAGTCACACAGATTGCTTCCTTAAGATGGAACAACAGCAGTGAGTAGCAAAGACCTACCTTCCTGGAGGGATTAATTTCATGGCTTACTTTTTAGACTTTTTCTTTTTCTTTTTTTTTTTTTTG
>NW_024350775.1:0-4514 GCF_902729225.1 Pteropus medius | reverse complement strand
TGAGCAGGTGGCTCGGTGCCTGCGGGGCACCTGCGGGGCGCGCGCGCACGGGGAGCCTGCGGGGCCTGGGCATCTGGCCTGTGCGGTCCGCCTGCGGGGCGCGCGCGGGGAGCCTGCGGGGCCTGGGCATCTGGCCTGTGCGGTCCGCCTGCGGGGCGCGCGCGGGGCCTGGGCATCTGTGACCGCGGCGCTTCGGCCTGCAGCCCCCTCTGCAGCCAACGGCGTGGCCGTCCCACTGAAGGACACGGCGCCACGTGCGCGGGCAAACGGAGGGCGGTGGGAAGGCCTAGCGTTTATGGAGGGGCCGCTGGGAGGGAGGTCCTCGGGTCGCGGGAGAGGCCGCTAGAGAAAGGTCTGGAGTCGCAGAGAATTAGACGTCCTTGAAACCAAGCGAGAGCCGGCCCCACCGGCAGGGCCCGTGCGTCTCCCAGGACGCCCCGGAGAAGCGCGGGCGGCAGGTGGGCTCCGCGGAGGGACGTGGCCCAGCGCCCTCCGAGACCGGGCCTGGACACTCGAGCCGGCACAGAGGCGGCGTCGGCGCCACCCACGGCTCCATGTCTCCCCTCGCCTCCCCCAACGGGAGACGCCTGCCCGCCTGCGGCCGCGGCCACCGTACCTTGATCACCTTGAAGCTCAGGAAGCTTCTGTGGAGCATGATGACCTTGTACTCCGCCGCGCCCTCGTCCACCACGTGGCGCAGCGTCAGCAGCTCCTCCCTGTTGGACAGCACCGCGCCCCTCCAGGCCGGGTCGCCCTCGTGGCAGATGACGACTTTCTTCTCAAAGGACTGGATGGCCTCGTACAGGACCACTGGGTCCTCGAACTCATCAGGGCACGTGAACTGGGCCTGGGGGAAAGAGGCCCGGCGGTGGGCTCACTGGGGACCAGGAAGCTGATGCTCCGCCGGGTGCGCGATGGCCACCCGCCAGTGACCCGCAGGCAAGGTCCACTCCCACGTCTCACTCGCCACTGCCGCCCCTCTGAACCCTGGACTGGACGGAGGACGCCCCCGCCCCATTGCCCGTTGCCGGGTGAGCCTCGGGAAAGAGCTTCGTGGCTGGGTTCCCCTGACTTTTCTGTACAGTTAGGGGCACCTCTGATCTGTCATTTTCTCTGGCCAGGTCCATCTGAGAATGTCACCGCCTCCTAGAAGCTCTGGGGGGCAGAGTGCCACTGGCCGTGTCGGGAGTAGCCGCATGGCCTCAACACGTGGCTTCCTAAGTAACCAGCCCGCTCGTGAACATCCTGCCGAGAAAGGCGGCCCCATTTTTGAAAGCTTATTTTCTTTCTTAACGTTTTAGGCGCATACTCTTTTTTACAAAAACGGATCGTCACCTGGTGAAGCTTCAGGGACATCCTGATGGCCGGGGCGACGACTTTGTGCAGCAGGTCCATGTCGGCGAACACCCACTCATCCTGAGCGGTCATCCTGAAGTCGCCTTTGAAGAGGGCGTGGAGACCGTACAGGAACGAGTCCAGGCTGAAAAACAGAGCCCGTTACTGTTCTCCTCAGCGGACAAACGGCGTCCGAATCCCGTCGCTTCGAGCCCGAGTCTCCCACCTGTCACGTCCCAAGTGACCTTGGTGTCTTTACACTGACGCAGCAGAAGGGAGGGTCCTGGACTCGCCCACGGGACCCCTGACCAGAGCCCGCATCGCAGCCTCACGACAAATGGGGTCACAGTCGTCAGTAATTTTAGGAGCCACCGACGAACTTGGTAGCTCAGTGAGACAGTGGAGGTCGTGGTCGGCACCGGCCTGCCACGTACAGTGACCTGCTGTGGTAGTGCCACCCACACCCCGCTTGTCAGGAGGTGACGGGCTAACCGTGGGTTACATCCTGGGCGCTTTGTTCTTCGTGTTTCTAGATATCATTTTTGGGCTGCGTGAATCATCGTAAAACCTGGATTCTACAACACGGCCAGAGAAACGAAGGCACCGGGAACGGCAAATCGATCGCTTAGATCCCCAGAGAACATGTCCGCCTCCTCTAACGGCGAGCAGAAGCAGCAGGAGAGACAGGGTTTCCCAGGGGCGCCCAGGTTTCCACGCTTCTAGGCTTTTCCTTCTTGAGTCAGTTTCCCGCGAGTCTGAGCATCATTGGGCGAAGAAGCCGTGTGTATGTGTATGTGTGCATGCGTGTGCATGCGTGTTCATTGCTGTGCCGGAAAAGATGTCCCGCTTCTGCCTCAGCATGACTTCACCCCCAGCAGACACTGAGACCATAAAGCAGGGTCCTAGGGATCCCCGACTGTAGCGACTCCTACTTTGTCTTCCTGGTTCCCGATCCAGCTTCGCGCTAAACTCAGCCGGAAGCCGATGCTGACGTAACCGCTGCTGAAGGGTGCAGATGAGATCGGCACCTAAGCACAGCAGTTCCCGGCCTCCCGGGAAGGGCCACTTTCTGGCTGTCACCCACAGAGCCGGCCACTGACCATGCTGTGGCCCGGGGTTTGTCTGAGGCTTACACTTTAACGGTCCAGCACATTCAGCATCCTCGACCATCGCCGTTCGTGACACAGACAGATCGGGGTTCGCTGGCTGAAGCAAATTTGCTTGTCCTCTCATATGTCGGCTTCTTTGTTCACGGGGGTCGGGGGAGGGCTGGGGGTGCACACACTCTGTTCCATCCAGAGCTGGGGTTGCTCACACCCTCTAGGCCCGACTGCTGTTCACAATCCCTGACCAGCTCGGCCCAGTTATCGCCGGCACCCTCTCTCACTGGTTCTCAGCTCGTGGCAACTTTGCCTCCCAAGGGACATCTGGCAATGCCCGGAGACATTTTTGAGTGTCACAAATGAAGGGGTGTCCTACTGGCTTCCAGTGGGAGAAGCCAGGCGGGTGCCGCTACCATGCCCAGGACAGCCCCCCACGACCAGGAGCCAGGCGGCCCCAGTGTCCTGAGTGCGCTGTCGAGAAGCCCTGGTCCTTCAGAAAACAAGAGCACGCCTGGGGACGCGGGTTCAAAGAGCGCGTCCACTGCTCTTTGACGCTTAATATGTGAGAGTAACTCGCTGGGTCTCATAAGTACACCTAAAGGCATACGCCTGCTCGTGAAGTTATACGAGGACACGGTGTGTGCACACACACTCACACAAGTGCAAGTACACACATGTACACTCCCATGTGCACGCACATGCACACACCGTGCACATACATACACACACCCACACAGTGCACGCACACATGCAGGCACACACATGCACACGATACTCTCACACACATGTGCACACGCACATTCCCATGCCAGGAGCCACTCCTACCTTGAACGTGGACATATTAACTAAACGAAATAAAATAGAACCAAATGGAATCCATCATCGTATGGAAAGGATGACACGCCGCGACCACGCAGAGTGCGCCTCACGAGTTTAAGGGGGTTCGGCGTGAAGAGCTCTGTTAGGGTGATCCATTAATTAGTAGGTTTAAGGGAAGAATATCATCAGGATATTGGGGAACACACATCCGGGGCCGCTCGTGGAAACCGCCTGGCGAGCCATGAAAACTCCCGGCCCGCAGTCCGCCCACGGTGGCTCCGACCGGGGTAGGCCCGGGCCTCGGGAGACTTATTAAAGTTCTCCAGGAGACATCTGGGAACCTGCCACCGCTTCGGATGATGACAAGGTGACTGATGACGTTCATAAAGGCACTTCTCCAGAGTGCCAGGAGCAGAAGGCGAACCGGCAGCGAGGCCGTGGGGGCTCCGAGCGAGCGTTTGGGCTTGAAAGGTCAAGAGCGCTTTGCGAATACAAGACCTGCGGGACAGAGCGGGCGGCGGGGAGGAGAGCTAGGGGAGAGCTTGATTTTGTTCTTTAAAAGGACAAAAAGATCTAGTAGAAAGAGATTGAAAAGGCAGGAGAAGGGGCGTCCCGTCGATCAGGCCCCCACCGAGGCAGGCAGAGCGGGGCTTAGACCAGAGCACAGACGCGAGAAAAACGAGCGTGAATTTTTCCAGGCCCTCACGTGCACACCTTCCCCTAATCTTCCCATCATATCTGCAGGGACTCTGGGGACACACGAGGGCAGAACTCCCGGCTTCTGGCTGCCCACGTCAGCACCACTTTCAGATCTTGTCCTTGACAGTGATGGAAAACATCTTCCCACGGGCCTAGCGTGATTTATCATGGACAGGACAATTCGGAAGAAGTAGCAGCCATCCGAATTTCAAGTAAAGAAAATGAGAACAATCTGTCAAAAAAAAAAAAAATGCAGGCGGGTGCCAACCGTCTCCCCAGTACCTGAGCGCCATGCCGTGAGCGGCTGTCCCCAGAGCCCGCCTCCCGAGGGTACACAGGGCGAAGGACAGGGTCACCAGAGGAGAGTCCTCGTCACAGTCCAGGCTCTTGGGAGGCTGCAAGAGCAAGGCCGTTAGTTCGAGGTCGCACAGGAGCCAGCAGGCCCCCACCCGGCGTCGCAAGTGCAGAGTTGCGGGTGCTTTATAAGTCAGCCACGGAGGTCGACGGGTCCCTGCTGAAAGGACCCAGGCGAGGGACCTCTCTGCTCGTGGTGGCACA
>NW_024350774.1:0-733 GCF_902729225.1 Pteropus medius | reverse complement strand
ATTTAATGTATGCCCTCAAGTTTCATCCATGTTGTTATAAATGGCAAGATTTCCTTCTCTCTCATGGCTGAAATTATATATCTATATCTGTATCTATCTATCTATCTATCTATCTATCTATCTATCTATCTATCTATCTATCATCTATCTATTTTTTATTCATTCTTCCACTGATAGACACTTAGGTTTTTCCATATCTTGGCTGTTGTGAATAATGCTGCAGTGAATATGGGAGTGCAGATATCTTTTCGATGTCCTGTTGTCATTTCCTTTGGATATATACTCTGAAGTAGAATTGCTGGATCATATGTTAATTCTACTTTTAAAATTTTGAGAAATCTTTATAATGTTTACCATAGTGACTGAAACAATTTAGATTCCCACCAAGAGTGCACAGGATTCTCTTTTCTCCACATCCTTGCTAACACATGATTTCTTGTCTTTTTTATAATAACCACTGTAACAGGTGTGAGGTGATATCTCATTGTGGTTTTGATTTGAATTTCCCTGATAATTAGTGATGTTGAGCATCTTTTCATGTACCTGTTGGCCATCTGTATGTCTTCCTTGGAAAACTATCTAAAAAGCTTCTCTGCCTATTTTTCAATTAGATTGTTTTTTATTATTAAGTTGTAAGCGTTCTTTATATATTTTTGGGTATTAACTATTTATCAGATATATGGCTTGAGAATATTTTCTCATTCCATTCACTGTCTTTTAATTTTGTTTTTTT
>NW_024350773.1:0-531 GCF_902729225.1 Pteropus medius | reverse complement strand
CAAAAATGATTATTTCTAACTGACCTGTGATGTCAGAATATTAATATTTCTGTTTTTTCTTTAACACGAGGACTTTAAGAAAATATTCTTAATATCTCTTTAAAGGCAAATAGTTATCTACATTATTTAAGTAGTAAAGAGAACTCTAAATACCAGTTTATTCAGCTAGTGATGCTCTTACTATTTGATAGTTAAAACTACTCTTTCAGCATGCTAGATATTGACTCAATACTATGTGTTATGTACCAGAACTGGTACATAATACTATGTGTTATGTACCAGTGCTTCCTGATGCTAAGAATATCCTAACCTGTTCAACCAAGTTACTAAGCTTAATGATTTTTCATGGTTTATCTAGGATGTCTTAGAGTTTAGGAAAATTTGGGGGTAAATTCTGGTGGCATACTAACTCCACAGTTAGTTTACAGCCTTGTGCAATAGACCATATGTGTACTGTGGTCATTCTATTCACAGCACCTGTGTCAACTGAGTCCTAATGGAGTGTTAGCAGTTGGTTCAGAATTCCAACAT
>NW_024350772.1:0-1047 GCF_902729225.1 Pteropus medius | reverse complement strand
GACAGCGGACCCAGGGAGGCTTTGGCCCCTCCGTCCCTGGAGGCCGTCACCCGCTGGAAAGAGGTCAGTGGGGGGACACTGCAGACAGCTGTGGGTCTGATTTCGGCCTCCGTGTCTTATGAGCTTTGCGATCACCTCTTCGAGCCTTTCATTTCTTCATTTTGAATGTGTCCACGGGGACCATTACGACCATCCCAGGCAGAAAGGTGACGGAGAGGGAGGTGTCTGCTTCTGTCCTGAAGTCTGATTTCCAATGCGGAAAGCAGGAAGGAGCAGAGGCCTTAGGAAGGAGCCCCGGGGCCTCTGGGATGAAAAGAGATCATGCTGAATTGTGGCTCTGAACGCCCGGTGTCCACACTGCGGGGAGGTGGAGGTGCGAGGAGCGGCCTGTCTTCTGTGGTAGAGCAGGGGTCCAGGCAGGTTTCCTTCGAAAATCCACCATATACATATATATGTATATAGATGAACATATATATGCATATATATGTATATGGTAGATCTGGCAAAAAGCTCTCTAGTGACGTCCATTTTGAGCCGGAACTGCAGACTTCCGAGATACGGCTCACTTGCGGCAAATTCACGGCCCTCCCGGCGCCTCGGGGCTCTGAGGGCGCTGCGCGGTCGTCTGCGGGTACGGCGGTACAGAAGTTGCGGAAGCACTCACTGACACTTTGAGCCCCTAGAGGTACAAACGACGTCTCATTGCTCTCTGTGTCCTCGTGCAGAACTCCAGGCCACCCACAGACAGCGTACCCAGGGATGCTTTGGCCCCTCCGTCCCTGGAGGCCGTCACCCGCTGGAAAGAGGTCAGTGGGGGGACACTGCAGACAGCTGTGGGTCTGATTTCCGCCTCCGTGCCTTATGAGCTTTGCGATCACCTCTTCGAGCCTTTCATTTCTTCATTTTGAATGCGTCCACGGGGACCATTACGACCATCCCAGGCTGAAAGGTGAGGGAGAGTGAGGTGTCTGCTTCCGTCCTGAAGTCTGATTTCCACTGCGGAAAGCTGGAAGGAGCCGAGGCCTGAGGAAGGAGCCCCGGGGCCTC
>NW_024350771.1:0-1001 GCF_902729225.1 Pteropus medius | reverse complement strand
GAGGACTCTCCTGACACAGAGACGCTCTTAAGTCAGAAGGGACGTTCCGCTGCCTTTCACAGCAAAACGTAACTTGCCACGTGCAAACACACTGCAGCTGGAACTTCCACAAGGACACGTGTGTCCCCGTGAGAACCGGTCCTGCCGGGCCCTGGCATGCCTACGGTGGCCCTGGCCGGTGCAAAGCCCTCAGCACGCTTTCCCGTGGGCCTGACCCCAAACCATTCCGGACCACTTTCCAGCCCCTGTCCCCTGCTGCACGCCAGGACAGGAAGCACGGGTGTCTCCAAGTGGCCAGGCCCCCGACGTGGTTAGCTCTTGGCTCAAAACGGCTCTCACGTGGCCGAGCACACGGGCGACAACAGAGAGGCCATACAACTACTGTCCAGGGAGGACAGGAGGGCGAGCTCCGCCCCAGCCCCAGCCAGAGGGAGCTACCCGGGCGAGCGGTGATGGCCACGCTCGGACATGGTGTCACCGCACGGGAGACTGGCCTTTACCGTGGACAGGGGAGCGAGTCGCCACGTGAACCGCTGAGCAAGGCCGCGGACTAGGGAAAGCTGCCGGGCAGATCCTGAGTTGCACACTCTGACACCTAAGGGATGCTGACGACACCTCATCACCGCCACCACATCGGGACCCAGGCCAGGGGGCTCAGTCGCACCTGAACCCCGCGCGGCCAGCACGTGCCACTCGCTGAGGCTGCTGGGGAGCAGGGCCGCGCGGGGCCGCAGCCCGGCCTGGAGCCCCGCAGGCAGATGGATGAGCTCGGGGCACCGCACGGCCTGCCCCGCGCCATCGTCACGGGCCGCGGAAGCCGCGTGAGCAAAATGAGCTTTTCCAAAGGCAGAAATGGCAGAACGTGGCGAAACCCTGGATTCTGATCGACGGCACGTGACAAGACGTGGACGGGGCTGCGGCAGCTCCAGGGGGCAGCGCTTGAGGGGAGAAATGGCCCACGGGGTGGCTTCCGTCAGGAGGCGGGGTGACCACGGTGGCAG
>NW_024350770.1:0-5620 GCF_902729225.1 Pteropus medius | reverse complement strand
CGTGAATTTGCCGCAAGTGAGCCGTATCTCGGAAGTCTGCAGTTCCGGCTCAAAATGGACGTCAGCAGAGTGCTTTTTGCCAGAGCTCCCCTATTTATGTCTATATCTATATCTGTATCTGAATCTATAGAGATCTCTATATCTCTATCTCTCTCTTTCTCTCTCCCTCTCACTCTCTCTCTCTAACTACCTATCTATCATTCTATGTATCTATCTCTTTCTCTCACTCTTTCTATATATATATTCATATATATATAGTGATTTTTATACCAAAAGGCCGTATTTTCCTTAGACGTTTGAGACAAGACAGGCTGTTCCCTAGCATACTCCATCTTTCCCGGAGTGTGATCACCGGCTCCAGAGCCCCACCAGCAGACCCTTTTCATCCGAGAGGCGCCGGGGCTCCTTCCTAAGGCCTCTGCCCCTTCCTGCTTTCCGCATTGGAAATCAGACTTCAGGACGGAAGCATACACCTCCCTCTCCCTCACCTTTCTGCCTGGGATGGTGGTAATGGTCCCCGTGTACGCATTCAAAATGAAGAAATGAAAGGCTCAACGAGGTGATCCCAAAGCTCAAGAGGCACGGAGGCCGAAATCAGACCCACAGCTGTCTGCAGTGTCCCCCAACTGACCTCTTTCCAGCGGGTGACGGCCTCCAGGGACGGAGGGGCCAAAGCATCCCTGGGTACGCTGTCTGTGCGTGGCCTGGAGCTCTGCACGAGGATACAGAGCGCAATGAGACGTCGTTTGTACCTCTAGGGGCTCAAAGTGTCAGTGAGTGCTTCCGCAACTTCTGTACCCCCGTACCCGCAGACGACCGAGCATCGCCTCGGAACCCCGAGGCACCGGGAGGGCCGTGAATTTGCCGCAAGTGAGCCGTATCTCGGAAGTCTGCAGTTCCGGCTCAAATGGACGTCACTAGAGAGCTTTTTGCCAGATCTACCATATACATATATATGCATATATATGTTCATCTATATGCATATATATGTATATGGTGGATTTTCGAAGGAAACCTGGGTGGACCCCTGGTCTACCAGAGAAGGCAGGCCGCTCCCAGCACCTCCACCTCCCAGGAGTGTGGACACCGGGCGTTCCAGAGCCACAATTCAGCAGGAACTCTTTTCATCCCAGAGGCCCCGGGGCTCCTTCCTGAGGCCTCTGCTCCTTCCTGCTTTCCGCATTGGAAATCAGACTTCAGGACGGAAGCAGACACCTCCCTCTCCCTCACCTTTCTGCCTGGGATGGGGTAATGGTCCCCGTGTACGCATTCAAAATGAAGAAATGAAAGGCTCAAAGAGGTGATCGCAAAGCTCAAGAGGCACGGAGGCCGAAATCAGAGCCACAGCTGTCTGCAGTGTCCCCCAACTGACCTCTTTCCAGCGGGTGACGGCCTCCAGGGACGGAGGGGCCAAAGCATCCCTGGGTACGCTGTCTGTGGGTGGCCTGGAGCTCTGCACGAGGATACAGAGAGCAATGAGACGTCGTTTGTACCTCTAGGGGCTCAAACTGTCAGTGAGTGCTTCCGCAACTTCTGTACCGCCGTACCCGCAGACGACCGAGCATCGCCCTCAGAGCCCCGAGGCGCCGGGAGCGCCGTGAATTTGCCGCAAGTGAGCCGTATCTCGGAAGTCTGCAGTTCCGGCTCAAAATGGACGTCAGTAGAGTGCTTTTTGCCAGAGCTCCCCTAGATATATCTATATCTATATCTCTATCTGAATCTATAGATATCTCTATATCTCTATCTCTCTCTCTTTCTCTCTCCCTCTCACTCTCTCTCTCTATCTACCTATCTATCTATCTATGTATCTACTATTTCTCTCACTCTTTCTATATATATATTCATATATATATAGTGATTTTTATAACAAAAGGCTGTATTTTCCTTAGACGTTTGAGATAAGACAGGCCGTTCCTAGCACCTCCATCTTCCCGGAGTGTGGACACCGGGCGTTCCAGAGCCTCAATTCAGCAGGATCTCTTTTCATCCGAGAGGCCCCGGGGCTCCTTCCTAAGGCCTCTGCCCCTTCCTGCTTTCCGCATTGGAAATCAGACTTCAGGACGGAAGCATACACCTCCATCTCCCTCACCTTTCTGCCTGGGATGGTGGTAATGGTCCCCGTGTACGCATTCAAAATGAAGAAATGAAAGGCTCAAAGAGGTGATCCCAAAGCTCAAGAGGCACGGAGGCCGAAATCAGACCCACAGCTGTCTGCAGTGTCCCCCCACTGACCTCTTTCCAGCGGGTGACGGCCTCCAGGGACGGAGGGGCCAAAGCCTCCCTGGGTCAGCTGTCTGTGGGTGGCCTGGAGCTCTGCACGAGGATACAGAGAGGAATGAGACGCCATTTGTACCTCTAGGGGCTCAAAGTGTCAGTGAGTGCTTCTGCAACTTCTGTACCCCAGTACCCGCAGACGACCGAGCACCGCCCTCAGAGCCCCGAGGCGCCGGGAGGGCCGTGAATTTGCCGCAAGTGAGCCGTATCTCGGAAGTCTGCAGTTCCGGCTCAAAATGGACGTCACTAGAGAGCTTTTTGCCAGATCTACCATATACATATATATGCATATATATGTTCATCTATATGCATATATATGTATATGGTGGATTTTCGAAGGAAACCTGGGTGGACCCCTGGTCTACCAGAGAAGGCAGGCCGCTCCCAGCACCTCCACCTCCCCGGAGTGTGGACACCGGGCGTTCCAGAGCCACAATTCAGCAGGAACTCTTTTCATCCCAGAGGCCCCGGGGCTCCTTCCTGAGGCCTCTGCTCCTTCCTGCTTTCCGCATTGGAAATCAGACTTCAGGACGGAAGCAGACACCTCCCTCTCCCTCACCTTTCTGCCTGGGATGGTGGTAATGGTCCCCGTGTACGCATTCAAAATGAAGAAATGAAAGGCTCAAAGAGGTGATCGCAAAGCTCAAGAGGCACGGAGGCCGAAATCAGAGCCACAGCTGTCTGCAGTGTCCCCCACTGACCTCTTTCCAGCGGGTGACGGCCTCCAGGGACGGAGGGGCCAAAGCATCCCTGGGTACGCTGTCTGTGGGTGGCCTGGAGCTCTGCACGAGGATACAGAGAGCAATGAGACGTCGTTTGTACCTCTAGGGGCTCAAAGTGTCAGTGAGGGCTTCCGCAACTTCTGTACCGCCGTACCCGCAGACGACCGAGCATCGCCCTCAGAGCCCCGAGGCGCCGGGAGCGCCGTGAATTTGCCGCAAGTGAGCCGTATCTCGGAAGTCTGCAGTTCCGGCTCAAAATGGACGTCAGTAGAGTGCTTTTTGCCAGAGCTCCCCTAGATATATCTATATCTGTGTCTGAATCTATAGATATCTCTATATCTCTATCTCTCTCTCTTTCTCTCTCCCTCTCACTCTCTCTCTCCATCTACCTATCTATCTATTTAGGTATCTATCTATTTCTCTAACTCTTTCTATATTTATATTCATATATATAGTGATTTTTAAAACAAAAGGCTGTATTTTCCTTAGACGTTTGAGATAATGCAGGCCGCTCCCAGCACCTCCATCTTCCCGGAGTGTGGACACCGGGCGTTCCAGAGCCACAATTCAGCAGGATCTCTTTTCATCCCAGAGGCCCCGGGGCTCCTTCCTAAGGCCTCTGCTCCTTCCTGCTTTCCGCATTGGAAATCAGACTTCAGGACGGAAGCAGACACCTCCCTCTCCCTCACCTTTCTGCCTGGGATGGTCGTAATGGTCCCCGTGTACGCATTCAAAATGAAGAAATGAAAGGCTCAAAGAGGTGATCGCCAAGCTCAAGAGGCACGGAGGCCGAAATCAGACCCACAGCTGTCTGCAGTGTCCCCCAACTGACCTCTTTCCAGCGGGTGACGGCCTCCAGGGACGGAGGGGCCAAAGCATCCCTGGGTACGCTGTCTGTGGGTGGCCTGGAGCTCTGCACGAGGATACAGAGAGCAATGAGACGTCGTTTGTACCTCTAGGGGCTCAAAGTGTCAGTGAGTGCTTCCGCAACTTCTGTACCCCCGTCCCCGCAGACGACCGAGCATCGCCCTCAGAGCCCCGAGGCGCCGGGAGGGCCGTGAATTTGCCGCAAGTGAGCCGTATCTCGGAAGTCTGCAGTTCCGGCTCAAAATGGACGTCAGTAGAGTGCTTTTGCCAGAGCTCCCCTAGATATATCTATATCTATATCTGTATCTGAATCTATAGATATCTCTATATCTCTTTCTCTCTCTTTCTCTCTCCCTCTCACTCTCTCTCTCCATCTACCTATCTATCTATTTAGGTATCTATCTATTTCTCTAACTCTATCTATATTTATATTTATATATATATATATGTGTATATATATATATATATTCACATATATATATATATAGTGATTTTTATAACAAAAGGCTGTATTTTCCTTAGACGTTTGAGATAAAACAGGCCGTTCCCAACACCTCCACCTCCCCGGAGTGTGGACACCGGGCGTTCCAGAGCCACAATTCAGCAGGATCTCTTTTCATCCCAGAGGCCCCGGGGCTCCTTCCTAAGGCCTCTGCTCCTTCCTGCTTTCCGCATTGGAAATCAGACTTCAGGTCGGAAGCAGACAACTCCCTCTCCCTCACCTTTCTGCCTGGGATGGTCGTAATGGTCCCCGTGTACGCATTCAAAATGAAGAAATGAAAGGCTCAAAGAGGTGATCGCCAAGCTCAAGAGGCACGGAGGCCGAAATCAGACCCACAGCTGTCTGCAGTGTACCCCAACTGACCTCTTTCCAGCGGGTGACGGCCTCCAGGGACGGAGGGGACAAAGCATCCCTGGGTACGCTGTCTGTGGGTGGCCTGGAGCACTGCACGAGGATACAGAGAGGAATGAGGCGTCGTTTGTACCTCTAGGGGCTCAAAGTGTCAGTGAGTGCTTCCGCAACTTCCGTACCCCCGTACCCGCAGACGACCGAGCATCGCCCTCAGAGCCCCGAGGCGCCGGGAGGGCCGTGAATTTGCCGCAAGTGAGCCGTATCTCGAAAGTCTGCAGTTCCGGCTCAAAATGGACGTCACTAGAGAGCTTTTTGCCAGATCTACCATATACATATATATGCATATATATGTTCATCTATATGCATATATATGTATATGGTGGATTTTCGAAGGAAACCTGGGTGGACCCCTGGTCTACCAGAGAAGGCAGGCCGCTCCCAGCACCTCCACCTCCCCGGAGTGTGGACACCGGGCGTTCCAGAGCCACAATTCAGCAGGATCTCTTTTCATCCCAGAGGCCCCGGGGCTCCTTCCTAAGGCCTCTGCTCCTTCCTGCTTTCCGCATTGGAAATCAGACTTCAGGACGGAAGCAGACACCTCCCTCTCCCTCACCTTTCTGCCTGGGATGGTCGTAATGGTCCCCGTGTACGCATTCAAAATGAAGAAATGAAAGGCTCAAAGAGGTGATCGCCAAGCTCAAGAGGCACGGAGGCCGAAATCAGACCCACAGCTGTCTGCAGTGTCCCCCAACTGACCTCTTTCCAGCGGGTGACGGCCTCCAGGGACGGCCAAAGCCTCCCTGGGTCCGCTGTCTGTGGGTGGCCTGGAGCTCTGCACGAGGACACAGAGAGGAATGAGCCGCCGTTTGTACCTCTAGGGGCTCAAAGTGTCAGTGAGTGCTTC
>NW_024350769.1:0-339 GCF_902729225.1 Pteropus medius | reverse complement strand
TCACCTGCAGAGAGGGGACAGGGCTGAAGTCAGGAGGAGGTGAGACAGGGCACACCTGTCCAAACAAGGTCTTGCTGCCTATACTCGACTTCCTGTGGAGAGTGGAAGGCACGGGGCCACCTGGCTTTGGGGCAGTGACAGCTTCCACCAGCCACCAACAAGCAGGTCTCCGTGGCGGGGCAGCAAACTCCCTCAGGGGACCTGTGCCTTCCTTATTCATCAGTGTCCCAAAGGGCTGTGACAGTATCTGGTACCCACTGGAGCTCAAGGAACATCCAAAGATTGAATGAGACAGGACTTGAAGCACAAGCCAGGTTAGACATGGAAGAGAAACACATG
>NW_024350768.1:0-442 GCF_902729225.1 Pteropus medius | reverse complement strand
CTCTCCTGGGATGTGACCCCTCGAACCTGCCAGCCCAGTTCCCAGGCCCAGCCCTGTCCCCTCCCTCCCTCTTCACGGCTCCCTCCCTCCCTCGCCACACTCGCCCTCCCTTGCTGGTTCGATGCTTCTCTTCCTGAGTTCCCTGCGCTCTTCCTCCTTCGCTCCTTCACACCTCCCTCCTCCCAGCTCTGCTTCCTCCTCCTCCTCCTCCTCGCTCTTCTCCGACGGAGCCGCTCCTCGTGGCTCTGAGAAGGTAGAAGGAATCAGGAGAGCATTTCCACAGATGCCGCCCACCCGCGTCTGTGCCGCGTGCTCCTTCTGTCCTGGTAGCCGTGCACTGTGCACGGACCGTGTGCGTCCAGGGCGAGCCGCCCCCTCCCCCAGACTTGCACGTCCAGCCGCTGCCCTGCTCACAGGCAGGGCTCACACCCCTCTCTCCTGC
>NW_024350767.1:0-312 GCF_902729225.1 Pteropus medius | reverse complement strand
ATATGTTCATCTATATGCATATATATGTATATGGTGGATTTTCGAAGGAAACCTGCGTGGACCCCTGGTCTACCACAGAAGACAGGCCGCTCCTAGCACCTCCACCTCCCCGCAGTGTGGACGTTCCAGAGCCACAATTCAGCATGATCTCTTTTCATCCCAGAGGCCCCGGGGCTCCTTCCTAAGGCCTCGGCTCCTTCCCGCTTTCCACAGTGGAAATCAGTCTTCAGGACGGAAGCAGACACCTCCCTCTCCCTCAACTTTCTGCCTGGGATGGTCGTAATGGTCCCCGTGGACGCATTCAAAATGAAG
>NW_024350766.1:0-718 GCF_902729225.1 Pteropus medius | reverse complement strand
GCAAGATAAAATGGGTGAGTAAAGAGGCAGGATAAGAAGATTAGAAAACATCAAAGAATGCAATTTTATAGCCCTTCTGCTGAACCCAGCCAATAGTGCCTTATTGGCTGGGTTCAGCAGAAGGGCTATAAAATTTGGCTACGTGCAAAGCCTACAAAGATTGTCAAAGCTCAGTACCCAATATGTTATTTAATCTTACATTTTGACCCCATTTCTCAGAAACTACTGAGAAATGCAGTCACTGATTCCTGACAACATGGACTATCTTTAACATCCATTGTTTTAAACGTGCACTTTCAAAATGCAAAGCACTAAAAGGCATTGTTTCAACTCTATTTATTACAATTGGCTTTTCTGGTCAAGGCCCTTAGAATATGAGTTCTCTTGGCCAATACTGGAAAGACTGTCATATTCAATACTCTAAACTATTCATCATAAGTTCTGAATTAGGATCGGGCAGTCTGCCTAAATATACACCAATTCTGAAATCTATTCCAAAGAGGTAATTTTGCAGTGGGAAGAATAACTTCTTTAGGACTGTATGCAGAAAGCACACCAAGAAAAATGAAAGGCTTTGGCAAACTTCTGGTGCGCAACCACATTTGGAGATTTCACCAAAATATTTATTCTGGTTCTTCCATCTCTCTAAAACAGATTTCTGAACATATGGCTTGAGGACATTTTCTCTATTTTTCTGTCTCCCTCACTATCTTGTATT
>NW_024350765.1:0-5916 GCF_902729225.1 Pteropus medius | reverse complement strand
AAAAGCTCTCTAGTGACGTCCATTTTGAGCCGGAACTGCAGACTTTCGAGATACGGCTCACTTGCGGCAAATTCACTGCCCTCCCGGCGCCTCGGGGCTCTGAGGGCGATGCTCGGTCGTCTGCGGGTACTGGGGTACAGAAGTTGCAGAAGCACTCACTGACACTTTGAGCCCCTAGAGGTACAAACGGCGTCTCATTCCTCTCTGTATCCTCGTGCAGAGCTCCAGGCCACCACAGACAGCGGACCCAGGGAGGCTTTGGCCCCTCCGTCCCTGGAGGCCGTCACCCGCTGGAAAGAGGTCAGTGGGGGACACTGCAGACAGCTGTGGGTCTGATTTAGGCCTCCGAGCCTTATGAGCTTTGCGATCACCTCTTCGAGCCTTTCATTTCTTCATTTTGAATGCGTCCACGGGGACCATTACGACCATCCCAGGCCGAAAAGTGAGGAGAGGGAGGTGTCTGCTTCCGTCCTGAAGTCTGATTTCCAATGCGGAAAGCAGGAAGGAGCAGAGGCCTTAGGAAGGAGCCCCGGGGCCTCTGGGATGAAAAGAGATCATGCTGAATTGTGGCTCTAGAACGCCTGGTGTCCACACTCCGGGGAGGTGGAGGTGCTGGGAGCGGCGTGTCTTCTCTGGTAGCCCAGGGTCCACACAGGTTTCCTTCGAAAATCCACCATATACATATATATGCATATAGATGAACATATATATGCATATATATGTATATGGTAGATCTGGCAAAAAGCTCTCTAGTGACGTCCATTTTGAGCCGGAACTGCAGACTTTCTAGATACGGCTCACTTGCGGCAAATTCACGGGCCTCCCGGCGCCTCGGGGCTCTGAGGGCGGTGCTCGGTCGTCTGCGGGTATATATATGTATATATATATATATATGTATATATATATCTATATATATATATATAAAGTGAGAGAGAAATAGACAGATAC
Source organism: Pteropus medius (assembly GCF_902729225.1). Classification (NCBI taxonomy): domain Eukaryota; kingdom Metazoa; phylum Chordata; class Mammalia; order Chiroptera; family Pteropodidae; genus Pteropus; species Pteropus medius. The sequence goes on along the minus strand of NW_024350765.1, from coordinate 4,968 downwards.
ATAGATAGATAGATAGGTAGATAGAGAGAGAGAGAGAGAGAAACAGAGAAAGAGAGAGAGATAGAGATATAGAGATATCTGTAGATTCAGATACAGATATAGATATAGCTATATCTAGGGGAGCTCTGGCAAAAAGCACTCTACTGACGTCCATTTTGAGCCAGAACTGCAGACTTCCGAGATACGGCTCACTTGCGGCAAATTCAAGGCCTCCCGGCGCCTCGGGGCTCTGAGGGCGATGCTCGGTCGTCTGCGGGTACTGGGGTACAGAAGTTGCAGAAGCACTCACTGACACTTTGAGCCCCTAGAGGTACAAACGCCGTCTCATTCCTCTCTGTATCCTCGTGCAGAGCTCCAGGCCACCCACAGACAGCGGACCCAGGGAGGCTTTGGCCCCTCCGTCCCTGGGGGCCGTCACCCGCTGGAAAGAGGTCAGTGGGGGACACTGCAGACAGCTGTGGGTCTGATTTCGGCCTCCGTGCCTTATGAACTTTGCGATCACCTCTTCGAGCCTTTCATTTCTTCATTTTGAATGCGTCCACGGGGACCATTACGACCCTCCCAGGCAGAAAGGTGAGGGAGAGGATGGTGTCTGCTTCCGTTCTGAAGTCTGATTTCCAATGCGGAAAGCAGGAAGAAGCAGAGGCCTTAGGAAGGAGCCCCGGGGCCTCTGGGATGAAAAGAGATCATGCTGAATTGTGGCCCTGGAACGCCCGGTGTCCACACTCCGGGGAGGTGGAGGTGCTGGGAGCGGCGTGTCTTCTCTGGTAGACCAGGGTCCACACAGGTTTCCTTCGAAAATCCACCATATACATATATATGCATATAGATGAACATATATATGCATATATATGTATATGGTAGATCTGGCAAAAAGCTCTCTAGTGACGTCCATTTTGAGGCGGAACTGCAGACTTTCGAGATACGGCTCACTTGCGGCAAATTCACGGCCCTCCCGGCGCCTCGGGGCTCTGAGGGCGGTGCGCGGTCGTCTGCGGGTATATATATGTATATATATATATATATGTATATATATATCTATATATATATATATAAAGTGTGAGAGAAATAGACAGATACATAGATAGATAGATAGGTAGATAGAGAGAGAGAGAGAGAGAAACAGAGAAAAAGAGAGAGATAGAGATATAGAGATATCTATAGATTCAGATACAGATATAGATATAGCTATATCTAGGAAAGCTCTGGCAAAAAGCACTCTACTGACGTCCATTTTGAGGCGGAACTGCAGACTTCCTAGATACGGCTCACTTGCGGCAAATTCACGGCCCTCCCGGCGCCTCGGGGCTCTGAGGGCGATGCTCGGTCGTCTGCGGGTACTGGGGTACAGAAGTTGCAGAAGCACTCACTGACACTTTGAGCCCCTAGAGGTACAAGCGGCGTCTCATTCCTCTCTGTATCCTCGTGCAGAGCTCCAGGCCACCCACAGACAGCGGACCCAGGGAGGCTTTGGCCCCTCCGTCCCTGGAGGCCGTCACCCGCTGGAAAGAGGTCAGTGGGGACACTGCAGACAGCTGTGGGTCTGATTGCCTCCAGCCTTGTTATACAGAGCTTTTTATGATCACCTCGGTTCTTTTCATTTATTTTGAATGCGTCCATCGGGACCATTACGCACTATCCTAGGCCTAAAAGTGAGAGGAGAGGAGGTTCTTCTGGCCCTGAAGTCTGATTTTACAATGCTGAAAGCAAAAGGAGCAGAGGTTTTGTTATATGAGCCTCCCCTGGGCCTCTGGATGAAAAGAGATCAGTGCTGAATTCAGGCTCTGAATGCCTGGTGTCCACCCGGGGAGGTGGAGGTGCTGAGTCATGTTTTCTCTGGTGGTAGACCAGGGTCCACTGTTATAGGTTTCCTTCAAAATCCACCCCTGTACAAAGACATATATATGATAGGATGGAATATATATGCATATATATGTATATGGTAGATTCTAAAAAAAAGTTTCTTAGTGATCGTCCATTTCCCGGAGCCGAACTGTGACTTTCGACACGCTCAAGGCAAATGTTCCCCACCGCCCTCCCCGCCGCTGGGCTCCTCCTGAGGGCTGCGTGTGCTCTGTCGCTCATGGTGGCTGGCACAGAAGTTGCAGAAGCACTCACTGACACTTTGAGCCCCTAGAGGTACAAACGGCGTCTCATTCCTCTCTGTATCCTCGTGCAGAGCTCCAGGCCACCCACAGACAGCGGACCCAGGGAGGCTTTGGCCCCTCCGCCCCTGGAGGCCGTCACCCGCTGGAAAGAGGTAGTGGTGGACACTGCAGACAGCTGTGGGTCTGATTTCCGCCTCCGTGCCTTATGAGCTTTGCGATCACCTCTTCGAGCCTTTCATTTCTTCATTTTGAATGCGTCCACGGGACCATTACGACCATCCCAGGCAGAAAGGTGAGGGAGAGGGAGGTGTCTGCTTCCGTCCTGAAGTCTGATTTCCAATGCGGAAAGCAGGAAGGAGCAGAGGCCTTAGGAAGGAGCCCCGGGGCCTCTGGGATGAAAGAGATCATGCTGAATTGTGGCTCTGGAACGCCCGGTGTCCACACTCCGGGGAGGTGGAGGTGCTGGGAGCGGCGTGTCTTTTCTGGTAGACCAGGGTCCACACAGGTTTCCTTCGAAAATCCACCATATACATATATATGCATATAGATGAACATATATATGCATATATATGTATATGTAGATCTGGCAAAAAGCTCTCTAGTGACGTCCATTTTGAGCCGGAACTGCAGACTTTCGAGATACGGCTCACTTGCGGCAAATTCACGGCCCTCCCGGCGCCTCGGGGCTCTGAGGGCGGTGCTCGGTCGTCTGCGGGTACTGGGGTACAGAAGTTGCAGAAGCACTCACTGACACTTTGAGCCTCTAGAGGTACAAACGGCGTCTCATTCCTCTCTGTATCCTCGTGCAGAGCTCCAGGCCACCCACAGACAGCTGACCCAGGGAGGCTTTGGCCCCTCCGTCCCTGGAGGCCGTCACCCGCTGGAAAGAGGTCAGTGGGGGACACTGCAGACAGCTGTGGGTCTGATTTCGGCCTCTGTGCCTTATGAACTTTGCGATCACCTCTTCGAGCCTTTCATTTCTTCATTTTGAATGCGTCCACGGGGACCATTACGACCATCCCAGGCAGAAAGGTGAGGGAGAGGATGGTGTCTGCTTCCGTCCTGAAGTCTGATTTCCAATGCGGAAAGCAGGAAGGAGCAGAGGCCTTAGGAAGGAGCCCCGGGGCCTCGGGGATGAAAAGAGATCATACAATTGTATTCTGAATGTCCACTCCGAGGGAGGTGCTGGGGGAGCTAGCATTTGGTAGACAGGGTCCACACAGGTTTCTTCGAAATTCACCATATATATATGTAGGATAGATGAACATATATATACATATACATGTATATATGGTAGATCTAAAAAAGTTTTCTAGTGACAACCATTTTGGTTTAGAACTGCAGACTTTCTTTCGAGATAATGCTCACTGGCGGCAAATTCACGGGTTCCCTCCTGGGCTGCCTGGGCCTCCTTATGGGCTGTGCTCATCGCCTGGTGGGCATATATATATGTGGAAGAGAGCAGTGAGTGTATATATATATATATATATATATATATATATATAAAGTGAGAGAAATAGTATTTCAGATACATAGATAGATAGATAGGCAGAGATAGAGAGAGAGAGAGAGAGTATGTTCTATGGGGGTAAGAGTAGACAGAGACATAGAGATATCTATAGATCAGACAAGACAGTATTGTTGTGATGATAGCTTTATATCTAGGGGAGCCTGGGCAAAAAGTACCTACCATCATCACCATCCATTTTGAGAACGTAGAGACTCGGAGATACACGGCCACCAATTTACAGAAATTCAAGTGCCCTCCCGCCTCTCGCTCTGAGGGCTACATGCCGCCAAATGCCTATGTGAAAATACTGCTGGGGCAAGGCTGCAGGCAGTAGCAGAAGCACCACTGACACTTTGAGCCCCTAGAGGTACAAACGGCGTCTCATTCCTCTCTGTGTCCTCGTGCAGAGCTCCAGGCCACCCACAGACAGCGGACCCAGGGATGCTTTTGCCCCTCCGTCCCTGGAGGCCGTCACCCGCTGGAAAGAGGTCAGTGGGGACACTGCAGACAGCTGTGGGTCTGATTTCGGCCTCCGAGCCTTATGAGCTTTGCGATCACCTCTTCGAGCCTTTCATTTCTTCATTTTGAATGCGTCCACGGGGACCATTACGACCATCCCAGGCCGAAAAGTGAGGGAGAGGATGGTGTCTGCTTCCGTCCTGAAGTCTGATTTCCAATGCGGAAAGCAGGAAGGAGCAGAGGCCTTAGGAAGGAGCCCCGGGGCCTCTGGGATGAAAAGAGATCATGCTGAATTGTGGCTCTAGAACGCCTGGTGTCCACACTCCCGGGAGGTGGAGGTGCTGGGAGCGGCGTGTCTTCTCTGGTAGACCAGGGTCCACACAGGTTTCCTTCGAAAATCCACCATATACATATATATGCATATAGATGAACATATATATGCATATATATGTATATGGTAGATCTGGCAAAAAGCTCTCTAGTGATGTCCATTTTTCAGCCGGAACTGCAGACTTTAGAGATACGGCTCACTTGCGGCAAATTCACGGCCCTCCCGGCGCCTCGGGGCTCTGAGGGCGGTGCTCGGTCGTCTGCGTGTATATATATATATGTATATATATATGTATATATATATATATATATATAGAGAGAGAGAGAGAGAGTGAAAGAGTGATAGAAATAGACAGATACATAGATAGATAGGTAGATAGAGAGAAACAGAGAAAGAGAGAGAGATAGAGATATAGAGATATCTATAGTTTCAGATACAGATATAGATATAGCTATATCTAGGGAAGCTCTGGTAAAAAGCACTCTACAGACGTCCATTTTGAGCCGGAACTGCAGACTTCCGAGATACGGCTCACTTGCGGCAAATTCACGGCCCTCCCG
>NW_024350764.1:0-953 GCF_902729225.1 Pteropus medius | reverse complement strand
AGGGCCGACACCGGACTCCACAGCCCACGCACATCAGAGTCCTTCCGGATGTGACACTTAAAGATCCTGGGAGGTTCCGGCGCCCCGGGCTGAGAGCCACCCGCCAGCTCACGCGGACCAGTCCAGGGGCCTTCCCTTCGCACGACGTCGGTTTCAGGACGCCTCGGGGTCCTGAGCAGACATGTATCCGTACTTTATGGAGTTTCCATCCTAAAGTGGGGTTCCTCACAGGGACTGGAACGCGGAGATGCCGTGTGGCCAGCCCGGGCCCAGTGGGACCGTGGCTGGCTTTGTTCTGTCTACGCTTCCCCTATGAACGTAGGACGGATGGTGGTCCCTCGCAGCAGCTCAGCCTGCTCTTGGCTGCACGTCGGGTTTGTGGTCTGCGGAAACTTCTCCCACATCTTTTTCACATGATTGGCTGTAAATCGAGGTTTTCCTTGCCCAGCACTCGTGGAATTGGTCTTGGGAACCTAAACGCAGGCCTTGACGTGCATCTGTTGAACTCCGTCTTCCTAGCTTGTCAAGGTGTCTCTGGGACTGGAGGCTGGGAGACAATTCCGAGGGCCACAGCATCTGGAGGTGGCAGCCAGCGCATCGCGTTCCTGCCGTGCGATCCCGAAGTCTAAGTCCTGTAAAACACGTGGCACAGTCACCCGCACTCAGGAAACCTTTCCTGAGCCCCTGCTATCCGGTGGGCACGGCACTGAGGGCCCCGGAATGTGTTCACACGCGGCTTCGGGGAGAGAGTGGCGGCGAAGTAAGGGCCGGGAGTTGAGCTCCTTGGAGTGGCGGCCGCGGTCCCCCATGCGCCTCGCTCCGACTGAGGGACCGGGGGGCTGAGAAGGTTTGCTCTGAGCCCGCAGCGCCCATTCCCCTCCGTCCTCCCAGCTGTCACCGGGAGGCTCGGCACAGGGACTCGCGGTGGGCGAGGGTCTGGCGGCTTTTGTTAG
>NW_024350763.1:0-616 GCF_902729225.1 Pteropus medius | reverse complement strand
AAAGAAAGAATATTAAAAGCAGCAAGAGAAAAACAAATAATTACCTACAAGGGAACACCCATAAGACTGGCAGCTGATTTCTCAAAAGAAACTATGCAGGACAGAAGGGCTTGGCAAAAAATACTTGACAGGATGAAGATTCGGGATCTACAACCAAGAATAATTTATCCAGCAGAGCTATCATTTAGAATTGAAGGACAGGTAAAGAGCTTCCTAGACAAAAATAAGCTAAAGGAATTTATCACCACCACACCAGTATTACAGGAAATATTGGAGGGACTTCTTTAAGAAGAAAAAACATGTATCAAAAACAGGAATAAAGAATGGTAACAACTACATTCCTACCAATAAGTATCTTAAATGGAAAAGAATTAAGTGTCTCAACCAGAAGATAGAGTGGCTGAAAGGATAAGAAAACAAGACCCCTGCATATGAAAAGAAAGGGGATGGAAAAAGGTATTGCTTTGATGGACCTAGAAGGTATTTAAGTCAGACAAAGATAAACACTATATGATTTCACTTATATGCGGAATCTAAGGAATAAAAAGAACAAACTAATCAAAAACAGACTCACAAATATAGTGGACGATTTGGTGATGGACAGAGGGGAGGGGGG
>NW_024350762.1:0-1295 GCF_902729225.1 Pteropus medius | reverse complement strand
ACTCACGCAACCTGCGCGCGCGTGATCACGCGTGACTCAGCGGAAGCCACTGCAAACGTTTCAGAAAGGGCTTAGGAGTTTAGAGTTTCAAAAACTTTAAAATTCCGCTCCTTCTCCGGGAGGCATCTTCTGCTCCATGCTGTTTCGTCCTGATGGTCTGGTCTCCGCCGAATGGGTGAGTGGACGCTGTGTGGGGGACGATATCGAGCCCGAGCCCCAGGCAACCCCTGTGCCCCCGGGAGAAGTCGCAGTGCTTCGTGACGCTGACGGCCCATGTGCTTCTCCCGTGCTGTGTGTCTTTTTATCATTGCACAGGAGAGAGAAATCTAACGCCCTCGAGGTGTAAACGAAACAAACAAACAACCCCTTCCGAAGAGAAGGAGAAACGTCCCAGTTTGTTACCCGTTACAAGGTAAACGGGCATCTCAAGTCCAGAGGTAATTCCAAAAGCGCCGTGTCCCACCCAGTGCAGACCAGGGAGCCGAGCACCTCGGAGGCTGGTCCTCGCAGCGAGCCCTGGTCCCGGGGGCCGCGTGGGGACTTGGACCCCAGGGCCGTTTCTGCGGTTCCTTTGCAGACAAGACTGACTCACTGTTGCCTTCATTCTTGATACGAACAATGCAGTTTGTGCTCCGCAGCCGAGTTCCTGCCGGGACCTGGCGTTTGGTACGCACTAGGCAGAGGTGCACAGGCTCGTGAGCTCTGTGCGGGGGAACCTTGGCCGGGATGGCATGAGCATCCCTGACGGACGGACAGCACGGTGCGTGTGCTGTCCAGCCTGACCCTGGAGGAGTGAAGCCTGTCGTCTGGGAGGCAGCTCCAGAAAACTCACACCTCCTTCCGTCTGGACTTCACTGCTGGCCACTTCTTCCTTTGACGATTTTCCTCGGCATCTTCTGCTGCGATGGACCATAATGACGACTTGCATCGTACGCCATGTTCTCCTCCTGAATCGTCCGTCCTAGGCATAATCTGGGGGCCCGCTGACTCACCCCCCTGTGAAATGTAACACAGCTATCTAGGCACAGAAATCGCTCCCTAATACAGCATATTCAGTCGTATTTAACTTCCAGTGTTTGTCCCTTAAGACAAGTTTCAGGAAACGTTGCCCAGAAAACTCGAATCCAGTGGAAACATATTTTCTCTACAGTCCAGTATTTGCTTTATGTGAGCTTGATGTATAGACTGTAATTGCCAGGCACAGGCTTCCGTACCAACCCATTAAATCGCATGCGTTATTGACGTCCGAGGTCGCCCAAGACGCCTCGGCCCACGGACCTCTGCAGCAGGGTGAC
>NW_024350761.1:0-999 GCF_902729225.1 Pteropus medius | reverse complement strand
TTACAAATGGAAAGGTAGTAACTCTGCAGTGGAGAAACCTGGCAGATACCACCATCACTAAGTGATCAAGGTTAATATCACCAGTGATTGGACAAATTGATATATGTTTCTCCTAAATGATGCCTTAAGAAGGACACAGCATCACCTCCGTTGGTATTTCTCCCAAAAATGTATACAAAGAATCTAATCGCAAGAAAATTGAGAGAAGTTCTACAAAGTTACCAGACTGTAGGCTTAAAAAAGTGGCAAGATGGTGAAAGACAAAGGCTGGGGAACTGATCCAGATTAAAGAAGTCTAAGGAGACATGAGGACTAACTGCAGTGTGTGATCCAGGGTCTCCTTTTGACATAGGATAATTGGAAAAATCCAAATAAGTTTTGTGGGTTAGATAACAGTGTCAAATAGATGTTAATTTTCTTTGATCATTGGCTGGTAGTCATGTAAGATAATGTTCTTGATTTTAGAAAATACACACCAGAGTATGTAGAGGTAAAGGGTCATCATGTCTTCAATTTAATCTCAAATGTTTTAGAACAAGATAGATGATGGATGGATAGATGATTATAAGGAAAATATGATAAAAATATTAATGATTGGGGAATCTGGGAGAACATACAGAAATTCTCCATTATTCCTGCAACTTTTGTGTAAATAAAAAAGTTGTTTTTTTTTTCCCCCTCCAAAGTAGGGCTCTCAAGTTAGCCTGTGGGCTCAAATCCTGTCCTTACCCCTCACCGGCTGAGTGTCTTAATCTCTCCCCACCTCAGTCTCCTACTTTGTAAACTGCACTTATTAACAATGCCTACTTTATGGATGGTGAAACAATTTAACGTGTTCTCACTTATAAACATTTGGCACAGTGCCTAGGATGAATAAAAGATCAATAAATATTGGACTGGAGAGAGATGAGTTGTCTGGAGTCCCCTGGGACACTCCCTCTGAGAAATCCGCTTCTCTCTGGTGAGAGACACAAAGCCAGTGATGACCTCACCCTGCAG
>NW_024350760.1:0-4360 GCF_902729225.1 Pteropus medius | reverse complement strand
AGAGGGTAGGGAGATGGGACTGTCTATGGCCCAGCCTCATGCGTAACCCAGGTAAGCAGGTTTCTTACTCCTTAAGAATCAGGTACAATTGGTTCAAGTCTCCATTCTTGGCACTTCCAAGGTGGTCTCCAGGATGTCTTCATACGAGAAGGGTCTCGCCTGGCTCGTAGCTCCTTTTCAGTGGCATCAGTTCCACTCGGGGACCACGTCACTGCCTGTGGGTGCCCTGTCTTCCTTAACTGACCCCCACGTGGATCTCAGACTTCCTTACCTTCCCATCGACCTCCCAAGCTCCAGGTCTGTGCCTTTTACCAAGAAGGGACTTTAAGGCCTGGTCTGCTGACATCAAAGCCAAGGACAATTCAATGGAGGAACACAAACGGGCTGCACCATTGTTTCTACAGTCATTTAGTCAGATTGAATCTCTTTATTGTGTTTCCCCCTGTCGTGGGACAGGCCGAGTCTGTTTTCCGAAGTCCTGCCTGTGCCATTGTTTGTGCGATGCTGTGTTCCCAGAGCAGGGTGGGTGCTTAAGAAATTAGTTACGTAAAAGCAGGGGACTGTCATGAAGCAGGAAGCAACTGCTCAAATATCTGAGAGCTGTGGCTAAAGTTTGGGGAATAGGAAGTAGAACAGCTTTCTATTTATTTGTTTGTTTGTTTGTTTGTTTGTTTGTTTATTGTTAACTAGGGTTTCAGAAGGGATTTTCTTCTTGAATTTTTAACTTCCTCTTGTAAAAATTTTTCTTATCATTATCTCGATGGAGGGAATAGGTTTCAGTGCGAATCTCTGGCCTCCCACGGGGTCAGTGGGACTTAGCTGATTTAAAAATCTCTATCTCTATCTATCTCTATCTCTGTCTCTCTAAATATCTATCTACATCTGTCCATACCTATATCTATAGCCATATCTATATATCTATTTAAAATCAAGTGACACTAGTATAATATTGTGTGGCAACTATCATTGAAAAATTAAAGAAAACTTTTAAACAAGGAAAAAAAACCAAATGTAAAGGACCATCTGTGGGTTTGTAAGGGGTTGGGATTTCAGCTCAGCCTTTCCAGTTTGTGCTAAAAGAGGAATAGAAAGTAAAAGGAATCTTCTGTTTACTCCCAGGAGAGTCGAAGAGAAAATAAACATGCCAGCCCACAACTTGAGTGTTGCGTAAAGTTCCGATGCGGGATTAGGGTTTTAGACGACTGTCTGGGATCAACTTTGCTTTGTGATGGTAAGTAATGCAGGGCTCGACACTCGTCTGAGTTAGAAGAGAGAATGTATAGAAGTTGCATTCTGGGCAGGCTCGGAACATTGTTTTCTGTCTCAGTTTCTCTGTTAATAAAAAGGACAACCCCGCCCCGCCCCCCCGCAACCCCGCCAAAGGGTTGGTTATCACAGTTAAAAAAAAAAATCTATATCTATATATCTTCATCTATCTCTATTTAAATATTTACCCGCAACTCATACAATGTCTTCCGTCCATCCACCCACTTTGCAGACTGCATGTGCTGCATTTCTGAGGTTGCCCTGGAGAAAGATGCTCCAGGACCTCAGGTCATAAATAAGGGCACCAGATGTTTTTTCCCTTTCTGCTGGGGAAAATCTTTGGGCCTGGAACATACTCGTGCGCTTACTGTGGCTCGGTTTCCTCATGTGATGGGCAATTTTGTGTAGGAAACGCTGCCTGGCTCTCGCTTCAGGAAGTCAAGCTGTGATTTGGGAAGATGCAGTGATCAGACTGGGCACGGAGAGAATTTTACTGCTGGCAGAATATAGAAAATGTCCTTCTAGGACCAGAATGGAAAAGAAGCCACCTGCATCCGTCACTCTAGTTGAGGAGTCAGATGACTAAATAGGTCCATCCGCTCTCTTCATCTAAGCTCTGATTGATTTCAGCTGCTATTTTTATTTTTTATTTTTCGATGGGGGAGGGAAGAGGGAGGAAATTAAGTACTTGTCACCTGTGCTAATATTTTCTTCCCCTGAGCTGTAGTGTGAGGTCTTTTCCAGGAGAATCAGAGGCGGAAGCAAGGGCTGAGTTTGACAGCTCGTCATCCCGCGAGTAGGAGCAGAGGGTGGCAGAACAACCAGGTGGGGCCCTGAGCAGAGGAGGAAACATCTTCACGGTGCCTATTTCCACACATGAAAACCAATGGATTCTGTTGTTTTGTATAATCTTCAGAGGAGTAATGTCAATAGTCACTTTTTTTTTTTTTTTTTTTTTTAGGTGAGGCAACCCTTGATTGACCTCACAGATGACAAGGAACTTGTCAGCTTACAATCCGTTATTTTTTTATTTTTGTACGCCTACAGCACCTGGTCTTCCTAGGTGGTCTCCTGTCCAAGTACTAACCAGGCCTGGACCCTGCTTAGCTTCCGAGATCAGATGGGATCGGGCTTGTTCAGGGTGGCATGGCCGTTGACTGAACAGCCACTTCATTACAACAGTGCCCCCAAATCCACTGATGGGTGGGAGAGGAGAAACTGAGATCTGCATGAAGCACCTTCAAAGGGAGAACCGTCGCCCCACCCCAAACGCATCTTATGGATGAAGAAAGTGAACTTTAAAAAACATAGTCATTTACATAGCAGAACCGGAGCTGAGAGAGCCATTGACACTGAGCTGAGGCTTTGTCCCCATCACTGTCTTCCTGCGTCTGTGGCCGGGGCGGAAGGGGGACTGAGGTGGGTGACAGGCCAGCCTGCTTATCTCACTGGTGTTTCCTTGAGCGGCCGCGTGATAGCATCAGAGCGGATGGACCCACAGCCCTCTCTTTCCAGACAAATCCCTTTGCGGTGTGGGGCGGCCAAGAAGAACAGCTTACCGTTCTCCGGACGTGGCATTTTCTTTGCCGTTTTTGTGCCTCGGCAGATTCACTCTGTCTAGCATTCCCTGCCTCATTTTCTCTTCTGGATAAGTCCCTATTCCTTCTCCATGGTCACCCACGGATGGCTCGGCCACTTTATCGTATCTCCATCGCGGCCCCAGCCACCCTGCACGTCGTCATTATCGGAGCAGGTGTCTCCGCCTCTCCTTACACTCATGGGTGTAACTTGAGGACGGTGACCCAGGCCTTTTCATTTCTGAAGACTTTTGCCTCAACGATGCCTGACACCTAAAATATATGTTTGAATGAATTAATTATTTGACCAATTCCGCCATCCTCAAAGCTGGAAAAGCACCAGCGACTTCATAACTCCCGCAGAAACCCTGTGACTCCACCCTCATCATGGTCAGCCTCTTGAGGGGCATCGCTGGGAGCTCACGGAAACAAACCCCGAGCTCGGAGTCGGGGGTCCACCCGCCCTTTCCACTCGGAGTTACTCGTCACTAGTAACACGTGTCGCTTGTCCTTTCCACCCAGCGTCTCGCCCGATCTCCACGACAGCGCTGCACAGTAGGTGCTAATGGCCTCACTTTCCATTTGAGGAAACTGAGGCAAAGAGCAATTATGTACTTGGCTCAAGGTCACAGAACTCCCCAAGGCGGCAAAACCTGATTTGGACTTTGGTCAGCCGAAGGGAACCGATGGTGCCCTTGACCCCTTAGTCAGAGCGCCTTTTAACCATCCACCACAGCAGGTGTTTAAGTAGTACGATGTCAGAGGAGATGAGGAGTGTGCGTAGGGGTAGGGCTGTGCGTGTGGGGTCGGGGGTGTGCGTGTGGTGGTAGGGGGTGGGGGGCCAGAAGGGCTGCTCAGCCTGGGCTGAGCATTTCTTTTCGCCCCCAGACTTAGAGTGAGGCTCCTGACCAGGCCCGGGGCTTGGACTGGTGCTGAGGGTTCACCTAGTTCATTTGGAGGGGCAGCCATGGGCCTTCCAGAACCGGGCACCTGCAGTGTCTACTACCAGCAGCGTCACTGCCGGAGACCCAGTGTGATGGACTTCACACACGCACCCATGCACGCACACGCACACGCACACGCACACGCACACGCACTCCCCGAAGCAGCTGCTCCTTGGAGACTGGCAGCAGGCTCCTGAGTCCCGCACCATTTGTCTCGAGGGGAAAGGTCATGCATGAGCTGGGCGGGCTCCAGAACAACCGCAGTGTGAGCGATCCCCAGGGACCACACTCGGCTTACCCCCAGTGTTTGCTCAGAGTTCTGGGCAGGAATTTGGGGTGGGAGGGGAGAAGCTTCTAGCAGTTCTCCGCCATGGTCAGAGCCTGGGATTTGTTGGGGTTTGCAATCCTGCAGGGCTTCACTGCTTGCTACAGATCCAAGAGCTGCCAAGAGACCCCAGAAAATGCTTGAGAACAAAAGAGGCAATAAACAGACCCTGAAACCTTTTATGAAATGGCTCCATCCCAAACCAAAATGAGAAATGAATTCCTAGAGTAAGCATGTGTGCGTGTGTG
>NW_024350759.1:0-574 GCF_902729225.1 Pteropus medius | reverse complement strand
GATCGGGCGAGGAAGGGCGGGAAGTGTATCCGCGATGCTCAGTGTGGTTTCCGTCGAGCCGAGGAACGGGACCTGCCCTTCCGCTGGAGCCGGGTGCGGGGCCCGAACACCGCGCTGCGTCTGGCGCTGGCTTTCCTGGCTTTGCACTCATCTCCGATCTCCGGGAAAGCGGCAGAAGCTTTGAAAAACTTAATTAGAGCCGAAACTTTAAATGAATGAATTTAGGGCTTCGAAGACTTTGGAAAATATATAACGAGGCCCAAGTGGCAACTGTAACGAGCTTGACGATGTGACCGGCCAGAAACGAGGGCGGGGCCGAGGAGCGCGTGGGGACGAGAGCACGAGGCTGTTTATGCGCCTGGACCCACCCCGTTCAGAGAGAAGGAGGCACAGCGAGCGGGAATCGCCCAGGAGAGCCTGCCCTCCCTGCCCACGAGCCGACGGCCCAGCGGGGCGCCTGGCGCCGGCTTCACGGCCACCTCTGCGCACCCCTGACTTTGCAAACGCGGCGCAGAGCCCCGGGGGAGGGAAAGGGCTGGCTGGGACCGGCGCCCCCTCTGCTCGGGGACTCTCG
>NW_024350758.1:0-6342 GCF_902729225.1 Pteropus medius | reverse complement strand
TTCTGTGGTAGACCAGGGGTCCACGCAGGTTTCCTTCGAAAATCCACCATATACATATATATGCATATAGATGAATATATATATGCATATATATGTATATGGTAGCTTTGGCGAAAAGCTCTCTGGTGACGTCCAATTTGAGCCAGAATCGCAGACTTCCGAGAAAAGGCTCACTTGCGGCAAATGCACAGCCCTCCCGGGGCCTTGGGGCTCTGTGGGGCATGCCCGGTCATCTGCGGGTACTGGGTTGGCGAAGTTGGAGGAGCACTCACTGACACTTTGAGCTCCTAGAGGTACAAACTACGTGTCATTCGTCTCTGCATCCCCTTGCAGGGTTCAGGGCCGCCCACAGACACCGTACCAGGGATGCTTTGGCCCCTCCGTCCATGTCGGCCGTCACGCGCTGGAAAGAGTTCGGTTGGGAGACACTGCAGACAGCTGTGGGTCTGAATTGGGCCTCCGTGCCTTAGGAGCTTTGCGATCAGCTCTTTGAGCCTTTCATTTCTTCATTTTCAATGCGTCCACGGGGACCATTAGGACCATCCCCGGCAGAAAGGTGAGGGAGAGGGAGGTGTCTGCTTCCGTCTTGAAGTCTGATTTCCACTGCGGAAAGCAGGAAGGAGCCGAGGCCTGAGGAAGGAGCCCCGGGGCCTCCGGGATGAAAAGAGATCATGCTGAATTGTGGCTGTGGAACGCCCGGTGTCCCCACTGCGGGGAGGTGGAGGTGCTAGGAGCGGCCTGTCTTCTCTGGTAGACCAGGGGTCCACGCAGGTTTCCTTCGAAAATCCACCATATACATATAGATGCATATAGATGAATATATATATGCATCTATATGTATATGGTAGCTTTGGCGAAAAGCTCTCTAGTCACGTCCATTTTGAGCCAGAATCGCAGACTTCCGAGAAAAGGATCACTTGCGGCAAATGCACAGCCCTCCCGGGGCCTTGGGGCTCTGTGGGCCATGCCCGGTCATCAGCGGGTACTGGGGTGGCGAAGTTGGAGGAGCACTCACTGACACTTTGAGCTCCTAGAGGTGCAAACTACGTGTCATTCGTCTCTGCATCCTCTTGCAGGGTTCAGGGCCGCCCACAGACAGCGTACTCGGGGATGCTTTGGCCCCTCCGTCCATGGCGGCCGTCACCCGCTGGAAAGAGTTCAGTTGGGAGACACTGCAGACAGCTGTGGGTCTGAATTCGGCCTCCGTGCCTTAGGAGCTTTGCGATCAGCTCTTTGAGCCTTTCATTCCTTCATTTTGAATGCGTCCACGGGGACCATTACGACCATCCCAGGCAGAAAGGTGAGGGAGAGGGAGGTGTCTGCTTCCGTCCTGAAGTCTGATTTCCACTGCGGAAAGCGGGAAGGAGCCGAGGCCTGAGGAAGGAGCCCCGGGGCCTCCGGGAGAAAAAGAGATCATGCTGAATTATGGCTCTGGAACGCCCGGTGTCCACACTGCGGGGAGGTGGGGGTGCTAGCAGCGGCCTGTCTTCTGTGGTAGACCAGGGGTCCACGCAGGTTTCCTTCGAAAATCCAGCATATACATATATATGCATATAGATGAATATATATATGCATATATATGTATGTGGTAGCTTTGGCGAAAAGCTCTCTGGTGACGTCCATTTTGAGCCAGAATCGCAGACTTCCGAGAAAAGGCTCACTTGCGGCAAATGCACAGCCCTCCCGGGGCCTTGGGGCTCTGTGGGCCATGCCCGGTCATCTGCGGGTACTGGGGTGGCTAAGTTGGAGGAGCACTCACTGACACTTTGAGCTCCTAGAGGTACAAACTACGTCTCATTCGTCTCTGTATGCTCTTGCAGGTTCAGGGCCACCCACAGACAGCGTACCCAGGGATGCTTTGGCCCCTGCGTCCATGGCGGCCGTCACCCGCTGGAAAGAGTTCAGTTGGGAGACACTGCAGACAGCTGTGGGTCTGAATTCGGCCTCCGTGCCTTAGGAGCTTTGCGATCAGCTCTTTCAGCCTTTCATTTCTTCATTTTGAATGCGTCCACGGGGACCATTACGACCATCCCAGGCAGAAAGGTGAGGGGAGGGAGGTGTCTGCTTCCGTCCTGAAGTCTGATTTCCACTGCGGAAAGCGGGAAGGAGCCGAGGCCTTAGGAAGGAGCCCCGGGGCCTCTGGGATGAAAAGAGATCATGCTGAATTGTGGCTCTGGAACGCCCGGTGTCCACACTGCGGGAGGTGGAGGTGCTAGGAGCGGCCTGTCTTCTGTGGTAGACCAGGGGTCCACGCAGGTTTCCTTCGAAAATCCACCATATATATATATGCATATAGATGAACATGTATATGCATATATATGTATATGGTAGCTTTGGCAAAAAGCTCTCTGGTGACGTCCATTTTGAGCCAGAATCGCAGACTTCCGAGAAAAGGCTCACTTGCGGCAAATTCACAGCCCTCCCGGGGCCTTGGGGCTCTGTGGGCCATACCCGGTCATCTGCGGGTACTGGGGTGGCGAAGTTGGAGGAGCACTCACTGACACTTTGAGCTCCTAGAGACACAAACTACGTGTCATTCGTCTCTGCATCTTCTTGCAGAGTTCAGGGCCGCCCACAGACACCGTACCCAGGGATGCTTTGGCCCCTGCGTCCATGGCGGCCGTCACCCGCTGGAAAGAGTTCAGTTGGGAGACACTGCAGACAGCTGTGGGTCTGAATTCGGCCTCCGTGCCTTAGGAGTCTTGCGATCAGCTCTTTGAGCCTTTCATTTCTTCATTTTGAATGCGTACCCGGGGACCATTACACCCATCCCAGGAAGAAAGGTGAGGGAGAGGGAGGTGTCTGCTTCCGTCCTGAAGTCTGATTTCCACTGCGGAAAGCGGGAAGGAGCCGAGGCCTGAGGAAGGAGCACCGGGGCCTCCGGGATGAAAAGAGATCATGCTGAATTGTGGCTCTGGAACGCCCGGTGTCCACACTGCGGGGAAGTGTAGGTGCTAGCAGTGGCCTGTCTTCTGTGGTAGACCAGGGGTCCACGCAGGTTTCCTTCGAAAATCCACGATATACATATATATGCATATAGATGAATATATATATGCATATATATGTACATGGTAGCTTTGGCGAAAAGCTCTCTGGTGACGTCCATTTTGAGCCAGAATCGCAGACTTCCGAGAAAAGGCTCACTTGCGGCAAATGCACAGCCCTCCCGGGGCCTTGGGGCTCTATGGGCCATGCCCGGTCATCTGCGGGTACTGGGGTGGCGAAGTTGGAGGAGCACTCACTGACACTTTGAGCTCCTAGAGGTACAAACTACGTGTCATTCGTCTCTGCATCCTCTTGCAGGGGTCAGGGCCGCCCACAGACAGCGTACCCTGGGATGCTTGGCCCCACCGTCCATGGCGGCCGTCACCCGCTGGAAAGAGTTCAGTTGGGAGACACTGCAGACAGCTGTGCGTCTGAATTCGGCCTCCGTGCCTTAGGAGCTTTGCGATCAGCTCTTTGAGCCTTTCATTTCTTCATTTTGAATGCGTCCACGGGGACCATTACGACCATCCCAGGGTGAAAGTGAGGGAGAGGGAGGTGTCTGCTTCCGTCCTTAAGTCTGATTTCCACTGCGGAAAGCGGGAAGGAGCCGAGGCCTGAGGAAGGAGCCCCGGGGCCTCCGGAATAAAAAGAGATCATGCTGAATTGTGGCTCTGGAAAGCCCGGTGTCCACACCACGGGGAGGTGGAGGTGCTAGCAGCGGCCTGTCTTCTGTGCTAGACCAGGGGTCCACGCAGGTTTCCTTCGAAATTCCACCATATACATATATATGCATATAGATGAATATATATATGCATATATATGTATATCGTAGCTTTGGCGAAAAGCTCTCTGGTGACGTCCATTTTGAGCCAGAATCGCAGACTTCCGAGAAAAGGCTCACTTGCGGCAAATTCACAGCCCTCCCGGGGACTTGGGTCTCTGTGGGCCATGCCCGGTCATCTGCGGGTACTGGGGTGGCGAAGTTGGAGGAGCACTCACTGACACTTTGAGCTCCTAGAGGTACAAACTACGTGTCATTCGTCTCTGCATCCTCTTGCAGGGGTCAGGGCCGCCCACAGGCAGCGTACCCAGGGATGCTTTGGCCCTCCGTCATGGCGGCCGTCACCCGCTGAAAGAGTTCAGTTGGGAGACACTGCAGACAGCTGTGGGTCTGAATTCGGCCTCCGTGCCTTAGGAGCTTTGCGATCAGCTCTTTGAGCCTTTCATTTCTTCATTTTGAATGCGTCCCCGGGGACCATTACTACCATCCCAGGCTGAAAGGTGAGGGAGAGGAAGGTGTCTGCTTCCGTCCTGAAGTCTGATTTCCACTGCGGAAAGCGGGAAGGAGCCGAGGCCTTAGGAAGGAGCCCCGGGGCCTCTGGGATGAAAAGAGATCATGCGGAATTGTGGCTCTGGAACGCCTGGTGTCCCCACTGCGGGGAGGTGGAGGTGCTAGGAGCGGCCTGTCTTCTGTGGTAGACCAGGGGTCCACGCAGGTTTCCTTCGAAAATCCACCATATACATATATGTGCATATAGATGAACATATATATGCATATATATGTATATGGTAGCTTTGGCAGAAAGCTCTCTGGTGACGTCCATTTTGAGCCAGAATCGCAGACTTCCGAGAAAAGGCTCACTTGCGGCAAATGCACAGCCCTCCCGGGGCCTTGGGGCTCTGTGGGCCATGCCCGGTCATCTGCGGGTACTTGGGTGGCGAAGTTGGAGGAGCACTCACTGACACTTTGAGCTCCTAGAGGTACAAAATACGTGTCATTCGTCTCTGCATCCTCTTGCAGGGCTCAGGGCCGCCCACAGACAGCGTACCCAGGGATGCTTTGGCCCTCCGTCATGGCGGCCGTCACCCGCTGGAAAGAGTTCAGGTGGAAGACACTGCAGACAGCTGTGGGTCTGAATTCGGCCTCCGTGCCTTAGGAGCTTTGCGATCAGCTCTTTGAGCCTTTCATTTCTTCCTTTTGAATGCGTCCACGGGGACCATTACAACCATCCCAGACAGAAAGGTGAGGGAGAGGGAGGTGTCTGCTTCCGTCCTGAAGTCTGATTTCCACTGCGGAAAGCGGGAAGGAGCTGAGGCCTGAGGAGGGATCCCCGGGGCCTCTGGGATGAAAAGAGATCATGCTGAATTGTGGCTCTGGAATGCCCGGTGTCCACACTGCGGGGAGGTGGAGGTTCAAGGAGCGGCATGTCTTCTGTGGTAGACCAGGGTTCCACGCAAGTTTCCTTCGAAAATCCACCATATACATATATATGAACATATATATGCATATATATGTATATGGTAGCTTTGGCGAAAAGCTCTCTGGTGACGTCCATTTTGAGCCAGAATCGCAGACTTCCGAGAAAAGGCTCACTTGCGGCAAATGCACAGCCCTCCCGGGGCCTTGGGGCTCTGTGGGCCATGCCCGGTCATCTGCGGTACTGGGGTGGCGAAGTTGGAGGAGCACTCACTGACACTTTGAGCTCCTAGAGGTACAAACTACGTGTCATTCGTCTCTGCATCCTCTTGCAGAGTTCAGGGCCGCCCACAGACAGCGTACCCGGGGATGCTTTGGCCCCTCCGTCCATGGCGGCCGTCACCAGCTGGAAAGAGTTCAGTTGGGAGACACTGCAGACAGCTGTGGGTCTGAATTCGGCCTCCGTGCCTTAGGAGCTTTGCGATCAGCTCTTTGAGCCTTTCATTTCTTCATTTGAATGCGTCCACGGGGACCATTACGACCATCCCAGGCTGAAAGGTGAGGGAGAGGGAGGTGTCTGCTTCCGTCCTGAAGTCTGATTTCCAATGCGGAAAGCAGGAAGGAGCAGAGGCCTTAGGAAGGAGCCCCGGGGCCTCTGGGATGAAAGAGATCATGCTGAATTGTGGCTCTGGAACGCCCGGTGTCCACACTGCGGGGAGGTGGAGGTGCTAGCAGTGGCCTGTCTTCTGTGGTAGACCAGGGGTCCCTGCAGGTTTCCTTCGAAAATCCACCATATACATATATATGCATATAGATGAATATATATATGCATATATATGTATATGGTAGCTTTGGCGAAAAGCTCTCTGGTGACGTCCATTTTGAGCCAGAATCGCAGACTTCCGAGAAAAGGCTCACTTGCGGCAAATGCACAGCCCTCCCGGGGCCTTGGGTCTCTGTGGGCCATGCCCGGTCATCTGCTGGTACTGGGGTGGCGAAGTTGGAGGAGCACTCACTGACACTTTGAGCTCCTAGAGGTACAAACTACGTGTCATTCGTCTCTGCATCCTCTTGCAGGGTTCAGCGCCGCCCACAGACAGCGTACCCTGGGATGCTTGGCCCTCCGTCATAGCGGCCGTCACCCGCTGGAAAGAGTTCAG
>NW_024350757.1:0-561 GCF_902729225.1 Pteropus medius | reverse complement strand
TCCTTTGTCCCCTTGAGACCCTCCTCCTCATACCAAGTCCCCAGTCTTTCCCAGACACCGAGTTGGAAACCAGGACATGCTTCACGTGCTAATGCCACCATGGGCCATCCAGAACTGAATCAATCCTCCCTCTGGGTCCTCATGCTCAACACTGGCAGGGCCTGGGTCCTCCCTTCTGCCAGCCTAAGGCCCTGCTACTCACACCAAGTCCTGTCATCTCTCAGAAAGGGATGCAGTAGTCTGAAAACAAGGCATGTGGTCGTCCCGCCCTGGGGTCTCCTGGAGCTCATAGCAGGGGCGGACTTCGGTGGGGTACCCTCTGTTGTGGGTCCTGGGACCTCTCAGTCCTCCTTCGCGGCCCTCAACTTCACCTGGCAAATCCTGGACCCTCCCTCTTACGACCCAAGGCCTTGCTCCCACGGCGAGCCCTCCGAGCCTCACACACCGGGTGCGGACGGCAGGACATGCCACTCCCGGCCGTCCCTCTGGACCTCCCAGGGCTGACTGTTCTGCGGCAGAGGATCCCCGGTCCTCCGCCAATGTCCTCACCGTGACACCAGC
>NW_024350756.1:0-490 GCF_902729225.1 Pteropus medius | reverse complement strand
CCTCCCGGGCCCCCCGGTCCTCAGCGCCGTGTGGCCTCCGGAGCGGGGCGCGCGCCGCTGTCTCCGCCCTCCCGGACGCCGCTTCCCGCGCCGCCGGGTCACCGGGTCACCGCGCGCCCCCGCCCCGCCCCCGCAGCCGCGGGCCCCTCCGGGAGGGCGTGACGGGAAAGGACCAGAAGCTCTTCAACGGGGAAGCTCGGCCCGCGGCGCGGGCGCGCGAGGCGGGGCGCCGACGCCTCCTCCCGTGTGGCGGGGACGGCAGGTCCCCTGACGGAGGGCCACGGCCACCGGGCGGGCGCCGCGCGGGTGCGCGGGAGCAGAAGCGGAGCCGACGCGCTCCGCGGCTCGGCGGGCCCGCCCCACACCCGCAGGCGCCCTCGCCCGGCGCGCAGGGCGGGGGGCCCCGGGAAGGGCGGCGTGTGGCGCGGCGGGAAGCAGCCTAAACCGCGGGAATGATCCCGCCTCGGGGAGGGGTCCGCGCGGAGACGGC
>NW_024350755.1:0-605 GCF_902729225.1 Pteropus medius | reverse complement strand
TGTGAGCACTAAGCTGAGGGGTAGGGGGTTCAAAGATGAATGTGCTGCAATCCTGACCTTGAAGAGGCAGACAGAAGGCATAGCAAATCAGGGAGATCCACGTTCTGTGGAGGGTATGAGCCTAGAGTGTGGGAATTCCACGGAGATGTATGGGGCTTCTCAGATGTATGGGTGGCTGGAGTTGTATTGCAGGACGAACAGGAGTGTTCCATGAGAAGGGAGAAAGGGTACCTCAAACAGAGGGTGAAACAGCAGGTGCAGTCATGTGGGGTTTTTTTTTTAACCTTCCCCACCCTACTTGCCAGAAGGGGCTACCCCACCTCAGAGCCTCACCTGGGGTAAGCATGCCATGGCTATTCTGGCCTTGGGGGCACAGAAGGTACCACCCTGGTCCAAGTCTATGAGGCAGCAGTCACTGAAGCACTCAGAGCGATGAGAACATACAGCCCCATTCACCTGTGGGGACAAGCCCTGAGTCACTAGCTCTCTGGCTGTATGGGATGGTGGGGGAGGGTTCTCGACATTGCCAAGAAGAGAAGCCATGAGACAGTCACCCCCAGGTCCCACCCTCTACTGCACAACCCTTGCCCGCCGCCCCCACCCCC
>NW_024350754.1:0-391 GCF_902729225.1 Pteropus medius | reverse complement strand
ATGTATATGGTGGATTTTCGAAGGAAACCTGCATGGACCCCTGGTCTACCACAGAAGACAGGCCGCTGCTAGCACCTCCACCTCCCCGCAATGTGGACACCGGGCGTTCCAGAGCCACAATTCAGCATGATCTCTTTTTATCCCAGACGCCCCGGGGCTCCTTCCTCAGGCCTCGGCTCTTTCCCGCTTTCCGCAGTGGAAAAGAGACTTCAGGACGGAAGCAGACACCTCCCTCTCCCTCACCTTTCAGCCTGGGATGGTCGTAATGGTCCCCGTGGACGCATTCAAAATGAAGAATTGAAAGGCTCAAAGAGCTGATCGCAAAGCTCCTAAGGCACGGAGGCAGAATTCAGACCCACAGCTGTCTGCAGTGTCTCCCAACTGAACTCTT
>NW_024350753.1:0-826 GCF_902729225.1 Pteropus medius | reverse complement strand
GCTATATTCACTGGGGAGAGGGGAAATGCCTAATGTTCTAGAATTATGGTCCATGAGCTTGAGGTCTGGAATCTGAGCCTACCAAGCTCTAGTCTAGAACACTAGAACAGAACAGGCCTCTGTCATAAAGACAGCCAATAGTGGCCAGAACAATGGTCGGAAATGAACTGGGGTCTTTTCCATCTAGACCAATCAGAAGCAAAAGGGAGCCCAGCCACGGATGTTCCTGTGTGCTCATGAATGTGAGATCTTACAGACAGGGGAAGCTCCCAGACCCATGCACTGGCAAAAACCAGAGAATCATTAGTGGCTCAGTGTTTCGGAGGGGACAAAGGAGGCACAACCAGAGGAAAGACCTGACCCACAAGAGCAGTCCAGAGTGTGTGGCAAGCCTGCCTACATCTCAGAAGATAGATGTAGCTCCACCACTAACCAAGATGAAAGGATGTAAATGATGAAGGAAGGCGAGACTCCCTGAGGAAGAAAGAAGGAAAGATGATTTGGTGAAAAGTCAGTGTCCAGAGCTGCAGGATCTTCTGTCTCCGCCCTCCCAGCCCAGGCGGGCCACAAGTGACCACCCAAACTAGGGTACAGCATGTGCAGGAGACAATAACTATTTAGGTTGGTTGCCCTGTGTTCCTGAAGGCCCTTGGCCACATCTCCCTCTATAGACCTGCTATGGGCTGAATTGCGTCCCCCTCCCCCAATGTATATGTCCCCCACCAACTCCTAGAACCTCTGAATCTGTATTTGGAGACAGGGCCTGTCTCCATCTCTCATATAGATAGGGCCATCTGTAAACACAGGATTGAGGCCTCAGAGGCAA
>NW_024350752.1:0-586 GCF_902729225.1 Pteropus medius | reverse complement strand
TGAGAGGCCAAATAATTCATGGTTTAGGAGGATAAAATACATAGAGATTATTAAATGATATTAATATTTTAAAATTCTGAGTCTTCTAAGACTTCGTTATTCCTAGTGTGGTCAGTGGTGCAGACAGCACAGACATCACCTGAGAGCTTGTTAGAATTGTACACTCTCAAGCTCCACCCAAACCTACTGCCTCAGAATCTGCATTTTCACAAGATCTCCATATGATTCTTATACACATTGAAGTTTGAGAAATACAGCTTTAGGAGTTTCCCATTTATCTTTAGTGATAGGAAATTGTTGATTCTTTGGGGACAAAAATATAGAGTTTTCAATAGAATTGGTAAAGTTCTTTCAAGGGCATTAATATCCAAAAAGAAAAAGTATCAAGGAGTCTGACATGCACATATCATATGCAAATTTGGGAGACATTGCAGAACTTACTCATTGAGGTATATATTAGGGTTTTCTGGTCTGCAAGTACTGAGTAACAAATCAATCTGTCATACACAATAATAAAGTTTGTTGATTGTAGAAGCAGAAGTAGGGTAGAGTAGGATCCAGGTGTGATGCAATCAGCAATTCAATC
>NW_024350751.1:0-8729 GCF_902729225.1 Pteropus medius | reverse complement strand
AGAATCAAAGGCATTGAGGGAATAAGTAATGTGATGATGCTGGATGTAAAATGAAAGGCAAGTTGTGGCAGCAGATGAGCTGGAACATAAGGAAGAGCAGGGCCTTGTATGTTATTTTAAGAGCTTAGTCTTTATGTAGTAGACAGCGTAGAGTCATTGAAAGATCTAAAATGGGGAAGAGGAATGGACATGTATGTTTTTGGACATGTAGATCACTCTATCGGCAGTGTGAGGGATGGGCTATGGAGAGACAAGACCACGAAAAGGAAATCCAGTTGGGAGTCTGTTGCTGCCATCCAAGTGAAAGATGATGGTGGCTTAAACTTAAGCAGTGTATATGGAGAGGATAATTTAAAAAAAAAAAAGGAAGTAAAATAGGCAGCATTTTGTGATGGATTATTTATGAATGACATATGTGAAGGAAATTTCAAAATGATACTCAGATCTCCAGTTTGGGTAGCTAATATAGATAGTAATAATAATAGCAGTAATAAAAAATGGCAATAAAAATAGTGGTGCCATCAACTATGATAGAAGATTCAGGAGGTAGTGCTGTTTTAGAGAAAAATGGAGAATTCCCCTTTTGGACACGTTGAATTTAAGGTGCCTATGGAGCATAAAAGAGGTGATAACTTAGCAGGCATTTTGAAATTTGAATGTTAAAATTTAAACAGTTTAAAGACCTGAGGAGAGTCTCTTAGAGATTTAGATTTGAGATTATATTGGGGTTACTTATTAGTTATGGCCTGCCATGATCACACCACTTCTAAGAGAACTTGCTGTACCCACTGATTGCTGTCCATGCAGGCATAATTTGTTCTACATGGCCCGTTCTACCTACTCCCCCCACCTGCCTTGGCTGCAGCTAATGGAACTGAGTAGACCCCTGACCCAAGAAAGCCAATCTGTGAACTGACCAGAGACTTATGACCTATGGCCTGGTGAAAAAGAGAAGCTGGGGTAATTAGAATCCCTCTCGTAGGATTTTAAACTAAGAAGTACAGAGACTCCAGGCCAATTAACACTAGGAATTGAAGCTGGAAGATTGTAGAAAACTGGGGCATGGCAAGCTAAGGTCATTTAAAACTGAAGTATGAAGGAAGTGGAAACAATAGTTAAGTAGAAGATGTTGGGCAATAGAAAGAGAAGAATAGAGTAGAAGATACAAAGAAAGAAACAGAAAGTGAGCATGTGGCCTACAAAAAATATTGAGGGATTTACCCAACCTCAAAGTTGATTTACTATTTAATAGAGTTCCCATCTCAGTCTATGTCTGGCCTCAAATCAAAGCCCCAAATTATCTGGGGGTAATTTGAGTGAAGGTTTTTTTTTTTTTCCAACCAAAAGAGGAATTACTGTCACGAGAAGGAATGAGATCATGTAGGAATAAAGTAGCATGTGATAAAAGCAGTAAGCTAAGGGCAGCAGTGGGGAATGCCAACAGTGAAGGGGTAAGTGGAGGAGCCCACACACATCCAGAGAGATGAACAGGGTACTACAAAAACAGGGACTGAGTTTTTTTTTCCTTTAAAAATGGAGTGATCAGAAATGTGAAAATAATTTGAGGGGAATCCCCTCATAAGTTATTTAAATGTCTAACCTCTATCCTGTACACCTGAAACTAATATAATATTGAATGTCAGCTATAATTTAAAAAAAAAAATTAAATGAAAAAAAATGCCAAAAACTGCAAAGAGATTTGATAAGAACTAAGCAGTGTCCATTGGGTTGGCAATGAATTGGAAACTGGTGATTTTAGTGAGACTATTTAGTAGGGTAGTACGGAAAGGACAGAAGCCAGACTTCAGTTGGTCGAGAAGTGAATATAAAGTAAAAATGTGGAGACAGCAAAAGTGGAATATTTTTCTGAAAAAAAATTAGATGAAAAGGAGAGGAAACAAAACTGAAGAGTAGCTAGAAGGGACCAAGGGCCCCCCAAAAGGTTTGGGTTTACTTTTGATTTATTTTTTTTTTAATAAGAGAGACTTGAATTTTTAGGCAGAGAGGAAAGACCCGGTTGAAAGAGAGAAATAGAAGATAAGAGAGAGAAGGGCCATCTGACGGAGAAAGGCCTGGAGGAAACAGGAGGAGTAGGCCCAAGGCCAAACTCAAGATGTTGACCTTAAACAGGAAGAAAGGACATGACCCTCTGAAACTGGAGGAGAAGAGAAGAGGGGCGGGTGTAAATGGAGATGAGATTGTAGTTGGTGGGAATGGGAAGTTCGAGCAATCTATCCTGATGGCCTCAATTTTCTCAGTACGGTAGGGAGCAAAGTTTTCTGCCAAGGGCAAGGCAAGTAGGGTTGAGTAAAGAGCTTGAAGAGGATAGTGAAAAGTTTGGAAGTCACTGACAGAAGTGTAAGAGGGTTTGGACCAAGGTCAAGTGAAAGAACTGATGAGTGGGGCTGTGGGCCTAGCTGAAGTTGGAGAGTAGAAATTTGTAGAGGCAGCAGTCTCCAGAGCTGTGAGATTTGCCCCTAGCAATGCTTAGCTGTTCAACTGTAAGAGCAGAGAAGGTAGTGCTGTGCTGTTCTCCAGTTGGGACTTGGTTGGGTGGATATGGCAGAAGGATAGGGGTGCCAGCAAAAGGAGGTCGATGCTCAGCCATGGTGTTTTGCTCAGTAGGAAAAGAAGGGAGACCAAAAAGGGAGTAACAGACTGGCAGAATGAAGGGATCATGAGACTGAAGAGCTCTGAGGTGGACAAGCAACGGTTAGAAGGCTGGGAGTTGTGAAATAGCCTGGCATGTTCCAGGAACTGTTCATAATTCTTTTATCTAGATCATGGGACAATAGTGGAGACCTGAAGAGAGAGGAAGCCGGAGACGTAGCTGGGTTCAGCACAAGGAGGCCTCATGGGCCAGCATTTAAATTGGATGTTGCAGAAAAGACAGAAACAAGGGAAGCTTACAGAAATGGTTTTACAAAGTGAATTATGGAAATAAATAGACCTCCAGAGTCCTTCTTTCCTCAAATTCTTTTACTCTCTTCTGATTATTTCTAAGTTGATTTTCCTATTCTAAAATCTGTGTGGCAGGAAAGTTAGATTAATTCTTAACCTAAGGAGAGCCAGTCTGTTGAAAGAGCCCTGAGTTTGGAGTCTGGAACCTTGGATTCTAGTCCCACATTTACCACCAACTAGCTGTTTGACTGTATGCATCTCCATCTCTCTAGGTCTCTTTTTTGTTATATATAACGAGAGAGAAATATTGCCTGTCCTGCCTGTGTTCCTAAGGTTGTTGTGAGAGTGACATGAAGTGGTCATTATCAATGTGTTCTGCCAAGTTAAGTTAATGGTTAGCAGAATGGATGATTATTACTAGGGTCTGGCCAGGTTGGCTTTGTGTCTTTCCTTTACACCTTAGATAATACAATCTAGCTCCTGCTTCCTTCCTTCGTTCTTAGTCTCCACACACCATTCATTTCCTCCAGGGGTCAGGCCAAGCTGGTGGGAACTGAAGAAACAGTCTCAGCAGCTCTGTCTGGAATGATGAGCCAAGAAATCAAAGGCTCTTTCTTTGCCAAGGAAAGGGTTTTCTTTGCTTTTTTCCTCCTTTTCAATAAATCTGACTCTGTCATTCCATGATGATGCTGATTGGCCTTGCCCTTGGGATGTGCCAACTCAGCATGGGAGAGGGAGATACTGTAAGATTTGATGAGTCTCTTTTCAATACATGTTTTATTCATTGCTGCAAAGACTTGGATAAGTAAAACACTAAGCTCTCTCTGGGCTTTCTGAAGACAGGGATCCCAACAGATTTTAAAGGAAATGTCACAGAGTTAAGAGTTCAGGATTCAAGCAGCTCAATGCTTTATAATGTTTGGAGTAAATGTCTTATGGATTCTTAATGATGGGTTATTTAGAATTGAAAATAATGGATAAGTTAGTCAATCTGATGAACATGAGACAAACACAGTCAACTTTGAAGAAAGATTAATTCATTTTACTCATTGCTTTATAGCTTTTAGCTGAATTACTAATGAATCTATCAATATGAATTAGGTACTAACTATATGCTCAGCTCTGAACATCATACCAAAACAAACAAAATATTCCATACTGTTATAAGCTGAATTGTGCCCCCTCCCAATTCGTATGTTGAACCTCTAACCCCTAGTACCTCAGAATGCAGCTGATAGGGCCTTTAAAAAAGCAATTAAGCTTAAATGGGATCATTAGGGTGGGCCCTAATCCAATATGACTGGTGTCCTAATAAGAAGAAGACATTAGGACATAGACAGAAACACCTGACATATGAATGCACAGAGAGAAGATCATGCAAACACACTGCTAAAAGGCTGCCATTTGCAAGCCAAGGAGAGAGCTCTCAGAAGAAATCAACCCTGCAGACACCTTGATCTCAGGCTACTAGCCTCCAGAACTGTGACAAAATACATTTCTGTTGTTTAAGCCACTTAGTCTGTGATAATTTGTTATAGCAGCCCTAACTAAGACACATACTGTTGCAGCTTGTAGTAAGATTAAAAAAAAAAAATGTGTAATCTTTATACCTATTGTATCTCAGAGGGTATGTAATATAGGTTTTTTCTCCCCAGAAATCATTTTCTATGACTAATCACAATTAAATATGAAGCTCAAAGGGTGATATAAAAATTTTTCTTGACTTTCCAAAACTTCAGGTCCTCTACCAGGCCAAAGATGGAGCATCTGGAACGAGAATCTGGAATCTCTTCTCTCTGTAGTTTCTCTTCCTCTTCTCCTCTTCCATAGATTTCTGGGTCTGTTTCTACCTGTTTCTCAACATCTGGCTCTAAAATATTTCTGTGACATCCTTTAGGTTCTATGGGTTGCTTAAAGAGACATCATGTCAGTAGTTTTCAGACTTCAGGACCATCAGGAGTGCTAAATGAAAATGCAGATTCAAGGACCTCGCCACTAATAATTCAGGTTCACGAGGTCTAGGCAGGGACTAGAAATCTATGCGTACAATTTTTCAGTGTGAGATATTTATACAAAAGAATACACATATGATGCATATGTATAATTTAAAGTATAATAATGACATGAACAGCCATGTACCAACCACCGAGCATTAAAAATAGAACATTTCTCTGTGTACCCCTCATCAGTTGCATTCCTCTCTTCCTCCAAGATGCAAGCACTTCACTGAATTTTATATTAATCACTTTTTTCTTATTATTTTTCACATGTGATTATATCTTTGAACAAGAAAATCCTGTTTAGCTTGCTTCTTTGGGGACTTTATATATTGGTGTCATAATATTCATATTCTTTGGCAACTTGCTTTTAACACTCACCATTGTTTTTGAGATTTATTCATGTTGATGCATTTAGCTGTAGTTTACTCATTTTCACTGCTATACAGTATTCCTTTGTATGAACACACCATAATTTATTTATCTTCCTGTTCATGGTCATTTGGGTTTTTTTTTCTAGTTTTTGTTTTGTTTTGTTTTGCTATTATAACAAACACTGCCATAAATATTCTTATATATGTCTCTTGGCTCATAGAAATCTTCAATTTTTTAAATCAGCATTCCAGATTGAGTCTTATGTAAATGGTCCAAGAAACACTGTCTTTGGTCCTTCATATTCTTCAAAGTGATACACGTACAACATAAACCTCTCTTGCTAGTATTAACTTCATCTTGAGGCATGATTCCTCATTTTACTGGGGGAAAAAACATCTGAATCTTTACTTTTATTTGCAAAAAGCCCACTCTTAGTAAGAGAGTAAGATGCAAAGAAAGAAGGAGGAGAGTGGGGGAAGTAGAAATAAACGTCCATATGACATATGTATTGCATTGGAGAAGAAGATATGTAACAAGTGTTCAACCATGTGGTACAAATGATAAGTGTATGGATAATTATGTATGGATATTCAGAGGCAGCAATCAACTTTAGTCACATAATAGGTGTCAAATTATTCATTCACTAAGTAAAAAAAATCAAGGTAGATTGAAATAGTTAGAAAAGACTTCCTGAAAAAGGTAGGACAAGAGCTGGGCCTTTGTTGGATGGACAAGTTGGAAATTAGGATGAGAAGTGGAGAGAGTATCAATTGATGGCTAGAGTTTGCTTAAGAGAAAGAAAGCTAGAGGGACTACAGGGCAAATTAGAAATGTAAATGATCTAATTAGGGTAGGGCGAGGTATTAAAAGTTGCAAATTCAGCTCAACAAAGACATGACTAATCTAGTTCAGTTTTAAGAAAACTCTGAGATATCAGAAAGGAAGAGGGCACAACTTTGGAAGCACAGGAGACAATAAGAATATCAGAATCAGGGTACTCTGTAGAAAATAAAGCATGAAAAAGTAGCCATAGGATCAAGGATCCAGGAGAACAGGGCTGGCAGAAGGAAGGAGAGAAATGATTCAGCTTTAATACAGGATTCTTCACAGATGTCAAAGCTTCTTCCTTGCTCTCCTTGATATTAGAGTCTATATGGTAGCTTCTCTTCTACATACAACTCTCTCGTCTCCATCTCCATTCACAGCTCAAGACTTACCTCCCACCGCAGTGAAAAAAGCAAATGAATTAAATGGGACCTCCCTACTTGTGCACTAGATGTTATCTGAATCAGTTAGGATTAGGTTCATCTCACATCAGCAGGGGTCCAAAATAATATTGGGTTAAACAAGAGAGCTGACTTCCTTCACATAAAAAAGTGAAAGTAGGCAGTCCAGAGTTGCTTGTCCTCAAGGTCCAAAATGATAGCTTGAGTTGCAGCCATCACATCTAAATATCAGGGAGTTGATTGGAGAAAGGGACAACAGATGGGATAAAGGGCATGTGCTAACTATCTTTCAAAGAAGGTTCCCAAGAAGGTTCACATGATGATTCCTATTATATCTTATTGGACAGAGATAATTACATGACCACAGCTTGTAGCAAGGAAGGCTAGAAAGTATAATCTTCATTCTGGTAGGTCATGAGGCTAAGTATGAATTGGGAATCTTATTATTGTGAAAGAAGAGGAGACAGATACTAGAGGCTAGCTAGAAGTCATTGCCATACTATTACTTCTTCCCTTTTTAAGGAATTTTGCCCTCACTACTAAATAATTCTTAACAGCATACAAACTGGAGTTAGCATTTACTATCCCCCAAATAAGCTCTTCCTTTACCCTACTATGCCTCTGAGCTGCTTCTCCACATTGTGTATCCATTAACAGTAAACATTCTTGAAAGAATTATCTACACATGCAATTTCTTCTTCCTTGCTTCCTATTTATTCTTCTGTCCACTCCAGTATGGCTTCCATACCTATCAATCCACTGAAAGCACTCTTGTCAAGATCCTCAGAAACGTCTATGTTGCTAAATCCAATTATCACATTTCTGTCCTGATTTTATTAGCTCTCTCATTAACATTCGAAGTAGATGATCACTCCCTATTTCACTGAAACTTTTCCTCTTTTGGCTTTGTTAATATCATATTTTTACTAGTCTGGCCATTCCCATACTTTGTCTCTTCTCTCTTTCAAATCACTCCTTTGATGGTTTCACTCATTCCTATGGCATAATTCCTGGCACTGTGTCTATCACCAGGTTCAATAGATATTCAAAAGCTATCTGTTGAAATGATGAATACCATCATTATGCTGATAAATCCCAGTGAAGACTCTCAAAATACTTATAAACTTCAGATTCACATATCTACCTACCCATTTAAAATCACCACTTTGACATCTATTAGACATCTCTACCATGACACATATCAAACAGAATTCTTGATCCCCTCCTCATGCCCAGTCTGTACTTTCCCCATGTTTTCCATCTTAGAAAATGACACTAAAATATGTCAGAACCCTGGAAGTCATCATTTATTTCTCCTTCTCTCTCACTTCCAAAATTCAATTTATCAGCAAATCCTGACCATTCTACATCCAATATGAATATCTAATTCATTCACTTCTCTCACCTCCACTATTCCTACCCTACTCCAAGAGAAGCTCATCTCTTACCAAACTGTAAGATAAAGTAATCTTTTAAAAATGCAAATTAAATCGTGTCACTCTCCTGATCAAAATCCTATAATGGCTTCCCATCACACTTAAAATAAAATTCAAACTCCTGCATGATATTGTCCCATGGTCTAGATGCCTCTTGGTCCATTTTTATTTCTCCTGTTCTTCTCCCCTCAACTTACTATGTTCCATCTATATTGGTCTTCGGTATTTGCATTATGTGTCAAGCTCTTTCTAGCATCAGAACTCTTTCACTTGTAGTTCCCTCGCCTGAAATGCTTTTCCACTGGGTCTCCACATGTCTGGCTCCTTTTCAACCTTCAAGTCCTAAATCAAGTGTTAATTCCTCATTGAGGTATTCTCTGACTACTTTATCTAAAATAGTTCCCTCTCACTATTTTCTGTCAGATTTTATTCAATGTTATTGTCACAGTGTGCAAGTCCGTGAGGTCAAAGATCTTGTCTTTCTTATTTACTACTGTATCCCAGCACCTAGCATAATTCCTGGCACTGTGTCTATCACCAGGTTCAATAGATATTCAAAAGCTATCTGTTGAAATGATGAATTAATGAATAGGAGTTGCCTAAATATTCTCTTAGTGAGTGAGAGGGGAGGAGTAAAGAACTGGGGAAGCAGTGAAGTTGGATGGTCCCATCAAGGCCACCAGTCCAAGACTAGAGCCAAAGTTGGAGTCCTGAAGAGACAGCTAGAGGAAATGCTATGAATACACATTTGAATCAAGATCTTGAGGAAAAATGGAACCACTAAGTGGCAAAAA
>NW_024350750.1:0-608 GCF_902729225.1 Pteropus medius | reverse complement strand
AAAAAATTTTAATTAGAGTTGACATTCATAATACAAAAACTAATATTTTATATTAGTTTTGGGCATACAGGACAGTGCTTAGACATTTATATAATTTATGAAGTGATTCTCCTGATTAGTCTGGTGCCCACCTGGCACTATACCTAGCTCTTGCAGTATTACTGGCTATATTTCCTGTGCTGTACCTCTTTATTTCTTTTTCAAAATTATTTTTGCTATTCTAGTATATTTATTCTTCGACTTGAATTTTTAAAATATCTTTTTCTATTTCATGAAAAGTGCTGCCAGTATTTCACTGAATTTATACACCAATTTGGGCAAAAATAACATTTTTTTGGAATAATGTGTTTCCCCATGTAAGAACATGAGAATAGGAACATTCTGCATCTCATCTTTTATTAAGATCTCCCACAAAGTCCTTCAGGTTTATTTTTGAGTTCTCATTAGGTTCATTTTTAGTAATTTTGTGAAGTTTTTGAATTCATGAAAGGATTTAAAAAATAGATTTCCTTAATTGTTTCAGATACTTTGCATAAATGGTTAAAAAAACTCGAAAGGGCACATGAAAATGTGCGCTCCTGCCTCACCTCTTGTTCCCTCTTCCTCAC
>NW_024350749.1:0-3902 GCF_902729225.1 Pteropus medius | reverse complement strand
AAAGCTCCTAAGGCACGAGTAGTTTTAATTTAGTAATCACCCATTAGCTGTCTTGTGTGTTCTCCTTGGGCAATTGAATTGTCCATCAGTTATGCATAATGGTCACATGGATTCGAGGGGGGCCAAAGCATCCCTGGCAATGCACGCTGTTCAGGGGGTGGTGGCCCCTGAACCCCAAGTGAGAGGATACAGAGACGAATGAGACGTGGGGTTTGCGTACAAATTTAGGAGTCAGTGTCAGGAGTGCTCCCCCTCCAACTTCGGTACCCCAGTACCCGCAGATGACCGAGCATAGCCCACAGAGCCCCAAGGCCCCGGGAGGGCTGTGCATTTGCCGCAAGTGAGCCTTTTCTCGGAAGACTGCGATTCTGGCTCAAAATGCACGTCAGTAGAGTGCTTTTTGCCAGATCTACCCTAGGTATATCTATATCTATATCTTTATCTGTATCTATAGATATCTCTATATCTATCTCTATCTATCTATACATCTATCCATCTATCTATCTATCTATGTATCTATTTCTCTCTCTATATATATTTATATATATATCGTGATTTTAATAACAAAAAAATGTTAAAAATGTGTTTTTAGTGACTTCTTGAGATGTAAGACAGGGCCTTCATTTCCCTTAGCACTTCCAATTTCCTCGGCAAGAGGACACCACCATCGGCATGCCCAGAGCCACAATTCAACATGATCTCTTTTCATCCCAGAGGCCCCGGGGCTCCTTCCTAAGGCCTCGGCTCCTTCCCGCTTTCCGCAGTGGAAATCAGACTTCAGGACGGAAGCAGACACCTCCCTCGCCCTCACTCACTCGCCCCATTCCACCAACCAAACCCTCACCAAACCTTTCCAATCCAAGAAAAATGAAAGGTGTGTTTCTAAAAGAGCTGATTGCAAAAAAGCTCCCGGCGGCACGGAGGCCGAATTCCACCACTACGCTGTTGTCGCAGTGCAGCCTCAATTGAATTGGTTCATGGCTTATCGCCGCCATGGACGGAGGGGCCAAAAGTATCCTTCCGGCAGCACGTTGTTCTCAGTAGGTTCTGAACCCCAGAGAGGATACAGAGTGCATTTATCGAGACGTAAGTTTGTACCTCTTAGGAGCTTCTGGGCAAGTCAGTGAGTAGTGCGTTTCTCCAACTTCGGCACCCTGCACTGAGATGACCAGCATCACTCTACAGAGCCCCGGCGTCTCCGGGAGGGTTGTGTATTTGCCTGCAGTGAGCCTTTTTCGGGAAGTCTGCGATTCTGGCTCAAATGAATGCTCACTAGAGAGCTTTTTTGTTAAAGTTAATATATAAAAAGATATATGTACATATATATTCATCTATATGCATATATATGTATATGGTGGATTTTCGAAGGAAAACTGGGTGTGGACCCTGGTCTGCCTTCAGAGTAGTAGACAGGCCACTGCCCTAGCACCTCCACCTCCCCCAAGCAGTGGGACACTCACCGGCTGCCTCCAGCCACCTCAAGATGATCTTCCTTTCATCCCAGAGGCCCCGGGCTCCTTCCTAAGGCCTCGGCTCCTTCCCGCTTTCCGCAGTGGAAATCAGACTTCAGGACGGAAGCAGACACCTCCTTCTCCCTCCCCTTTCTGCCTGGGATGGTCGTAATGGTCCCCGTGGACGCATTCAAAAGGAAGAAATGAAAGGCTCAAAGAGCTGATCGCAAAGCTCTTAAGGCACGGAGGCCGAATTCAGACCCACAGTTGTCTGCAGTGTCTCCCAACTGAACTCTTACCAGCGGGTGACGGCCGCCATGGACGCAGGGGCCAAAGCATCCCTGGGTACGCTGTCTGTGGGTGGCCCTGAACCCTGCAAGAGCATACAGAGACGAATGGGACGTAGTTTGTACCTCTAGGAGCTCAGTGTCAGTGAGTGCTCCTCCAACTTCGGTACCCCAGTCCCGGCAGATGACCGAGCATCGCCCACAGAGCCCCAAGGCCCCGGGAGGGCTGTGCATTTGCCGCAAGTGAGCCTTTCTCGGAAGTCTGCGATTCTGGCTCGAAATGGACGTCACCAGAGAGCTTTTTGCCAAAGCTACCATATACATATATATGCATATATATGTTCATCTATATGCATATATATGTATATGGTGGATTTTCGAAGGAAACCTGCGTGGACCCCTGGTCTACCACAGAAGACAGGCCGCTCCTAGCACCTCCACCTCCCCGCAGTGTGGACACCGGGCGTTCCAGAGCCACAATTCAGCATGATCTCTTTTCATCCCAGAGGCCCCGGGGCTCCTTCCTAAGGCCTCGGCTCCTTCCCGCTTTCCGCAGTGGAAATCAGACTTCAGGACGAAAGCAGACACCTCCCTCGCCCTCACCTTTCTGCCTGGGATGGTCGTAATGGTCCCCGTGGACGCATTCAAAATGAAGAATGAAAGGCTCAAGAGCTGATCGCAAAGCTCCTAAGGCACGGAGGCCGAATTCAGACCCACAGCTGTCTGTAGTGCCTCCCAACTGAAGTCTTCCCACCGGGTGACGGCCGCCATGGACGGAGGGGCCAAAGCATCCCTGGGTACGCTGTCTGTGGGTGGCCCTGAACCCTGAAAGAGGATACAGAGACGAATGAGACGTAGTTTGTACCTCTAGGAGCTCAAAGTGTCAGTGAGTGCTCCTCCAACTTCGCTACCCCAGTACCCGCAGATGACCGAGCATCGCCCACAGAGCCCCAAGGCCCCGGGAGGGCTGTGCATTTGCCGCAAGTGAGCCTTTTCTCGGAAGTCTGCGATTCTGGCTCGAAATGACGTCACCAGAGAGCTTTTTGCCAAAGCTACCATATACATATATATGCATATATATGTTCATCTATATGCATATATATGCATATGGTGGATTTTCGAAGGAAACCTGCGTGGACCCCTGGTCTACCACAGAAGACAGGCCGCTCCTAGCACCTCCACCTCCCCGCAGTGGGGACACCGGGCGCTCCAGAGCCACAATTCCGCATGATCTCTTTTCATCCCAGAGGCCCCGGGGCTCCTTCCTAAGGCCTCGGCTCCTTCCCGCTTTCCGCAGGAAATCAGACTTGAGGACGGAAGCAGACACCTCCCTCTCCCTCACCTTTCTGCCTGGGATGGTCGTAATGGTCCCCGTGGACGCATTCAAAATGAAGAAATGAAAGGCTCAAAGAGCTGATCGCAAAGCTCCTAAGGCACGGAGGCCTAATTCAGACCCACAGCTGTCTGCAGTGTCTCCCAGCTGACCTCTTTCCAGCGGGTGACGGCCCCCATGGACGGAGGGGCCAAAGCATCCCTGGCTACGCTGTCTGTGGGTGGCCGTGAACCCTGCAAGAGGATACAGAGACGAATGAGACGTAGTTTGTACCTCTAGGAGCTCAAAGTGTCAGTGAGTGCTCCTCCAACTTCGCTACCCCAGCACCCGCAGATGACCGAGCATCGCCCACAGAGCCCCAAGGCCCCGGGAGGGCTGTGCATTTGCCGCAAGTGAGCCTTTTCTCGGAAGTCTGCGATTCTGGCTCGAAATGGACGTCACCAGAGAGCTTTTTGCCAAAGCTACCATATACATATATATGCATATATATGTTCATCTATATGTATATATATGTATATGGTGGATTTTTGAAGGAAACCTGCCTGGACCCCTGCTCTACCACAGAAGACAGGCCGCTCCTCGCACCTCCACCTCCCCGCAGTGTGGACACCGGGCGTTCCAGAGCCACAATTCAGCATGATCTCTTTTCATCCCAGAGGCCCCGGGGTTCCTTCCTAAGGCCTCAGCTCCTTCCTGCATTCCGCAGTGGAAATCAGACTTCAGGACGGAAGCGGACACCTCCCTCTCCCTCACCTTTCTGCCTGGGATGGTCGTAATGGTCCCCGTGGACGCATTCAAAATGAATAAATGAAAGGCTCAAAGAGCTGATCG
>NW_024350748.1:0-515 GCF_902729225.1 Pteropus medius | reverse complement strand
CGTGGACGGATGTCTCTGGCTCCGGGCTCGGGTGAGCCTGACGATACTTCCCGCTCCAGACCAAGCGTGAACGAAGCTATGTACGGGGACCGCTCTTTTTTTTAAATAGGCAAAGACTCGCAAAATGGAAAATAAATGAACAAGCGCTCGACGTTGGCAGTTGCCCGGGAAGTGCACCCCTAAAGCCGCGGGGAGCACCAGAGTGGCCAACCTGAAGCGTGGACAGATCCATCCCTCCCACGGGCCGAGGGCGTCCTGCTTCCCCTGCGAGTGTAGACCGAGCTGGAACTCCAGACAACCGTTCCTCAGCGTCTCCCACAGCTGGACACCCAACGACCCGGCAACGCCTTCCTGGAAAAGCTTGTCCCCCACAGACACTGCGCCGGAGGACGCCCCCTGTCCGGGGCTGCGCCCTGGCGTTTGCCGAAGTCCTAGCCCAGACAGAGCAGGCGGGGCCGTGGGGCCGCGGAGTCGGGGCGCGGGCTCCCCCCCCCCCCCCCCCCCCCCCCCCCCCG
>NW_024350747.1:0-532 GCF_902729225.1 Pteropus medius | reverse complement strand
CTCTGTTCATAAACAGACATATGTTATATTCAGCGATATATTTCAATTGTATATATTCAATTGTGATTAAATTGAGCAGAGCCCAGCTAACGCTCCCACCCCTGACCCAGACTGCCTGAATCCCAAACAAAAGAAGGGGATCAAAAAGTTGGGGGAAGTGAGGAGAATGGACAGGCTCATCTTGTTTTGGAAGAGCACATGCAATGTGTAAGTTGGAGATTGTGCAAAACTAGATGTTACTTTGATAGAAAATCCTGGAATACTGTGGCAATAATCAGTTTGCAGTCTTTAGTACCTTGGCTCCAGTAACCCTGAATTCTGCAAAGCAACCGTTGTCTTCCAATCTTTTTGCTAAACTACATCCTAAAAGACTTTTGAAAAACTATGGTCCCCCTTGCACATTTTTAATCCAACACCTAATTTTTTTTATAAGTTTAAATAGCTGCAAAAGATAGAATATCTGGCATGATTGAAATTTCAGCATTTTAAAATAAAACAGTTTCATTATTCTTTTAAAAATCTGTAACAAAAG
>NW_024350746.1:0-301 GCF_902729225.1 Pteropus medius | reverse complement strand
AAAAACAAAATGGCCATTAAATAAACGACTGATATTTATTGTGCTGAGAGAAAAAGTGGAACTATATGGTATAAAAATAAAACCTGTCATCTCTAATTACATTAGATTTTAAGAACAAGTGTGAAATAAAAATATAAAACAAAGCACAAAAGAGTTGACCACTAAGAAGATTTTTCTAAAATGAATTTGAAAAGCAGGAACATAGGCAAAAGAAAAATTTAGATGAAATAAGAAGAAATGAATGGTGCTAATGGTAAACGTATGGATAAACTAGAACAAACTTTGACTACTTAAAACAATA
>NW_024350745.1:0-19936 GCF_902729225.1 Pteropus medius | reverse complement strand
CGGGTGGTATCACTAGTGAATTCCACCAAACCAATTCAACGGCCATCTCTTCCAGAAAATGGCAGCGGAGGCCACACCTCCTCACTCATCCCATGAGGCCAGCATCACCCCCATCTGCACTTCTCAGTGGCTTACTTTTCTTGTCTGCTGGCCAAAGGCTGACTGGACTTCAAGCTCCACTCCCTCATCTTTCCATCTCAGGGCAGCAGGTGGAATAGCAGTAGTCGGGATGTGCTCTCTGCCCCGGGAGGGTTGTGATGGGCACTCATGACTCAACAAGCTCTCTATCACTGGCAGCAATGCCGCTGCCATCTTGGGGCCCGGCCACGGCCAGAAAAAGCCCCAACTTGAAGTCAAGGGTCAGAAGAGTTCCCATACAATTATACGGTGCTTTAATTTTTACTGACAAGTATTAGGGATGTATTTGTCTTGCATTTGTAAAAGATAATGTGCATCCTTCTTAATCAGATGTGTATTCCACCCCAGAATTTAAAAAATAACACTTCCCACTTGACTGCATTTGTCCGTGTTGGGCCCCATCTGTTTTCACTTCTTCCTGTCAAGTCTTCAGAGGCACTGAACTAACTCTCCAGCCCAGACCCAAAGTGATGGGTTCTGCGAGAATCAGTTTCCAAACTAAACATTAACTGGAAAACAATTTGACAAGGTAATCAGGTGTTTGATTTGGATATTAATTTTTCTAAAAAGACCTTTTCTGGACAGAGTTTTCTTTGGGGTGGGGATAGAGGAAGTGTGGGGGAGATGAGAGCGTTCAGAGAGCTTGAGGAATCATTCGAGCCTGCGACGAGGCCTCAGAGGGGCCGGGGGTTTCACCATCAGCAGCCCAGCTGCATGGCAGTTGCAAAGAAAAGAAGTGGCCTTCAATTTCCCCAGTGGCTTATCCACTGTAAGTTTAAAAACCTGATTTGCTCACTATGTATTTATCTGTAATCTTATTCTATTGTGTACCCGTGGTGGTGAGGCTCAGTAGACAGAAAGAACAAAAGTAGATGCCGACCTTACCAGACATGAAGGACAAGAGAAGAGGCCACAACTGACCTGCGGTTGAGATGGCTGCCTCCACCTGCCATCTTCTGCTGCTGGCCCCGGAGCTGGCCTAAAATCACGCTTGATTAGACTTACTCTGCCTCTCTGCTTTCTGGAGCTCTGATGAGAACATCTGCTCTTCGATCGACGCTTCGGGTATTGCACCCAAAGGGTAAAAGAAAAGTGAAATTGCCGAGCAGCGTGACGTGAGTGCATCGACACACTATTGTCCCACCTCCCAACCTTCAAGGCGGTCCTCAGCCCCAGGGAGGAGGAGCATGGTCAGACCCAGGCGGAAGATAGGGCCACTTGTTCTTGCAAAGGCAGGAGAACAGAAAGTCTAATTCATTAACTCAAAGGAATCAAAGTTGTTTTGAGGTGAGGTGGCAGAGTTATATGGAGAGGAAGTGAACTTTGTATTTGCCCCTTCCCCTTGCTGAGATGGCGTGAAAAGGGACAGGGAAAGCCAAAGATTTCTGGTCTTCTCTCAGGCCCAGGGGCTGGTGGGCACAGTAGTGAGCCTGGACTGGACGAGGAAGGCCCAGTGTTCAGACACGGGACCAGGGAGGACTCAAATGCTCAGTGGTATAAAGTGGGGTAAATGTCCTCAGCATTCCTAGCAATCAGCCAGAGTTAAGAGAACTCTCCACACGCTGGGACCAGAGGCTGAATGGAGCATGGTTGACAACAATGGCTGACATCTTAGATATAAGGTTTAAGGTACTCTGAGTGTGGGCCTGCTTTGTAGCAACAGCCAGGAGTGATGAGGAGAAACCAGAGTCTAAAGCCGTCACTAGAATCCTGAGAGAGCAGAAGCTTTTTTTTTAAGATCGAAATGGAGGGTGGAGCTGAAATGATCTAGAAATGACAGACAACCTCAAGGACCAGCCCATTCCTCCCATTAAACAGCAGGCTCGCCCAGCGGGGGAGGTCTCTGGATGGATGCCATCAGTCACGTTTTCCTTAGTTTTCCAGCCTCCTGCCCCCTATTCTAAAGACCCTTATTTCTTTGGGTGGACCACTTATATACTTTGTGTGCAAGAGTGGAGGGACAGTTGACCCAGACGCTGGCCTTGAAGAAGCCTGGCTAGCCAGACCCTCTTTGAGTCGCTGGACTCTGAGTGAAGTTTGTTAAGGAGTTAAAAAAAAATAGTTGGGGAATATTCATTTACAGGTAGCACTAGTCTCTGTCATTCCCCAGGAATATGATATTACTTTTTTTTTTAGATTTAATAGTTTGATTATCAACATATTTTAGAAAGATAAAGCATGCCCCAAGAAGGCACATGGTCCCAGTGATGAGAGTTGCAACAGAGGGCTGTAATAACAACCACCACCATAACAAGAGTGCCAAAAGAAAGGCCCAGAGGTGGGAATGTCTGCATTATATTTGGGTTGTGATGGGTCATTCCAAAGGCATTCCTAGGTGATTGAAAAGTAGGGTCATTTTGATTGACACCTGGCTGCTATATAACTCTTTGCTTAGTGCACACATGCTTACCCAGAATACAATCTGTTATAATTAGATTCATGAACTTCCAGGCATAAACATAGTAGTATAACCACCTTCAGTGCAGGCATCTACAGCCGAATTAGGCCAGCTAAGATTACGACCCTCCTGTCTATTGTCTCTGGGGATGCAGGAGGGATTCTCTAACTACCAGTAGGGTGTTCTTTAGGAGGTCTCTAGGCTGGGTCCCTATTCCTTTGTTTCCCCTGTCGTTCATGCTTGACTAGCTATCTAACATTTCTCCCTCAAGTATTAGGGACTCAAATCTTTTAGATTTGGGGGCAATGACCACTCTGGCTACTTCAGGCTGAGAAGGAATGAAGCTGGAAGATTGGGTCCCTTATACTTGCTTTCTGTCGACAGGGGACAACAGTTGTTGATGCCCATCTAGGGGACCACAGTATGGTATAGGATCCGTTGACTGGAGTGGGTGATAGTTTCCTTGAAGGACTATTTATAGACGAATTGCCTGGACCCTGGAAGAAACAAAATGAACAAGGTGGTTTAGAAGTGGTGGTCCACAAATAGACAGGGGTTGGAGTTACTCACTCCTGGTTCTGAGTAGAAAGGCAGAGCCAGCAGGGCTGAGAAAACTTAAGGAGTGAGACAGTTCGGTTGGCTAACTGATAACGAGTAGGTGGAATAGGAATAACCACAGCAAAAATTTAACAGAGTTGAGGAGAAAGCCAAAAGAATTATAAAACTCATCTCGACTTGTCAGGTCTTTTTGAAGAGAACCTTCAGGTCTTCTATTGGTTTGCAGGTGTAAGTAGAGTCCTCTGTAGGGAGTTCTGGAATCTTAAAAGAGTCTCGGGTCATAGAGTCAGTGTGGTAAGAGAAAAGGAGATTATGTATTTACTGTAAAATGGATTCCACCTCAGGTTGTAATTCTTGTAAACCATGAGCTAATGCTTGGCCAAAAATGTGGGGACTGGCCGGGAATCCCTGAAGAAGTACTGCCCAAGTCCATTGCTGGTGGACTCTATGAAGGGAGTCCTATACAAAGGTAAATAGAAATTGTGAGTGTGGACCAAGAACTATGGAAAGAAATGCAAAA
The DNA here is from genome assembly GCF_902729225.1 of Pteropus medius. Lineage (NCBI taxonomy): Eukaryota > Metazoa > Chordata > Mammalia > Chiroptera > Pteropodidae > Pteropus > Pteropus medius. The sequence continues at coordinate 16,322 of NW_024350745.1, read as the reverse complement.
TTGGCTTACTGGTGACTCCCAAAATAGTGCAGGTTTGAGAGGTGAAGGGTCCAAAGAAGGAAGGACAAAGCAGGTGGCCCAGGTATCCAAAAAGGAAACTATCCTACCTGCTACATCCATTGGTATCCTTGGCTTCAGTCCAGTGATGTAGACAAATAAAGATATTCTGCTATCTGGAGTGGGCATCTTCAGTCACATGCAGCTATTTGGAAGCCTATGGCTGGCTCTGACCCAGGGGTCCTTCAATTCTTGAGACAGAGGGCACCTCGACAACCCAACTGCTGACCTTTATAGCAAGCAGATTTGGGAGACTTGTCCTTGTTGGGACACTCTTTGGCCTAGTGCCCAGGTTGGTGGCAGATGATGTACTTCGATTAGTTTTTGCCCTTGGGAACTGGGTACCCATGGACCCGGGCTGTGACTGGCCTTGAAAAGCCACTAGTATTTGGGCAATCCTAGCTTCTGTCCTTTTCCTCTCATGAGCCTGGCCTCTAACACTTGGTCCAATAAGGTCTGTAGTGTGGATCTCTTATGTAGAAAAGGCAATTGAAATGGTAGACAGCGAGAATATTTAGGGAGAGAGCAGAGTGGCTGTAAGGTAATAGTGATGTAGGACAAGGTAAATTCTCAGGGTAGGGGGAATTCAGGCTTTGCCCTGAGAGAAGGGGGTTTTTGGTGAAGTATGAGAAAGAATTCAAAGGTACAAGTGAGTCTAAGAAAGACTCAGAGAGACAGAGACAATAGAGATATGGGGACATTGTAAAGTCTCTGAGAAGGACTGAGAGAAAAATAGTGAGAGCCCCAGAATGTTTGTGGAAATTAGTTTATACACTTATCTATTTTCTGGTTGCAGGAGTAGATCATAGTTTCTGATTTTTTGGAGGAATCAATGGAGACTCATAAGATATTGGTTTAATTCGAGACAAATGTAGTCAGCTGTTGATTTAAAACACAGAGGATTATTTTAATGAAGCACAAAATTCTTGTTTTCTATTCAGAAAACTTTTTCATAGTATCAGTAGTAGTCTGTAGTATTAGGAAACATTGTCTTATTCAGCAGAGAGAAAAAAACATAACTCTAATTTTGTATAGTTTACTGTTGATACTCAACTTTCTTAATGTCTAATGGCAGTTAAAATGTAAGCAAAAAGAGTAATGTCAGAAACATGGTGTAGTGAGAGATGTCCCCAGACCTCTCCCCTTGAAACAACAATAAGCTGAACATCAAAAACACAACAAAAAATACCCAACCTGCACACCAGCACATCTGAGCCAGGGATCTGTGCATAAGAGCTACCACAGGTCAGAACCGTGTGAGTTGGGTGGTGGACTGGAAGAAATAAAGAAGCTTCCTCTCACAGCTGGAGCTCCCTGCAGGAGGAGAGGGAGGAGAGAAGGTGCAGCAGTTTCCCTAGACAACCCTGCCTGAGAGAGCTGTGAGCTCCATACAGTGGCAGTGCCCAGGGATCAGGGCAGAAAGCAGAGAAATGGGGACGGCAGAGAAGCAGCAGTTGGTTATTACCAGCTAAGGTTGGAAAACATAAGGCTGAGCCACAGACCCCATCCCCCAACCCAGAGGGTCCTTCTCTCCATATCTTCCAAGACTGAACACCACGGAGCCCCAGGGGAATCTGAGGAAATTCTACTGAAACTATCACTAACACTGACAGGTACTGAGACTGAGTGTAGCGAGCACGATTGAATATTTATAAGAAAAAAAAGGCATTATTAAGACTTTTTATAAAGCAGGGATCCAAGAGGCTAGGATATCACCTCCTGGAAACCAAAAGAAAAATGCCATCTTAGCAACAGGCTAAAGAGAAACCTTTATATAATAAATCTTCTTTCTAGAGAAAGAAGAACACACTTCCATTAATGCCCAGGTGGAGAAATAGTTCATTCAACACAGTAAACAACCAAGGTGACAAGGCAGTTCAGAAAGAAAGAGAAGAAAAATCTCCAGAAAATAAGCTTAAAGACATGGAAATATGCGACTTAAATGACAGAGAATTCAGGATGGTGCTTTTGAAAAAACTCAACGAGAGCAAAATAATTCATATCAACAATTCTAGGAATCAAAAAAAAAAACCAGCTAGATCAGCAGAATGAGTTCTTTAGCAAGGAGATTGAAACTCTCAAAAAGAACCAAATAGAACTTCTGGAGATAAACAACACAATGAAGGACATGAAAAATGACATAGAGTTGACCAAATGGAGGAAAGGATCAGTGATATCGAAGAAGGAAATCTAGAAATAATCAGAAGGAAGAAGTGAGAAACCAAAGAATGAAAAATAATTAAAGGGAAATACAAGAACTAGCTGATACCATCAGGAAAGGAAACAGGAATAATGGGCATTCTCGAAGGAAAGGAAAAGGAGCAGGGATTAGAAAGCATTTTCAGACAAATAATTGTTAAAAATTTTTCAAATCTAAGGAATGAGCTGGAATTCGGAATGCAAGAAGTCAACAGAACACCCAATTATCTCAATCCAAAAAGGCCTTCTCCAAGACACATTCTATTAAAATCATCAAAAGTCAATGGCAAAGAAAGAATTCTCAGGGCAGCCAGGGAAAAGAAGACAATAACCTACAAAGGAAAACCCATTAGATTATCATTGGACTTTTCAGCATAAACCTTACAAGCCATAAAGGAGTGGAATCAAATATTCAAACTATTAAATAAAAGGAACTACCAGCCAAGAATAATATATTTAGCAAAGCTCTCTTTTAGATATGAAGGAGAAATAAAGATCTTTCCAGACATACAAAAATTGAGGGAATTCTCCACTACAAGGCCTGAATTACAGGAAATACTGAAAGGGGTCGACTCACCTAAAACAAACTGACAAAAAAATACATAACTAGGAGTAAGGTGAATAGCAGGCAGATAGAAGCAGAGGAGTACAACCTTTATTAAGAACAAGGCATTATAAGCTTAAACAATAAGAAGAAATTTGCTATTACAAGATAGTAATGAACGTTCAGCACACGTAGGGACAAGTTGAGACAACAATAAGAGAAAAGGGGAGGATTCAAAGATCCAGATTTACAAAGGGGAATGGAGATAAGGCATGCGCAGAAGAAAATGACTACTACATATTTGTGATGGTAACCAAGTGCCAAGGATTCCAAACTGAATCAAACAAGAATGACCAGAGGGTAACCCACAAAACCCAATCCTCCCCCACAAAGAAAGACACACAAGGACAAGGAAGCAATGAAAACACCGAGCTACCAGAAAGCGAAAGTTAAAGTGGCTATAAGAAGACCTCATATTTCAATAATCATCCTAAATGTAAATGGAATGAGATCACCAATAAAAAGGCACAGACTTGCAGCTTGGATCAGAAGACAAACCCAACCATATGCAGCCTCCAGGACACACATCTCAGTTCCAAAGACAGATATAGGCTCAGAGAGAAAGGGTGGACGATGACATTTCAAGCAAATGGCATTCAGAGAAAAGTGGGAGTAGAGGTACTAATATTGGACAAAATAGACTTCAAATAAAAAAGGTAAAGAAAGATCCTGAGGGATATTTCATAATGATAAAGGGAATCATGCACCAAGGAGACATAACAATTATTAATAGCTATGCTCCCAATCAAGGAGCCCCGAAATATATAAAGCAATTACTAACAGAACTAAATAGAGAAATAGACCAAAACACTATCATAGTAGGGTACCTAAATACTCCACTGTTGGATATGGACAGATCATCCAAACAGAAATTCAGTAAGGAAATAACATCCTTAAATGACACATTAGACCAACTGGACATAATTGACATTTACAGAGCCTTTCATCTCAAAAAAGCTGCATATACATTCTTCTCTAGTGCACATGGAACATTTTCAAAGATTGACCACACATCGGGGCACAGAGATAGCCTCAACAAATATAAGAGGGTTGAAATCATACCAACTATATTCTCTGATCACAATGCTTTGAAACTAGAGATCAACTGTAAAAAGAAGGCAGAAAGAACCGCAATAACATGGAAATTAAACAACATGCTACTAAAGAATAACTGGGTCAGAGAAGAAATAAAAAGAGAGATCAAGAGATACATAGAAATGAATGATAATGATAGTACAACATATCAAAACTTTTGGGACACAGCAAAAGTGGTCATAAGAGGAAAGTTCGTATCATTATAGGCCTATCTCAAAAAACAAGAACAAGCCCAAATAAACAAACTAATACTTCATCTTAAAAAACTAGAAAAAGGAAGAACAAATGAAGCCTAAAGTCAGCAAAAGGAAAGAAATCATCAAAATTAGAACTGAATTAAATGAAATTGAAAACAAAACAAAATAGGAAAACATGCAAGAAAGAGCTGGTTCTTTGAGAAGGTTAATAACATTGACAATCCCCTGGCTAGACTCACTAAAGAAAAAAGAGAAAGGACATAAATAAACAAAATCAGGAATGAAAGAAGAGAAATTATGACAGACACTGCAGAAATACAAAGGATCATACAAGAATACTATGAAAAAGTACATAACACCAAATTTAATAACCTGGAAGAAATGAACAAGTACTTACAAAGATACAACCTTCCTAGAATGAATCAGGAAGAACTGGAAAATCTAAATAGAGCAATCAGCAGTATGGAAATTGAAACAATCATCAAAAACTACCAAAAAGTAAAAGTCCAGGACCAGATGGCTTCACTAGTGAATTCTACTAAACATTCAAAGAAGATTTAATATGTATTCTCCTCAAACTCTTCTAAAAAATCGAAGAAGAGGCAATATTTCCTAACTCACTTTATGTGGCCAATATTACCCTGATATCAAAACCTGGTAAAGATAACACAAAAAAAGAAAACTACCGACCGACATCTCTCATGAACACAGATGCAAAAATCCTAAATAAGATACTAGTGAACCGAATACAGCAACATATTAAAAAGATATATACACCATGATCAGGTGGGCTTCATCCAAGAGGCACGGGGATGATTCGACATATGCAAATCGATTAATTTGATACACCACATAAACAAATTTTTAAAAAAGAATCATATGATCATATCAATAGATGCAGAAAAAGCCTTTGAGAAGATACAGGATCCATTTGTGATCAAAACTCTTAACCGAATCAGTATAGAAGGAAAGTACCTTAACATAGTAAAGGCCATGTATGACAAATCCTCAGCCAACACTATACCTAACGGTGAAAAACTAAAAGCCTTTAGTTTACTGGCCTTGAGCCTCTTCCCTTTTTTTCTTTTAGAGGAATACACAACTAGAATGGCTACTGACCACATTTTTTGCTTGGGTAAAGTGGAATCTAGTATTTTCTAAGGTTGCTTGCTATTCATTCCTGTAGTTCTTGATCTAAGAGGGCACCTAAGCAACTATTTGTGCTACGTCTTACATATTATAGATGAAGAAGCAGGGAAAAAATGTCAGCAAAGAAGCAACTGCCCGTGACAGTTTTACTGAGGCTGAGGAGAGGTGAGTGTAGGGTGCGGCTTGTGTTTTAAAAGTGCCCTTTTTCTCTAGGTTCCTCGGTCTGAGGCAGCAATGGCGGTGTTACATTTCTGCCTATCTGTAAGACCTAAAAAGTTCCCGAAAGTTAGAAAAATATCATATGCCCTTTAATTGCAAGTGATAAGTAAAAGTAAGGAATCTTACGTTGGCAAACTTAGGCGGTGATACGGAGAAAATAAAACGAGTGCACGATAGAGTGAAAAAACTTAGAGTCAAAAGAGTGTCTTCAGAGAAAGCTTGGATCTAGAGTAGGAGATTTTCCTGTGCCAAAAGATGCCATGGTGATGGCTGCCTGTCTGAAGACAGAGGAGATGCGGGGAGGGAGAGAAGAAATGACTCTCCAGCTTGGGAGACTATGCAGTGCGGCTTTCTGGCACGAGATAGCCGTCCACTTCCAGCTTGGGAAGGGCACTTTTGGGGTCCTCGGCTTGGAGGGCCATCCACTTCTCGGGCTTGGGAGAAGAGACCTAAAGGTCCTACTGCACAGTGTGGATCTTAGCGTGAGAGAGTCCTTTCTAGCTAGGGAAATGCCGAAAGGAGCTTAGGACCACTGGGGAAGGAATTAGGGAGGGGAGGCAGTTGTGAGAAAAGGGATGCCCACATCTCCTTAAGAGGAGAGATTGGGAGGAGAGATGAAGAAGCCTCCAGCCCAGAGAGGACAGGCCTGGGGCTGCACCAGGAAAAACTGTCCTGTTTGGAGAGATGGGATTGGAGTTCTGGTTAACACACAACACCTCTAGATCCTAACTTAGGCAGGAAGTTTTGGCGTGAAAAGTTCTCTCTAAAATCGATATTGTTATTGACTTACTATTTTCACCAAAGGAAACTTCAGTTTCAGGGCCCTCCACTGGGCTTTTTTTAAAAGAGCTATTGTTATTGCAGAGATTATTTTATAGGTGAAAGAACCAGCTCATCCAACTGCTATGAGTGTCCTGATTCTACCTTCAGGAACTGGGGAAATGACTGTCCGGTGGCTCTGTGAGTAGAGTGCACCCGTTGCGAGGCAGGCATTACGGGGCCTCCATACATTCAACTCTACCAGGGACCATGATGGTGCTATGGATCCCTACAGAGGCATCAACTCAGATGCTGTATTTAAAAACCTTTGAAAGATCTGTGTATTTTCCTTTCTCTGACATATGGTTACTTAAATTCCTGGCCACTGATCCCATGGTTGAAGAACTGGAGAAATATCTACATGTACGTGTGCAGAGTCCTTTCCTATCATCTATGTGCCCTCATGTCCATCAGCTGGTTCTTGGTCAAAGAATTGGCTCAGGTCTGGAAACTAGGCAAGAGATCTTGACTTTTTAATGGGGTAGCTGAATTCAGACATCTGCTCATATCTTTATAATCATTTTTGATGATATACATGAAGTAATATCCTTGCTGGCCACCCATTTGTCTTGCCTGTGAGAACACCTGTCTGATCAATTATTTCCATAGACTTCTATGGGCCAGGCCCCATGCTGTCATTCTGAGCTTGCTGCCCATTAGAGAAACTACTTCTGACAGTTAATGCTGCCACTTGCTTCTGTTATTCTGGAACCCTATCATCCCATTTGCTACTAGGACCCAGTTCTGTAAAACATTCCAAATTATTCCAAATCACAGGGGACAGTTCCTGCTGAAAATCTCCAGCTGCTGGTGGCCCCACAGCAGTGTGTTCCTTGTCACCTTGTTCAGTTAGTGTCTCAGGCTTCCTGAGGACACAGGCACTTGAGGAATGGGTCTTCTAGTTGGAGAGAGTAGAGCTATGCCAACTTTCCTAGGAAGAACTTTGGATCCCCTTTTCCACAGTCTGATCTGTAAGGTCTGGTACCTCTACCTCCACTTCATCTGCTGTGCACCGTGCTTCATAGCAAGCCTCTAACAGCCACCCAGGAGCATGTTAGAATCATCCCCTTGGCCCTTGCCAGGCTAACCTCTGTGCCACAGAACAGTTCTCCTGCACTGATAATTCTCCTTAACCCATTTCATATCCCTTCATTCATCACCCAGGATCTACTCTCAGACACAACCTCCTGGTACCTACTGGTACACGTCAGTCAGCCTGGAGCTCCATTGCATAGAAACCCTCTCTTCACCTAGGAGCCCTAGGCAGGACTTGTTCATTGGGTCACACTGACAGGACTTTGCAGTCTTCATTCAAGCAAAATGGGCAGAGGTGTGGTGGCAGGGGAGGAGGGGGAGTCTGTCTTCCAATGAGGGGCAGGGGATACTTCTGCAGGCCCAGTAGGTACAGGGAGACCTGGAGTTTAGATTTGCAAGTGTATCTCACTAGAAAGCCATGTTCTGAGTTTCAGGGCTTCACTCTTTATTGGGGCTCTGATCTGAAGATCTGCATTCTTAGAATTAGGGCCTGTGACAGGCCTTCCTTAATGTCTGCCTTCCAGCTACAGGTATTACGGTCTCTTTGCTTTATGTGGTGACTAATAGATTTAAGCCTATCATTTACTCTTTTTGACACATTAGTGGCACTTGGCAATAGCCCCCAAGATCCACAGTCCTTGTAGTTACAATTTCTCCTTGTACATACCAGACAATTGCACCATCCAGTACATCTCTTCTCCTATATCACATCCAGTTTCCTACAGGTGAAATTTTTAGCAATGGTGTTACCAAACACGAGGGATTAGTTTTGGTGTCAAAGCCAAAAGAAACACGTACAGGAGTTGGCAGCAAAGAAAGTAGAGATTTATTTAAGGAGATGTGCCAAGCCTGGAGATACAGGTGAGTTTGCCCTCAAAGATCTGACTCCCCAGTGGCCTCTAGAGGGATAAGCTACATAGGGAAAATTCATTAGTGACTGAGGGAGTTGGGGTCGTGGGCTCCACTGATTGGTCAGGGCTAGGGTAGGAGGCAGTCGATCATTGCATCAGATCCTGATGTCAGTCATGGCATCATTCTGGCTGGTTTTAAGGGGATGCTGGTAGGGTTGTTCTGCCTTCATGGGTATGCAGCTGTAAGGTGTTTTCTTCAGTTTGACCAAATCTCCATTTCTGTTAATGTCGGTGTAGCATGTTGTATCAGCTACTGTAGAGATTTCTTGTCTTGCCAGCAAGTGATTTAAAACAATCCTATTGTCCATGACCCACATGCTGAAGACTTCAAGGTGGTCTGTTGGACTATTAGAGCTGGAGCAGTAGAATGGGCCAAACGGCTGACTTATATAGGTTAAATACCATAACATCAGGTATTTAATAAGAGATATGTCTATGAAAACAGAAGAAAACAAAGGTTAATAATTAGAGCAAATTGTAAACCAGGCTCTGAGTTTGTAAGGCTGTCAGTCAAGATTTCTAGATATATGGCTAGAAGTATCTTTTGTAGTTTGAAATGTCCCTTATGATGTCATTGGGCGTCACGGTAAACCTTCTGCGTGGATTACACAGCATCAGTCACTGAGGTTTTTAAAATGAGCTATTGTGGCAATTTTCTCAGTTTTATATTGAGTTGCACACCTGTAGCTAGCATGGGTTTGAAAAAAGGCAATTTCAGTTCTCAATGAGTCCTAGTCAAAGGACAGGAGAAAACTTGGAACCATGTTTGCAGAGTCATAGGCAGATATTAGAGGAAACTAGAAGTCAGGATCCAGTCCAAATAATAAGTAGAAATAAGACAAAACCCAAAAGAAAATGAATAGCACTAGAATCTAATATTCACAAAGGTATATTATAATTTCTATTGAAACATAATTTTTTTTCTCTTTAATCACCCCAATTTTTACCAAAGATAGCCAAATTAAGACTAACTTCTTTCAAAATAAGTCATTTCAATAAACTTGGCCTGATTATTTGCATAAGACCAGCAAGAATATTAATTAACCATTTAGGTACTTTAAATTCTGCTTTGCTGGAATCTTTTATAAGGAATCTAAGCAATTTATACATTTTCTCTATAGAGGTCTATTCTGATATAGTAACATAAGTGCCTGGACATAGGAGATCTCATCCTATTTTTCTTCATTTACGAAACAGTTCTAGCTGTAAGATGGTAGTGTCATTTAGAGACCCATGCTCTGGACAGTGTTCTCCTAAATCTCCAGCTCTGGTAGATACAGCCTGGATGGCTACACTGGGCTAGAGAGGTGGAAATGCCCATATCATTAAGGCTCGTTACAATTAATTAATCACTTCTAGCTTGACTAATGTTAAGTAAGTCCTAGATTAGATAGTTTTTATAAAGAGAATAAACAGTTATAAGATCTAGCAATTTGGTAAACCTTGTATTCTCCTAAAGTTTGTCTGGCAACAAGTCAGACCCAATGCACAAGATAACAGGAAGGGAGCACTGGCCCACACTTTCTGCTACACCTTGGACCCTGAGTATTAGCCCCTTAAAGGGGGTGAATGTGAGGTCCACTCAGTCTGGTCGAGATAAGGTGAACAGCTACTTTGGGTTAGGCCAGGTCAACCTTCTGTTGTCTGCTCCTTCAAGGTCTGAGTGACCTCCCCACCTTTCCACGAGACGAGTCACAGACTCGACAAATCAAAGCAAGCACAAAACTGTCTCCCTCTTTTGAGATCAGACAAACAAACTTGTTAAGATTCTCAAGAATAATTTCCCTCTTTTGTTCCTCCAGGGTTTCCCCACGTTCAGGAGAGGGTCGTTTTCCTGGAGTCATCTTCCATGAACGCTTAGGAGATGTCTTCAGTTTACAAAATCAGAACAAATTCCAGATCCAGATCTTTTCAATTCCTTGTTTCTTATGCTGCAAACAAAAATGCCTTAGGTTGGAAGCACCTGGTCACGGACTGCCATCCAGCCCCTACAGGGGACCTTCCCGGGTACCAACAGCACCCACTACACCATGAAACTGTTCTCATTTGTTTCCTGAATAGCAAACACCTCCTTGAAATTATTCTCAAATTCTGCCTCCAGTCTAAGTCCTATTTGGCCAAAGTCAGCATACTAAAAAACAAAGAAAAAATAAAAAGAATGACAAAAATAATGACACTCATTATTAGCATTTAGACACATTACAATTGAGAATGACTGCCTTAAACATCTAAATAAATTAACCAGATTAAGATTAAAAACTCATGTGGCTAAGAATAACTTCTGCTTTTTAAGTACAAAATTATTTTTTAAAAACCAGACAGAAAATCATTACCATTCTTAGGGATTCTTACTCGTTGTGTTTGGGTTATTCATTTTAGTGAGAATTAAAAAAGTAATCTATGCTCTTTGTAGCAATTCAAATAGTACAGGATATCTAAGTATAATCCACAATCTTCCTTTCCTGTTGTCACTTCTATTCCTCTTTGGTGACCCCTGTTAACTATATGATCCAGTCGCATGTAAAGAACCTGGAGTTAGGGATCCCTAAATTTGATTGGGTATATCTGGGGAGTATAGTCAAAAAGGGGCACAATATGACTTTTAGATGCAATTCTCTCCTCTCAGGATTTGGAGCAGGGAGAACTCAACTGTTTTCAATGAGATCCTGTCACCTTTGTGGGGAGGAATGAGCTCTCAGGGGCCCAAAGTTCTGGTTGCAAGGACACGGTCTGACTCACTGTCACTCTCTGTGTATGAAAAAGGGTCTCTATAATAAAGCTGTCAAACTTCAGTGTCTGAAAGTCACTTCACAGGGTGATCAGATCACAGCATGATCCTTATTGGGTGGGTCATGGTGAGTGGTCACACCCCAGGCACATAACTTCCTTAGTAAAAGGTTTATTTTTGGCTTACATAAGCCCTGTTCATTGTTTCTGTGCATCTAGGTTACCACATCTTTAAATGCCTCTTTTTCAGACCCCTCAGAGGCATAACCACCCTCAAGAGAGCACTGGACCTTGTTAACTAGCCTGTAATCCAATCACAGAGATTACCCACCTCACTCTCTCCCACCTTCATGTAATCTTCCTTAGTTCCCTTGGTGCCAAATGTATGAAAGGAACTAGAGAACAGTTTTTCTTGAGAGCGCTTGACATCTTGCTTCCTGGCATGCATCAGTTTGTCTCAAGAAACCTCTTACAAAAACTTTCTATGAGTGTGAATGCTCTTATATCAGCATATCCATGGTGATCTTAAATTTCGAATGCAAAAAATCATGCATGTCCTGAACGCTTACTTACATAGGCTTGTAAGAGGATGAGGGAAACGAAAATTTCCCAGCACCAGGAACTGAGAGTGACACAATGAAAAAAAAGAAAAGAAAAGAAAAAAGAAAAGGAAATGGAAGCAGGAAGAGACACTTACCTTCTTTGATGCCCTGTGGTTCTGAAAGATGAGGCGCATGTCCCGCACGAACCCCTCCACCTGGGGGTAACTCTGCTTATTTAGCTTTCTCTTGATTTTGTCCAAATACATACGTTCCTTTAGTTTTTGAGAAGCCTCTTCAATCTGATGGAAAAAAATTACTCAGAAAATTACTAGCATAGTTCAATGTCTGCCTTCTGTGGATTTTTGTAAAATCTAGCAGAAGTACAAGGTAAAGATGACAGGAGCTCTGACTCTCACTCCCATGGGTTTCAGATCACAAATCCCACAAGTGCCATGTCAAGGTCAGGGAACATCCTGGTGGCCTGTAATCATGGTGTGTTATTGTTACTTACATAATAATAATATGGAACTTTCTTAAAAAACAAGCTCTCTGAATGGCAATAGACTTTCACAAGGAGGAATTCACATTTCTGCAAAAAACAAACAAACAAACAAACGGAGGCTGTGAATGAAAAGCAGCTTGGAGAGAATGAGCCATGTGCAGGCTCAGGCAGACACATGACCATACCAGACTTCAGGAATTTTCCCCAAACAAGTATGGCTCTAGGAAACAGTTCTGTAATGGCTAAGTTATTTTTTCTGCAAACAAGTTCTGGTGAGATTTCAGCGTGGTTGAGACATGGCTCGGAAAAGCAGTCACCCTGCCCCTCTCACCCTGTGACTGACTTCTCACGTGTGCATGGAAAGGACAAGGCTTGGGGTTTGAATTGGACTCACCAACTGCTCCTCAGGCCCCATCTGCCTCGTCAGGACCTCAGATTCCCTGTGACACTTCTGACTTGCTGAATACGCCTTTATCCTGCAGAAGATGCAACTCCACAGGTCCCTGAGAGGTTGGACATAAGTAAGCAATGGTCAGGCCCCTGGAAACAGCCACCGTTCCTACAGTTGCCACCGTTTTCCTTTCAGGAACTGCTGACGGACAAGCCAGGGGATGAAGGGGACACTTCTCAGAGTCGCCAAGCCCCTCATGTGGGGTCTGAGATGACGACACCCCTCCTAGTGAGGGCAGCAGGAGGGGTTCAGGGGGTGGGAGAGCAGTGTCAGAGTGAGTGGTGGGCTTTCCTTTCCCCATCTCAGCTGCTGGGAGCACAAGGGACCCTGCCCATCAGGCCTGAGTGTTGGAAACGGCCTTAATGCCTGGGCGCCTTGGGCTTCCGTCAACCAGTTCAGAAGGAGCTGAAATGAGGGAACCAGGCCAGGTTTCCTGCCTTTTCTGAGTTAGCACATGACACAAACCACTGGCATTTCCACTCCCACGAATAAGAGTCTGAGCTGGAAAATGTCTAGGGAAGGACAGGAGCAGTGTGCAGGCAAAGGAGCCAGCCACCGGCCCCAGCCGCCCGGAGGACAAAGAACACCACACACCTGCCGCTAGCATCTTTAAACAGCTCTCCAGATCACACTGCTGGGCCCTTACCACTGACCCTGCTCTTCTCACATCAGGACACAAGTGGGAACTCTGCTGGGGGAGCATGCCTGGCAGGGGGGAGGGTCCCTAATCAGGAGGGAGGGGCTGCATGTCACAAACCTCTCAGATTTCACAGGTGGCAGGTGACAGTTCTTGTGAAAGGATCTTGAACAGGTGTCACAGCAGAACAGCTTTCGTCCATTGTGGCACACCGCACACACATCGGAGTTCCTTGGCTGGAAAGTAAAACGATATAGCACCTGCAAGACCCTGAAGGCCAGCACTATGGGAATCAAGAACTCACAGCCTTTTGAGAACCTGTATGGACACTTATGTGCTTCTCCCTGAACTATGAATCGTCAGTGTGAAGTAGAGATTTCAGAAGAAGAAATAGTGAGCTGCAATGAAGCTCAGGAGGAGGCAGCTGTGTGTCAGACCAGAAAAGTTTTCCCTATAAACGCAGAGATGCTAACACAGAGAGACTAGCGACAGAACAAGAAGATGACTTCATAGGAATCTGAATAATTTTATTAATTTGCAGATAAAACAAAGTCCTGAGGTAGTATTAAGTGCATTGGCCCCACTCCACAATGACTAAAATGACTCATGGAGGGGTGGTATGTTGAGAATTAAATAAGAATAAATAAGCTTCTTAGTGTGGAAACTAATAAAAGATAAAAAAACACTAACAATTATTTTGAGTTTCTGGGCTTTTGGGTAAAAACACTTGTATTAAGTGAGTTGGGATTCTGGTCATTTCTCTGGCCATGTATGAGGAAGTATAAGCCCCAAGGAACATCTTGCCAGGAACTCCCACTCAGTGTCTTGGGAATCCTGAATTACAACCCCAGTGGGGACCTAGGAGGTTCTAGCATGGAGGCCTGGGGCCGTTTTTCTTTTCCTCGCTGCAGAGACTCACAGATTGCCATCATCATTCTCCAAAAAGTGATGACTCCTCTCCTCAGAAGAACAAGGAAATAACAGATATAACCAATGTTTAAGAATCTTGCATATATAATCTTTTTAAAAGATTTATCTTTCTGGTTCTTTGCCCAGCTGCACATTAGAGTCATCCAAAGAGAGCATATCAAAGACTACTGTCCTGGCCCCAAAACCAGAGATTCTGAATTAATTGGTCTGGTTGGGGCACAGGCACTGATATTTTTCTTTAAGTAATAGAATGAGTAATTTCGTGTATCAGATGCATCTGGGGACTTTTAAACAATTCCAATGCCCAACTCACAACACAGATTGATTAAATCAGAATTTCCTCTGAGCAGAGTCTGCTTATTAAGGATTAAGGCTGGGAGATATTATAAGTCGATGTTGAACTGGCCTGTAATATACATCCCAGGGAAAGATATTAACAGAAGTGAGGGTATTCTTGCTGAAACAATTTTCTTTTCCTTCTTTCGGACTCTTGGCTGTGAGCTGTACAACCTGGCCCTCTGTGTCGACATCCACCATCCCAAACAAGCCACAGAAACACTGGACTCTAGGCTGTTTAGATCACCGAAGACTCCCTCAGCTGGCCAAGGGTCAAAATTAGTGTGGATAAGATCTTCATCTTGCCAGGGGATTGCTTTGGGGGTAAAGTGTGTGTAAAACGATTTGACTACCCCTCCTCTGTTAGATGTCATGTGGCAATGTCACTGCATGAAATACTATGGAATTCAGCCCCTTGGAGTCATGCAAAGATGACTCTGCTTAAAATGCCCATCTTTTGCAAAGAAAGGAATCAAAGTATGATTTAGTTTAGAGAGCAGAGGCTTCTACAATTTTGGCAGATCTTAAAGCAGGAAGCCGTATGGTATCAATTACAATAAAAAAGCCCATGATTTGCTAATTTGCTAATGGTGATGATTTCAGTTCTAACCAGCTCAGACCCTGATGGCTCTCTCGAGATTGAGTGCGGGGCCTCTGTACAGGACCCACTTGCCCTGACTACATTTCTCTGCAGCACTCATGACAGGGTCCACAGCTGGAACTCGCCAGCTTGGCCTGGCCTATTCCTTCCAGCTAAAGCATAAAACCACCTTAGCTCTGCTTGCACCTCAGAGAGGATGTTCAGGATTTTCCTTTCCTTCCCTACTGCCTCCTTTGATATGCTGCTCTCCTCTCAGATGTGCCCCTCGCCCCTAATCTGCAGGCCAGCCCTGCCCATTACCACCTCGAGCCCCATCTCTAGACACCCCAGTGGTGGAAAGTCTCTAATGTGGAAATGAGAAGTTTCCACTGAACAAATGGAAAGGGTGCTTTCAGGCTGAGACACCCAACCCCAGAACCATCTACCTGGCACGGATGACATCTGCTGTTCTCTGCTCATCACACACAGCAACATGCTCCAACTGAGTGTGAGCACGCTTCAGGGAAAAACGGCAATGACACAGATAATGTACCGAAGGAAAAGGCCTAGGTAATTCTGGGGCTACAGATGGGAGCTGGTACTTACACATAGGTCAATGGAAGTGTTGTCATGAGAGTTTGGTAGTCTCTGCTGAAAGGAGAGAAAGATTGAGTGACAATATTGAATGTGATGTTTGCATCTATCACTTATTTAAACAGCCGCCTCTTGAGAAATTCAATTCACAGTCTATCCTTTATTTCATGGACCTATATATCTACGAGGAGAGTTAAAAGTGCCAAAGTACCACTTTTTGGCCCAATGTAGTCCCATTCCCTGGCTCTCAAACCCAAGGTGGGCTGGGAGTCTAGCCCTGATTTCCACACATGGCATTGGAGAAACCCCTCTGGTTCTCCAATTTCAAGGGGGCTCTCGGTCACTCTTCTCTATATTAGGAAGCGTCATCCCACTGGACGAGCTGCAATGAGAGTATCAAACTGAGGGCTCATCACCAACAGCCCCTGGCAAGCCCAGAATCCAGGAATCCATGCAAGTGTCCCATAGAAGTACCCTATTGCCTTTGGTAGCTCTCCCTGAGCACAGTCCCAAGATATAATGTGCCCAAGATCCCCAGTGCAGCAGCTCTTCTTCCAGAAGTTGACCCTCCTAACTCCACCACACAAATCCCAAGATGTCAGCTAGCTGAGATTTCGGAAGTCACTGAAGTATATAAGAATGTCATTCCTTCTCTATCTTCACCTCAAGTTCTCATCCATACCCGATCTTGGAAAAACAGTCACCTTGTCCTGAATCTAGATTGCACATTACGGAATT
>NW_024350744.1:0-13823 GCF_902729225.1 Pteropus medius | reverse complement strand
GGTACTTGATCTAGAAAGTTCTGAGTTGTCTACGGAGTCGCCCAGACCACTGATGACTCGGGGTGGTACCCTGGTCATGGGGAAGGCTCAGAGTGAGACAGCTGACTGAGAAAATACTGGGAGAAGCTAGTGACAAGTTGAGATGTCCCTGGCCCTCTGAGACACTATGATCGAAGGGAAGTCTCGTATATGGTGGAATCCTAGTGGCTCAGCCTCCTCCTCTAGGCCTTAATCTCTCTCCCACAGAAACCTGGGGCAGGTGCATTTCAGAAAGATAGTGAAGGGAGCTCTTACTTCAGTCATCCAGGGAAGAAGTCAGGTTTAGAAGGGTTTTGGACCTCTTTCCTCAGGACATCAAACACGTTATTACCCTATACCCATCACTCATCACTCATCATTCTTGTGACTCTGGGCAAGTCACTCAATCTCTCTAAATTTCCATGATCTTCACTGTAAAGATTGGGTCTCAGCACCTAATTTCCATCTCCTGCCGCAGGGTTCTTATGGGGGATCCCAGGAGATGACAACAGATACTTCCCATGAGATAGAAAGCATCACTCCTATGGGAACAATGAAAAATAACTTTCCACTCTCCTTGCTCTGGAGTCACCAAAGTCCCCTTTCTGCATGTAACCACTACTGAACATCTAGCTTGTATTTGAAGTCACACAATGATTGGACACTTACAGAGCAATGACTTGGCATGGGTCACTTATTTTTCTGAAGCTTTGCCTGTATTCAATCAATTTTAACCTCATCAGGTAATAGTCATAAGTAGGCCATGTTAAGATATGCTCATTGTAAAAAAGGGCACTGAGGCCCTGATTGGACTGCAGGACTTTTACACGGAGATGAAGCTTCTAGATGCCATTAGAACCTAGGGGACTGAACACAGTCTCTGTTCTTTGCTGTTTTAATAATGTCTTAACGAAATTAAGTTATTCGCCCACAAAATCTGTCCGGTGGGTGTTTTACGTGCACACCAAACTGCACGATCTTCCTAAGTCTACCTTAGCTTCAGTAGGGTCTTCTGGGCAGCTGTGAATAATTATTGCTAATTTCCCTGTGGTCTACTGCCAGCAACATGTCTACAGTTCTCTGTATTTTCACGCATTTCCCAGGCTGCTGTAAGGAGAAGAATGATATAAGACAAGAGTACAGTCCTCATGTTCAACCAGAAGAATGAGATAGGGCAGCAGAAGTGTCCGCTTTTCAGAAGAAATCATGGTGCATTAATTCCATATAGATAAATGTACAGTTAAAAAGAATGCTGGCTAAGTTACTTCAAGAAAACCTCTTCAGTGTCCCATATTTAAGTTACCCATATTTTGAAAAAAAAGGCTAAGGCATGTTTTTCATTTTCTTCGTGTGTGCAAATACACTTCTATTCAATTCATCGGTGGTGCTGTCTCCATGGAGGTCATGATGCACTGACATCTCACAATCTGGCTCATGTTCAATAGTAAACAAGCTCTCTAGTTCTTGTTCACACAATAGCTGATTTTACAACATTATCTGAATAGATCTCTCCCTGATACTATGACTCAGATGTGTACAAAATAATAGACATTATTTAGAACAGGTTTAGATTAACATGAAAATTGACCAGTTAATACAGAATATTCCCACCTGCTACCCCAGCAGTTCCCCTATTAAAAATATCTTAGATTTATGAGATATATTTGTTACAATGAGTGAAAAATTATCAATACATTTTCATTAAAAGTCCTTACATGCATTAAAATTCACTCTTTGTGCTGTGACATTCTGTGAGTTTCATAGGATTATAACATCTCATATCATCAGTAGTGTATCATACACCAACGTCCATAACGGCATTATTCACAATAGCCAGATAGAAAGAACCCCGAAGTCCTTCAAAGGATGAGTGTATCAAGTGTGATGTGTACACCTAGTGAGATACTATTCAGCCATAAATGTGATACCATAAATGTAAATTAGATTTTAAAATAGGGTACAACATAGATTGACCTTGAAAAAATATCGGGCTTATTGACATCAGGCCTGCACAGAAGGACAATAATTTATGATTCCACTGATTGGTTTTCTGAAAAAGCCCAGTTCCTAGAAACAGAAAAGTAGTGATTCCAAGGGCTGGAAAGTGGGTCGAAGCAGGGTGATTTATTCTTGGTAAATAATTTGGGACTAGATAGCAGAGAATACAATCAATGCTACAGATAGATATAGTCACAAATGATTAAAACACCATAAATATCAGGTAAAGCTCATCACAGTAAAAATAAAATAACAAATATTATACATGCAGAAGTTGCTAGCATCATGTATAAATGCTTGGATGATGAAATGGTCTTGTAACATTAGAAGAAATGGGAATTTGCCCAGTATTTAGGAAAGGCAGGAGGGTCTGAACCCTGTCATTGATATTAGATGGCTTAGATTCCCTTTAGCTAGACTGTCAAAGGCTCTGTTTCTCGTTCTTGCCTGCGTCTTTCCTTGGCCTTCTTCATCCACCAATGAGAATATCCCAGCAGCAGCTCAGTCCATACTGTTTACCATGGACATCCACATGCTCTAGCCCCACATCCACCTAAAACAGAGCTTTCTGAAACAGTCCTGAGCAGCACCGCCAATGACTTACAGTGACGCTGTGTCCCCCTGCCTCCCTCTGACAGTGTGGTGCAAGATCTTCCTGACAATGTCATGGAGGATCATCCGGACACCACTGTGGAGGAGCTTCATGACACTGTGGTGGAAAAGCTTCAGGAGACCGTTGTGGAAGTGCTTTCTTTCTTTCTCAATAAAATTACAATCTTAAAATGTGAGCATGTGCCTTCTAGATGATAGAGACAATGTACCAGTGGAAAAATGTTGAGTGAGAGTCTGTGACCACCTGATATCTGATTCAAGAGGGCTTTCAAAAAGGACAGAATTTTACACTGGAGCATTGCAAGCAGTATCAGCAGCAGCACCATTTCTTCCCTGAAAGTAAGAATTTTGTCATTGCAAATTCAAAGGGACTTGAGATAGCTTCCATGAAGGGTTCAATCCTTTCCCAAAGGTGTTCTGTACCTTTTCTCCTGGGGTCATTGACTCAGGCAATGTTTCTCAACTAGTGTCTTAAAGTCATCAAGAGAATGGATAGCCTGGGAGAACTGTGTCCAAGCGGATATGATCTTCACAGTGTTTTCCTTTATCTTATGACTGGCGACCGATGGATCATTGAAAAATGTACGTATTGTCAATCATTAACTAGGTGAGGATAAAGCTTGGTGCTCAAGAAGGTGAAATTTCTTGCTGGTTCGTTTGGGAAGCTCCCTGATTCTGAGATTCTGCTGGGGATGAGGATGGGGGTGTAGTGAAAGGACCCAATAGTCTAGGAAAACTCTGGAATGTTTGCAGTCTTTGGAAGCAATGATATGTGGGTGGTGAGTTTTGTGTGTTGGAGCTTTTGGGGTGGTGTTTTTTTTAATGTATGTTCACGGTGTGATTGTGAATTCCATGTATGAGTGACTGTGTGACCTTAAGAGAATGTCCTACATGCAATACAATGCATTTGTCTACTTTTTAATGAAGCTCCCCATCACAGCACACTTTCCATAATTAACTTTTCCTTCCCCTGGCTGTATCTGGACGTTTGCTTCACAGTCCTTCTCCATGTGTGGAGGTGGTCCAGAAATGAATGGCAGGAGCACTAACCTCCTTTATGGAAGATCCAACTTCTGAATTCAATCATGTGTCCCTTGTGTTCATGCTCTGTACCACCGACCTGCCCTCACCACTGAGGCACATTATTATCAGTGACCGAAAAACAAAGTGTCACCTTCTGTGGCCATGCCTGGATGTGCTAGTGCCTACACAACTCCCACACACATCCCGTCTTGAGAAGATGTCCTGAGTGTCACATAGCCCAGGGCAGCCACAGGTGCATGTAACAGCTGGCCATGGCAGAACCATTGGTGTGAAAGGCATAAGGATGGCCCCCCTGCTCCTGGTCAGCTGAGAAGTTATAAGAGGTGAGAGTTCAATGTCAACCAACTACTGTCAGTGAGGTGTCAGCCCGTTTTGGGGCAGCTGATTCAGGAAGACAACATCACAACAAACCTTAGAAGCTCACAAACCCTGTAAAAACCTATGCTAGGACAGTGGCAAGGAAGCACTCAAATTTGAACTGGTGGCGACCCAGACACCCCTCAGCCTTACTCCACATCTCTTATGCTATGGGGTAGAGAGTGTCAGTGCTTTCCCCAGCCTCCCCTGTGTGAGGAAATGTCCTACTGTCCATAGGTAGCGTGAGTATGGACAGCCAATGACTCAAAGGACATGCATCGTATAGTGAAAAAAAAAAAAACTGGAAAGAAAATATCACACAGTTAATAGTGACTATTTTAAATTATGGAATTTCAGAATTTTCAAATATTCTGCATTGGATTTTTTTTTAATGAAAAATGATTAGTGAGTAAATCTAATGAGATACTTTCCCTAGACTTGAGTTCGGTCCCCAAATCAGTTTGCTTTTCATCAACAACAAAAACTTGCAGAAGAGATTATTCCAATAGCTGCTTTTTCTATTTTTCAGTAAAATTAGCATATGCAAATGTGAATATTTACGCGCTAATGACAGACACAATTTACTAGGTAGAGAAACTCTCTAGTGAGAAGCTATTTCCAATCATACCTGTATTAAGCAGGCACCCAAAAATGACAGCAGCAGTTATACGCTGTATGGTAGAGCATAGAGTTCCTCTGCAGATCGTTTTTGTCTTTGAGAGGAAATTCGAAATTGCCAAACCAAAGGGACATGAGAGACCTTCCATTGTGAGTTCAACTTTTTCCTCACGTGTCTCTTATGTTTCCTTTGAGGTCATTGACTCAACTACTATTTCTCATCTGGTGTCCAAAGGTCATCAAGGGAACTGAAAGATGCACAGTGTCTTGGATAAAGTGAGCCTTACTGTTTTGTTGTGTTAGTTTGTTTGTTTGTTTTTACCTCTCTAATCACAGTTGGATGTGGCAGTGGATGAAAAATATATGTATGATGAAATCAATCACTTGCTGAGGAATATCTAGGTGATGAAGAAGGTGGGGGTTTTTTGCAGGTTTGGTCTGGAATCCCCCATTCTGGGTTCCTGCTGGGAACGAGGTTTGGTGTGTAGTGAAAGGAACAGTTGAACAGGAAAGAACTTTGGCCAGTGGCCTGATGTGGCTTTATTTAATGGACTCAGTGAACTGAAATATGAGAAATCATCCAATAGGTCAATTCTACTAGTCTCATTTAAGTTTGAATGTAACAGTTGGAATTTCTTGTTGGTCTGTTTTGAGGTGAGAGCTATCATGGGCAAATGAAAGTGAAAAGGTAAAAGGTGATTCCTTTGGCATCTCTGACTTGAAGTTTGGTAACTGTGATCAATGTCTAGGTGAAGGGCTACGACTCCACAGATCCCAGGAAAGGTGCATGAATTGTGGGGAACATCAAGGTAATGCCTGTGATTCACCATAGACTCAAGGAAACTAGAAGGAATGGGGGAGTCTCTCTTTTTAATAATGGTATTGTTCATGTTTCTGTATCTTAGGATTATGTGTTAGAGACCATCTCTGACTTCAGAAGCGAGGATGAAGACTGCAGGTAGGTACCAACATGCAGGTCAGATTCCATGGGAGAGTGGCCCGGAAACAGTTAGTAGCACCTGCTGCTTGGAAAACCGAGGAAAGAAGACGTGAAATTATGCAAAAATAAATAAATAAATATGTGTAGAAGTCTAATGTGTTCTTTTACTTTTTGAATGATGTCACAGGAAAAATTGTTTCCGTGAGCTTTGAGAGTGCCATGCTTTTCATTCTCTCTGCTTCCACTGCTATTTAAAAATTATTTTTCCCACAAGTCTTCTTCTTACCTCCCCCTACACCAGAACAACGTCAGAGCTTAGCCAATGCTCGGTTAGCACTCCTGGGAATCCTATGTCGGAGACGGTGGTTTTGTTTTCGTTAATGACCTATGATGGATGTACCCTAGTGTGACACACGTCTCCTTCCCAGTCACTTAGTCAAGGGAAAAAGCTCTTCTAGTGTGTTCCATTTGGTACATAAAAAGTAAACTCTCTTCTTTTTAAAGTAAAGTAGCACCTTCGTGCTTCTGTGCTCATCTTTGCTCCTCATTTAAAGGATACTCCCAGAACTGCCTGAGAGAAAGAACAATTCCGTTGGCATTATAGATAGTGCTCCAGGATCCTTGAGTTCATCACAGCCTCCACAGGTTGCCCGCGTTTGAGGTGCTGAATGTGCTTCCATGGGAGAGAGGCCTGTATCCAAATGTGTCTCTGGGCCCTCCACAGCCGGCAGAAGTCTAGAGGAAGCACTTGCTCCCACAGCATTGCTGACCTGGTCTCTTGAGATTGATCAGACCCCAAACAGACTCACCCACCAGCAGGGCCAGGGGGTCACAAGATGCGGGGTGTAGAGATGAGGACAATAATGGATCCTGGCGTTCCGCTACATCATCCCAGGAGCAACGAGATGCTGGGTTTCCACCTTAACTCTACATTTCCCATTTTTCCCCCCAAGCCACCTCACATCATTGCTGCCATTGTTCCCTCGAAGACCACACTGCAGATGATGAAGTCTCTGACATACCGAGCATGAGTACACGTAATTACTTCTTCTTTCATATATCATCCATTAGGATTGAAGGATATATTCAATGCTCCTTGTTGCTAGTCTGTGTCCACACAACCAGAGAGGTGGGGGCTCAGAATGAGACCCAGGTCTCTGGATTCAGAGATTATTCATGCAACTAGCACATACTGAAACACTCCTGTGTACCAGGCCTTGTACTGAGCGTTAAAACTCAGGCCTTCAGAGAGGAGGTCGCACCAGCAGCCCCAGCCCTCACTCATTCCTTGCCCCATGTCCCCGCCAGCCGCCAGACTCCGGTGCCCCAAGAGGCAGAAGTGCAGGCCCGACTCCGTAGCACCTTGGCCAGCGGTCACTCACCCATGTTCTCCCCACGGAGCACCGCACACGTTCGGTGCCGTTCGGACAACTCCACCAGACTCGGGGCTTCTACCTGCCCTTCTAGGTGACTGCAGAACCTGAAGCTTAGCCGTCAATAACACACTGTATGTGGCATCTTCCAGGGCTCCTGGCCACTGAGAGATCCCTTCCGCCAAAAGCCTCACCATTGGCCTTCGCCGGAAGTCCCGATCCATCTTCCCGAGAAGCCACACCCCTGTCTCCTCCGGAGGTCCCCCCACTACCTCCACTAGGCCACACATCTGTCGCTTGTGGAGGGCACATCTTGTCTCCAGACGCCCCAGGGATTGTCTGGGTGCATCCTCTGCCGAGGAGCTCGTCCTTGCCACGGTAACTATGCGGCTCGCCTCAGTGTCGCCCTAGTCATGGTTCCACCAGTGTCAGGGTCTTTCCCTGACCAACGTTTCTGCCGAGCCCAGCTTCGTGCGGGATCGCTGTTCCTGGCGGGACCGTGGACAGCTCTCCCCGTACTGTGGCGCCGAGTGTTCCCCTTCTGTTTGGACGCCAGGCTTCTTCCTTAGAGATCTTTTAGGTCCTGGTCCAAAGTGGACTTATAGAAGATTGTTGAAGCATATGTGCTTCTTCATAGTAATCATCTCCGTAAGCCTGAGAAATAGACACTGTATTTCCATTTGAGAAATGCCAGCCTCTCTGGCAGCCTTACCAGACATCCTTTTCTCAATGGAAAACACTCCCCCTTTCTCAGAATACACACTCCCTACTCTAGTTCCTTTTTTCATCCACCATCCCTCTCGTTTTATCACCATTTACCTTACACGTGTTGTTACTGCTCTGCTCTGTCCCAGAGTCCAGGAGAGTAGCATATTCTGTGCAATGAATTATGGTTACTGGATAAATGAGGAAATTGACCTTAGTGAATTATTTGGCCTAAATACTAGAATTTGACACAGATAGAATTCAGAATCCCTTGTTTGTACCGCCTGTGTACTGCCTCACTTCATTGTTGAGACTTAATTTGTAGTCGGGTTGATATCTCCCTCAGAAAGGCTGTGCTCTGCATAAAAGAGAGGATAAACATTCTGTCAAGACTAGATAGTTACATCCAAACACACAAAATCCCAAAGGGGAGTGTATATCTTCAGAAAGTATTAAGTGCCAATGACTCTCCTGCCCTCACGTAACTTGCAGTTTAATTAGAAGGACAGTTATTTAACAGTCGCACGGAAAATTATATAATTCAAACTTGTGATAGATGCCACAAGAATAGATTATGGTAATGGCAGGCTGCTAAATTGAGACATCAGGGAGGCAAAATATCATGAGGCTGGTAGACAGCATTTGTAGAAACCTGTCCTGGGAAGTGGTAGAATGTGGGGCAGACAGTGAGCCTCCGCCTGAAAGGAGGAAGGAGAAAGCTGCTTTTTAAATAGGATCAGGAACCTGAGACAGTAACTCCTCTTAGAGATGTTCCATGGTGGATCAGTCAGTCCACCCTAATATCCATGGAGTCCTCATGTCTTTAAAAGTTGAAAGAGGCAGTAAAGCATAGTGACACACTTCCAATTCCAGTCATGCTCAATTTGTATAATTTGGTGATGAAATATACATATACATATGTATACATATGTATATATTGGTGCGAAATTCAGATATAAGTTCCACATGGTGCAGTTCAGCCCATAGATTCTAAGAGGTGTGAGGCCCCATGAAGAACAATCTGGATCAGCTCCTGTCAGTATTGGGGTTACCACTCAGCTTCTGTCACAAAGAGTAAAAATCAAAGAGATTGCATCACAGCAAATCATAGAAACATACAGACCTTGTCAGCACGTACCCAAAGGATGGTGGCAAGTGAGAACTCAGAGTAAAACTGGAGGAGTCTCAGTGCCCATGTTGCCAACCTCCTGCCCAGGTGGCGTAGAGAGAGATTGTGTTCCCCACGTAAGGCTCTGTCCCATTGTCCGTGGCCTGTGCGAGAGTGGACAGACACTGAATCAATGACACACACACATTGTATAGAAAAATTTGAGAGGGAGTAGATGATCATAGATGATAGCATCAATTCTACATAATGGGATTTCAGTATTGTCCAATCATCTGTATTTTATACACTTAATTAAAAAAAAGATTAGTGAATAAATATAATGGGGTAGTTTGTGTAGAAATGAGTCATATCCCCAATAAGTTTGCTTGGCATCAAGTAAAAAACCTAACTTAAATGTTTTGATGAATACAGCAACAGCATGTGTGGATTGTGCAGGAAGAAAGGATCTTGGAGGAAATGAAAATGACACTCACAATTCAGCTGAATTTCAAAACAGGTGGAAGGAGTCAGACCTCTATCTTTGAAACAAAGTGTGATTGTCTTGTTCACTCTTTGTTAGCTTATTTCCCACTGATTAAGTTCCTTTCAGAAAGCCAAAGGCATATTTTTTTCTATTTTTTTTCTGCTCTTCTGCTTGGCCTTTCTTTCTCGAGCTAGGAGAAGGGCCTGGCAGCAGCTCACTTCATACTTAACCCATCACCCTCATCAGTACACTCTTGCTGCCATCAGCACTCAGCCATGCTCCCTAGTCCTTCAGAAGCAGCAGCACCAAGGACTGGCAGTCACTCTGTGTCCTCACAGATTTCCCTGAGGGTCTGTGGGAGGAGCATCTCAGTGAGAGGACAGATAAGGGGCATCCCTCACCAAAGTAAGCTCTCTCTCATTCTCCTGCGAGATACATGGGACTTTATTACTTTATCAGTAATATGAAAAAGTGAGCACATACCTTCCAGATGATACAAACTTTTACTGGGTGGCGAGAGTGTAGAACGTGGTTCTAGGTCTAATGGAAAACTGATCCTAAAGTCCTTCAACAATGACAGCAGCAGTTAGAAACTGTATCGAGGGAGCTTTCCTTATCTTAGCGTTTTTTTCCTTTTTGGAAGAGAAGTTGGTAATTGCCAACCCAACATGGCATTGAGAGGCAGTTGCTCCAGTGATTTCATACCTTTAGGCCTGACTAGTTTTGTCCTGTGTTTGCTGCTGGGTCCTGTCGACACTTCGGGCATTTTCCATCTGGTTTTCTAATGTCACTGAGTTAAGCTAAAGCTTGTGCAAATGGGACCGGGCATAATGTGACCCTCGTAGTATTTTCTGTCATTTCAGGTCATTCCACTTGCCCATGAAGACAGTGCATATTCTAGAATCCTTCATTTGCTGAGGGAAAATCTAGACACTGAGAAAGTGTGGTATTCTTTCAGGCTTCTCTTTGGAGAGCCACTTTGATTCCAGCTTCCTGCTGGCAATGAGAGTAAGGGACGTGGTGATAGAAACTGATTGTCTGGGTAACGGACTATGGCCGTGATCTCCAGTTCCAGTGAGGTGGTATAGGTTTGTGTGCATGGATGTGAGTGTATGGACATGTGAATCCATGTGGTGGGATCTCAAGTGTGTGTGTGTGTGTGTTTGTGTGTGTGTGTGTGTATGACATTTTGTGTTTTGAGTGTTTCCCTTGATTGACGTTACTGTAAAGACCGCAGTTGCTAGGCCAGCTTTCTAACATGCATGCCCCTCATCATCACATCATGAATAGATAGATACCTAAGTGTATATATTAATCACCTTGTAGAGTTTGAATGTGTACATTCATTATTGCCAAGTATATACCTCAGTTAACCTCAACACATAACACATCACCACCCAGAATGATGTTCACTAGCTTCTTAATGGATAAACATGCTTTAGAATCTCTGTTAACATGCCATAAAAAAATTATTTAGGACAGAACATAACCTCTCAGTAGATCTCCTGGTACTTAGAATGGTCACGATGTGCCCCTGCCGACACTTCCTTCATTCTCAATGTCTTTCCATTAAAAGAAGGCCTCCAAATGACTCCACCCTCCTTGGTGAGTGTTGGGCAGGGCTCCTCCCTATTGCAGGAATCTGAGTCAGGAGGAGCCTCCGGGGATATTTGCATTCAGTTCCCTGTGAATTTCTCCAAAGAAGTCTAGTATTGATCGTCAGACACTCTTGCTGAGAATACACAGTGTCTCAGCAAGAGTATTCTCAGCAAGAGTATCTGAAGATCAATACTAGACTTCTATGGAAAATCTGCCTCCATCACTCATCCGTTCTGTGGACTTTGTGTACTGTGCCAGGAACACTATGTCCAAAGAGAAGAGAACCAAGAGTTCTTCCTCAAAACTGAACCCTGGGAATGGAGGTCCCAAGGTCACCTTACTAGGTCTGAGGAGCCTTCTGGATCCTGCACGCCCACCTCTACGAGCACCCCTCCATCTGTTTCTGTGGCTTCAAGTGATTCCAGCACCTGTGTTTGTGTTGCAGGTTCTCACTGACACCTGCGATGGCCATGACCTGGAGGCCTCAGCCAGGGCCTCCGAGGGGATGGAGCTTCCACAGTGTCAGGGGACTTCAGTGAGGACCGAGGACAGGAGCCTGCCTGCTGCTGCTCTCCCGGGGTGTTGCCCTTAGTAGGAGTTTAGTTTTGTATTGTATAGATCCAGTGCTAGTTCTACATACATGTATATTTAATATAGAAGTTTTTGTATATATTAAATAATATTTATCACCTGCTACTTGCTTTAAAAGTGTTTCTTCTGTATAATCAAAGACAGATATAGGAAAATACCTTAGAGTTGGAACTGAATGCATAATGTGAGACAGTCACCCTAGTGTCCACACCAGGATCACTCCCTATTTCATACAACTTTCATTGAATCTTTACAAATGTTGTCTTTACCAGCCATCCTTATGTCAGTGTCCTTCTGCGGATTTTTTGTATGAGGTTTCTTTATTCCGTTGATTGTGGGACACTATCGCGCAAGATCTTCTTGATGACTTGATTGTCAGGGCCTTTTAGACCTGAAAGTCAGCTTGGCTGGTATCAAGTTGCTGACTCTCCATTTCTTTCATTGAGTATTTAAATATTTCTCTCTGTTTTCTTCTGACAGGGTATTTCTTTCAATAAAGGTTGATAAAATTGTAATGTTTTCCCTCATAAGTCATTTGCTCTGTGATTCTTGATGCCTAAATGATTTTTTCTATCTTACAAGCGCAGTATTTTTCTAGCTTATCACTTGCTGTTATTCATTCCAAGTGAGTGCTCAGTTCTTTTTAATAAATGATTTCAATGCATTTTCTTTTTCTTTCAAGAAAAAATAAAATGAATTATAATTGTTAATACTTGGTTTGTATCATTGCTTTGGTTTTTGTTTTTCAGGCACTCAAATTGTTAGATATCAGATACCTTCTCATTGATTCTCTTCAACTTGAGATCCTTGTGACCAACTATTTTATACACTCTTGCTGAATTTCTTTTGCAATAGTGATTCCATTTTTAAAAATCTTCTATGGTTTGATTGTCACCATGCTTCTTCTAGTTTCTATTTTATTTCTGCAGGGATTTTTAAATTTCGTTTTTCTTCTTTCCTGAGTTCTGTCTTTTCATTTCTGAATTACTCTACATCTGATCTATGATATACTTTTTAAAAAAGACTTTCACCCAATTTTTGAAAAATTACATTACACAGTACATAAAACATCAAGATGGTTGTGTGCTGTGTGTACGTGTGTGTGTGTATGTGTATGTTCGTGCGTGTGTGTGTGTGTGTGAGTGAGTGTGATATGCATTGACTCGCTCCAATGCCTGCTGACTCTGTGAATGAATGCTGTTCATAGTGTCTTGTTCCCAGCAGTCCTGCCCAGCTCCTGTAGACTCGTGTGTGTGGCTCCTTTGATAGAGTCAACCCATATTATATTTGAGCTTCCTCTTTTCCTTCTGCCTTCTTTTTTTTCAGTATTATTGTTTTTTTCCAAAGAACCCTGATTTCCCATGGCATGCCTGAATTAGGACCACTTCAGCTTTGTCATTTTTGCCTCCATCGCTGTTTCAGGTTCCATTTACCGTAGAACGTGCTCGTTTGTCTGTCTGTCAATCCTGGGTATCTATAGAGCTTTCCTCCAATGACGTGTTTGACATGAATCATTTTTTTTCCCTGTCAGCCTTCTTCACAGGCCAGCTTTCATATCAGAACAGGGTAGCTGGCGATATGAGTATACGGTTGACGTTGGTCTCTAATGACACATCCTTGTTTGTGGTGATCTTTTCTAATCCTTCCACTGCCACTCTTCCGAGTATCAGCTTTCTCTTGACTTGTTGACTGCACTCTCCATTTGAGTTGCTGAGAGAAACAATGTTAGCAACACCTTGAGCCATTTCAGTGTTTTCATTGTCCATGTGAAAGTTGTATATTTCTTCGGTAGTCATGATTTTGTCGTCTTGATGTTCAAATGCTACTTTGCTTTTGCACTGTATTCTTGGAATTTCATCAGAAATTGTGTCCGAACTTTGCTACAGTCTCCCAGTAAGATGGAGTCATCTACATATTAAGATATTTCTCTGTCTTCCACCAATTTTTACACCTTCCTATGAGTTTAGTCCACTTGTTTATAGGATATGTTCTCCATACAGACTAAACAAATAGGCGGGTAGAATGCACTCGATTCTGACACCTCTGCCTATAGGAAATGATTCCGCGTCTCCATGTTGTGTCCTGACAGTGGCTTCCTGTCTACAACACAGGTCACACATCAGGACCAACGAGTGCTGAGGCACGCCCGGTACTTCCAGAGCAACATATCGGTTTTCATGATCGACACAGTCTCCAGTAGTCTCAAAACAGACTCGCCTTCTGGAATTCTTTGGAGCACCCCATCATCCAGTGAGTGCTCAAAGCAGTTTTCCAGTGTACCTACCTTTCTTGAATCTGTCTTTGCGGGTCCTCTTCATGTTCCCTTTGCAGTGGCATGACTCTGCACTTAGTCCTTAGTCTTTTCCCCTTTGTATG
>NW_024350743.1:0-399 GCF_902729225.1 Pteropus medius | reverse complement strand
CACACACACACACACACACACACACACACACATACATACATACATATATATATATACACATATATATATACACATACATACACGCACATATATACACATATTGTTATATATGTACATATTATTATATATAGATATAATAAAAAAGGAAACAATATGAATTACTAAAGAGATATGCACTTTTATCAACAGAACAAAACAAAAAATTTGACTGTCAAAGGAAAACCCAATTTTATTGTTTGGTTTCTTGTATACCAAAACATAAAATTGAAGACCTAGAAGTATTCAGAATACAGATTATTCCTGTCAGTCGATATGAGAACAACAAATAACGAAACAAAAAAGCGAGAGATACACATGAATAGACATTTCACAGAAGAGGAAATTCAAATGACTATTATA
>NW_024350742.1:0-717 GCF_902729225.1 Pteropus medius | reverse complement strand
GGGGACAGAGTCGGTGGCTGAGCGCCACGCCCGGCAAGGCCAGGCTGCCCACACCACAACGCGCCAGGGGCCCTGGCCAGAGCACGGCAGGTCACGGGGGGGGCGGCCTTCCGGGCAGCCGCGGCCACTGCTGTGGTGTGGCAGTCACCGCCTCGGGGACTTCCTACATGCTGACTCACCTCGTGCTCACAGCCTGGAGGCCCAGAGAGGCTGGGGACCGGGCCCTCGCCACACAGCTGGCCCGTGGCCGGACAGCCCAGGGCTGCTCAGTAAGATGTGCTCACATGCACAAACACGGGTGCTGAGCATGACACGTGTGTCACGTGTGCTTATGAGCGTGATGCACGCGTGTCATGTGTCCACACTGGTTCCATGTGCCCGCAGGCGGGGAACGCCACCAAGCCCGCTGCACGGATGCAGGAAGGGACCTGCACGCGTGGGGCACGGGGCTGCCGGCTCTGCGGGCCGGGACTCGCCACAGCAGCCAACCCCCCGGCTTAGCAGTCCGCACAGCCCTCTTTCCAGCCGCGGCCACACAGAGCCCGCACCCAGCCACACGCAGGCGGGTGCTGAGCCCAGGCGGGGACCCCTCCGCCTCGGGGCCTGGCTTTGTGCGGCCCTGCCGCGTCTCCCGCCCCACGACGGCCACGCGCTGGCAGAGGGAGCCAGCGGCCCCGCCACACTCACCCTGTTCTTGCGACTGCTCACAGCCTCCCT
>NW_024350741.1:0-374 GCF_902729225.1 Pteropus medius | reverse complement strand
ATAAGCCACAGAAATGCATTTAACTTATGTTTATATAAGGAAAGCATATGGATGAGAGCTGGAATTAATCAAATATCTAAATGTTTGGAATTCATACACACAGACAATGACTTTAATTCAGATTTTAAAGATTTCCATGGGGCAGAGAATTATGTACATAAAACAAATAGATTTAGCAATCCAGAAACAGGAAAACTGTGTGCAAACTAATGTTTTCATAGTTTCTAATTTTCTAGGTAAACTGGTACAGAAACCTGACTGTCACGAGTACCCTAACTCTATATCCTGGTCACATATGCTGACACAAAAACACAAATTATTGGACTTTAAATGCCTTTCTCTCCTCCCGCACTTTTTTTTTTTTTTTAAACTTT
>NW_024350740.1:0-340 GCF_902729225.1 Pteropus medius | reverse complement strand
TAAACTACAGCTAACCCTAACCCTAACACTAACCCTAACCCTAAATATAAACCTAAGCTACCCTAAACCTCATCCTAAACATAACCTTAAACCTACCCCTAATCAAAACCTAACCCGAACCCTAATGATAACTCTAAACCTAAACACTAAGCCTAACCCCAACCCTAACCCTAACCTTAATGTAACCCTAACACTCACCCTAAGTCTAATGCTAATTGTAACTCTAAACGATTAACCTAACACTAAACCCAAGTGTAATATTAACCCTAACCCCAACCCTACCCTACCCTTAATGTAATCATAACCATTACCCTAACCCTAACCCTAACCCTAACCCTAA
>NW_024350739.1:0-27676 GCF_902729225.1 Pteropus medius | reverse complement strand
TATATATATATATATATATATATATATATATATATATATATACTTTTTTAATATATATATACATTTAATATATATATACACATTTAATATATATATACATTTAATATATATACATTTAATATATATATACATTTAATACATATATATACACATATATATACACACTTGCCTAAATGGATATATATAAATGTATCTAAGGAAGCTGCATCTAAAGCAAAACATTATGATTTCTTACGAAGAAATGATAGACTCCTTGACCAAACTTAAATCAGGCTCCTCTGAGCCCTCTTGCCCACTGGGCCCTTGTCTTGGCCTGCTTTGTCCAGTTCCAGCAAGAATCCTATTGTGTCGGTTTAGCAAAAATCCCCCATCCTTGATATGTGATCAAATTCCTCATCCCCCACCCTCAATATCTTATCACCCTAGCCTGCCTTCAGCAAGGATCCCGTTGAGTTCTTGAGTTGGTATAGCAAGAATCTCCCTAGTCTTTTTTCTGTTTTCTTTTTTATTAAATTTATTGGGTGACATTGGTTAATAAAGTTATATAGGTTTCAAGTGTATAATTCAACAATACATCCTATATATATTGCATTGTATGTTCACGACCCAAAGTTAAATTTCCTTCCATCAACATATATTTGACTCCCTTTACCCTTATCTACCTTCTCCTCTTCCCCCTTCCCTCTAGTTACCACTAAATTGTTGTCCATGTCCATGAGTCTCTGTTTGTCTTGTTCATTTGTTGCTTTCAGTTTTATATCCCACATATGAATAAAATCAATGAACTCAACTTTTTCTGACTTATTTTGCTTAGCGTGATAATCTCAAGATCCATCAATGTTGTCCCAAATGGCAATATTTCATCTTTTCTTATGGCTGAGTAATAATATTTCATTGTGTATATGTGCCACATCTTCTTTATCCAACCATCTATCAAAGGGCACTTTGGTTGTTTCCATGTCTCGGCCACCGTGAATAATGCTGCTATGAACATCGGGTGCATATATCTTTACAAATAAATGTTTTCATTTATTTGTAAATAAATGGAAATGAGACTCTGACCTCCTACTGAATTAGAGATGAAGGCAACACATTCAAATGAGACTGTTAAAAGTTTCCTTATGGAAACATTTTGCTTCCAAGAGCAAATGCCCAGTTATCTCGAAATTAAATTGTTAATAATGTCAGTATAATCCACATTTCTTCATTTTCCTCCAACATCCTACTAAAAACATTGCATATGCTGTTTTATCCCGTTCTATTGGCACTTGGAAACACCCTCCCCAGTGTATGCTTGTTCCCCAGGTATCTAATTCCTTAAGAAGCGTCCCCAATTATTTAATTACTTTAATATATTCAAAGTTCTAAAAAAATCAGAGATGTCTACTTACTTTTCCAGCAGTGGCCATTTTATCTTTCTCTTGGTTTTTGTTTCAGTAAACAGAGACTTTTTCTCACTGCTGTGGTTTCTAGGTGTTTGGGGATAGGAAGAAAAGTAAAACTTGTTGTCCCCACACATGGACATATTATGATCTGGACCCAAATCACTGTTACACGCAGAGTCGCCTCGTATGTTGTGTAGATGGTGCAAGGCACAAGTATGCACAGTGCAGGGCAGAGGGAAACTGAACTCCAGCCTGCATACTGGCAGCCAGAGGCCAGAGGGCTTATCTCTTCTAAAGTACCTTATGTCTTCTAAAGTAGCTGTTAACCAGTTCAAACCACTGTTTTTTTACATAAGCTGTGCTGGTGCTGTGATCTCCCGAGTTTACTGACTGTATTGATAGGAGCGTGTGCAAGAGAGATTTCATTTGTTACACTGGCACACTCACCTCCAAGTAAGTTCATTCTACACAAAGGACGTTTTACTCTCGTGGACTGAATGGGTGAGACAGGTTTCCTAAGTCTTCAGACAAAGCTGTTCAGACTATGAAGTATTTTTCAGACAACAGCTACGAACGGAACTTTCTTTTGAAAAACTGTTAGAAGATTTGCCACAGAGCTCTCTCTCCATATACCACAGCAAGTGTCGCAGGTCCAATTTAAATTATACTTTGGCCTAATTCAGAATTAGATATTAGAATTAGTCATTCTAACCCACTAGCCAATTAAACCCAATCGATCAGGCTACCAGTCGATCAGGCTTGAGTGGGAGTGCCGTTGTTTTTGCAGCAAATGCTGAAGAAACAAGACGGGTCTTGCAGGTATCATCGGATACAGTTGAGCAGGTATAAGCAAAACAGGCATCACGAGTCTCAACCTTCAAACCAAAGAGACCAAACTTTACGCAACAAAAAGTTATTTGCTTATGAACAAAGGCGAAACAGTCCGAGCGTGGGTGGTGCTAGTACAAATGCAAAAATACTCATTTGGTAAACTCTCAAGGCCTTGGCAAGGCCTTATCGCGCAGTAATCTAAAAAACAAAATTTTACAAAAAATAGTGTTATTAAGTAAGGTTTAATATCTGTATAAATCAATAGTCCTAATCCCTTCTCCAGGAGAATCGATTGGATGCTACAAAGTCAAAAGCCGCAATTTGGAAGGTGAACTATTTTTTAAAAAAGGGGTGAGGTACAAAAGTTCACGGTCATGTTGCGTAAGATAGCAAGTCAGTCCTAATTTCAGGTATGAAGACACTGCCTGCTGAATGTCCTCTGTAAACCCTTCTCTAGTGTTTCTGTGAAATTCTGGGGCTGAATCTCTCAGGGTACTGAAGCTCCTAATTGCTGTGAGCCTGGTTCTTCTCTAAAAATTTACCAGAACCTCTAGAGAAACACGAGAATCTCAAAGTACCCATGCAACTCTAATCTGCTCGGGACAGGATACAGGGACCTGGAGGGCTTTGAGAAGTGCGCTGCAGGAGTAAGGAAGGACACACCTAGTTTGGGGCCTGGAGCCTTGCTGGAATATGCACGAGCTCAGCTACCACATTCCTAGAATGGGAATAATAATCACCACGCTATGTGGGTATCTTGAGGACCATAAAGCACTTCCTATCTAGGCCGGATCATCAACAGAAGCAAATGCTATTATTAACTTGGTTCCCATTGGTAACCAAGGGTTTGGAGTTTTAAAACATTTAAAATGTAACCTAACCGCTTGGGACAAAATAACCTGGAGTCTACCCTCCGTAAAATCTGTTCTGCAGAGATCAACTCTGGGGTCCCTAAAGCCTCTAGAATTTCCTCAGAGTTTGGGGCTAAGAATCCTCTGCACCTGCAGGTACTCCCAGAAATCCAAGTGGCATCTAAGAGGCAGAATATGACCCTCACATGGGGTGACTCACCATCCTGGTTTGCTCTGGATCGAGGCGGTTCCCAGGATGTAGGGATGTCAGTGCCAAACCCAGGACGGTCCCAGGCCAGTGGGGACGAGTCAGCCACCCTGTGCATACTCTGCATCCCCTCAAGTCCTTGAGTGTGTGTGGTCTACAGGGTCACGCCAGCTTCGGTTGTCAGCCCTGCTCTCTCACAGCCCCGATGCTTCACCCTTCAACAACAGCCTTCTGTCACGGACACCGACGAGGACGCTGATCGCCCCAGCCTCACAACAGCAGGGAAGGGAAAACGGTCACTGGAGTCAGGAGAACCAGATGAAGTATCAGCTCCAGCACTGACTGCTAAGTGCTCATGGCAACACACTAAATGCTCTGAACATCACAAGGAGAGAAAATTATACCTACTTCGAGGCTTGTCGTGAAGCCCAAGTGAGGCAATGTGCGTGGAAGTGCTTATTAAACTGTCGAACTCTCAGTAAATGCAAATTATAAGTGATATCCCTAAAGCTGAGATAATAAGAAAAGTGTGCACAGGGAAATGGACCTCAGTTTGTTGCTGAATCATCCTTAATAGCAGAAACAGTTATACAATTATAATACCAAATGGCATACGGCTGCTGGTCACCCAGAATCACCATGAACACCGATGACTTTTGCTCTGCCTTAAGCCAATGCTATACCTTAAGGGTTTGGTTTTATTCCAGCCTCTGTTCCTAAAATTTTCTCTCTCCAACACTGCAGCTCAGTTGGTACGTCAAACAGCCAGATGCAAGCTGAAACCCATCCTTTGATCCTTGAGCTAAACCACGCCCTGTGAGGATGGGCCATGCTGAAAGCAGGGCTGGGGTAGGGCTTCTGCAGCTCTGCCCTGATAGGTGAAGACTTTGCTAGTCCTTTTCAGGCATGCCGTACCAGCTGCCTGAGCCGCTGTGTGAGACTGTGCCTGGCAGTTTCAGAACATCAGACTTGTCATAAGGCGAGGGCTTCACCTCTGCTCCACTTGGACTCTCCACAGCGCTCAGCTCCCCAACTGAGTGTACGGGCTGATGAGAGTTTCCACTTGAGGAGATCAGGAATTGTGGGAAAATATAAATCTCAGTTGTTTTGTCCCCCTCATGATCTCTCTTAAAAAACAAAACAAAACAAAACAAAACTCTCAGAGAAATCGGTTTGCCCTGTGTCTGGCTGAGGACAGGTGGAAAATCACTCAAGTGACCAGGGCCTGGCCATTCTTCATTACAGAGAGAGGCCTAGGGACTGTTTTCTGCAGAGCAGCTCAGGCCACAAGCTATCACAGCAAGTGGAAGGGAGAGTGGCTAAGAACTGGAAAGCAGAGACCTTGGGAAGGAGGCGGATGTGGCTCTGGTAGGCATTGCATGTCATTAGTCAAGTTCGGTGATTTGTTCTCTCTTTGCATCTATTTCCAGAGTTCCCCTCAGGGGCTTGTCTCAGTAAAACCTGGAGTGGGATTCCAGGATATGAGCACCCGAAGTGGCCGCAGACCACTTCTCCCCTGCAGACGCCCACTCCATACTCAGAGAGAACTCGCAGGTGTTCCCTAGGCCGCGGCAGTGTGCTGGGTCAGGGCAGGCCTGCGAGTAGTCTCATTGGCCCCACCCCATCTCTCAGCACCTGGGGCTTTGCTTTAACCTGTTTTGTTTTTTTAATTAAACCTTTGGGGCGACATTGGTTAGTTGCATTATATAAGTTTCAAGTGCATAGTTCTGTAACACATCATCTGTATATAATATTTTGTGTACACCACCCAGTCTAGTCTCCTTGCGTCACCATATATTTGACCCCTTTTGCACTCTTCCACCTTCCCCAACCCCCTTCCCCTCAGGCAACCACCATACCGTTGTCTGTTCTATGACTTTGTCTGTTGCTTTCTGTTTTATATCCCACGTATGAGTGAAATCATATGGTTCTGCTCCTTTTCCGTCTGACTTATTTCCCTTAGCATGACTCGAGATTCATCTATGTTGTCGCAAAGGACAGTATTTCATCCTTTCTTATGTCATGAGATACCATCTCACATCTGTCACAATGGCTTTGACCTGCTTTCTATTGGCACGTCCTTGGGAAGAAGAGGAGTTTCCTTGGGGCCTGTGTGGGAGGGGAAAGAACTGTCTTGTGTTTTCTAGAGCACAAAAGTAGAACCACAAGTGAAACTCAAGACTATTTGCTCTCAGTATAATGAAGAATTTCCAATATTAAATGAGTTATCTTATGAAGTTTTCGAGCTGCTTATCATTGAAAGGGCAGAACCTCCTGCAAGTAACAAGACAGAGCAAACTCCTACATTGTTGGTGAGGTTATATAGCCTTAGTGTCATCTAAGACAGAAACATAAGAACTGGTCATCTGAAATGCAAGGACAGCCAAGAGAGCACACACTTGGATTCGAGCCCACAGAAGTCACTGTGGAAAACCATAATACTTATCAAATTGTAGAAAACCATAACATGCATCGACTCCTCATCTATTTTCTTCCATCTTACTGAGCCAGTGAAAGCTTCATTGCTGTCCAGGCCCTCCAGGCGCAATGAAATGCTGCCCTCACAGTGAATCAGCTGTTTGTGCATTTGCTGCTCCACCGAGTCACTCCTCGTTTTTCGTATTATCTTTAAGAAGAATAGAAAGTAGACCTAGGATAATGTTGAATTCCATCTACCTGGGATTCTGTAGTATGATGAAGTTATCTTGTGTCTAGAAACCTCAGCTTTGCAAGTTTAAGAACTTAATTTTGTTTATGTTTGATTAGATCTCAAAGCTGATTCACAGAGTCATACTGACAAAAAAATTGGTATAGTAGATACTAATTTATTAATTTATAATTTATTAATATGTAATGCCTGGCACTATAACTTTGAATGGTTTCTGCACAAGGAATATGATGGACAGATATCCAAAATATTTATCAACCCGAAAGGCATGGGAACTAGCTAATCAGAATGGATCCATAATTTATTGTAATAGATGCCAGCTGGTTTGGGATATCAGGTCATTTTAGGAAGATGTCAGCCCCGGAAATGGGGGCAAAAGGAACACTACCGACTACCAGACACTAACATATGATCCACTTATGTGGATATTTTTTTAATTGAAAACTTACAATAACTGTTTGAGGAAGGCATTTAAGAAACTAGGCCTCAGAGACTTTAGAGAACTTACCCTTGGTCCTACAGAAGTAAACATACCACTTCCTTAAACCCTCCCTAGAGTCACTTAACACAAGCCCAGTGCTCATAAGTTTTTATAACAGCCTCTTTTTGAGATGGCTCATGCTTCCTGATGGTGTACTATCTCTTGTTGTTAATAGGCAAGTAAACCCATACTTTGATAACCGGTTTCTTCCTGGTGGACTTACACTACAGATATCGACAATAGTTTGAAGTTGTATTGGGCAGTAGACTTCCTGTACTAAATGGAAATTAATTCAAGCTGTTAATAGATATAATTATAAAAATATTAGCTAATATTTATTGAATATTCATCTCATGGCAGACACAGTGCTAAGTGTTTCACATGCATTACATCATGTTATCCTATAAAGCACGTTTATGAAATAGTTAGTATTATTCTCCATGTTAGATGTGAGTAGATTGAAGTGTCGATAGGTTAAGTAAGTAACACAATGTCACACAGCTAGGAGCAGTGGAATTTGAATGCAAACTTCTTCCAGACCAACCATCCTACTATTTGTGGATTATCCCCACCAATGTGCGCCATAAAATCTACTTAAATTTAATAGCCAGTGATTCCAAATATCTCCTTCAGCCTGATTTCCAGCTACCCTACTAGCTGGCACTGTGTCTGGAGTTTTATCTTTCCAAATCACCTAGAAACTGATTTCAAATGTTCTTTATTAGGTCCTCTTAGGAACAGCCAAAGGGTAATGGGTGGGGAGGGTTCCATGGCTTAAAAAATGTTGAAAACCATGAATCCAATCTCCTTTTCTATAATACTCACAAATCTAGACATAGATCTCCAATAGACTCTTATTCTTAGAAGATTTAAGTGAAAAACCCTTTGCTTGGAAATACAGTGTATGTTCTACTTCTTTCCGACCCTGTAAATAATTGCAAGGAGGAAAAATAAACACACTGAGAAATTTCCTAAGAAGTTATTTCCCATTTCCCATTTGTTTCTATTTATTATTTCTCATAAAGAATGATTTCCCCCTAGAGCTAGAAAAACACAACATCAGAGACCTGGAGAATATTGGCATGGCAGGGGAAGGAGAGAAGAGCCTTGGCGTTAAGGAAAGTGGTTGAGGAAGATGAAGTGCTTCCAGCAAGTAGACTAATAGAGAGTTATATGCGTTTTAATCAAAGGAAAAAAAAAAAAAAGTATTAGAGCTGTCTGAATGAGTAATCATTCCTACAGGATCTGGGAAGTGGAACTGTTTCAGCCTCTTCTTCCCACCTCTCCCATCTCTGCCCTTGACTGCAAAGACTCTTTACCATCATCCCTTCATTCCACTCATTCGAGTGGATATTTATTCTTTTAATACTGGCTCAGTGTCAGACTATGTGGAAAATAAAAGACACATTTACAGCATGGTAAAAAAAAATAAGGCATATTCACATGAAAAGTTTAGTAAAAATATAAGCAGCTAATGTTAAACAGGAGTGTTACATTAATCCACAGGGCAAGGGCACTGGAGTTCAGGATGGCCTTGGAGACAATCAGTCCCACAGAATGGCTCTTGCCTGTGGCTAGTGCCAGATAGAATTGTGGATAGTTAGCCACGAATCTCCTCTGTTGCATCAGTCTTTTCCTCGTCTCCCTACTGGATTACCTCATAGTACTCAGGGTCCCAAAAGTAGAGCTCTCTTTTTAAAATGTTTTCGGGTCTGGGCCTTTGCTACATTCATCTCCCTATACTTGTCCCTTTCCTTCCAGTCTGGGTTTCCTCTGTGCAAAGAGAAAACTCACCAACCCATCTAACAAAGTAATTTGGGCTCATGGATTAAAATGGTGATGTGCCTGCCTAGACCCTGTGCTGGCTCCAGATTGATTCCACTGCTGGAACTTTCAGAAAGATAGCAAATCAAATAGGGGCAACCTGAGTTACACCATGGTCACACCATATTTTGCTTTTTCTGTTCCTTTTGGGATCCCAGCTTTAAAAACCCAACCTGAGTTCATGCTAAATCACAACCATTGTGTAAATGCAGATTCTGTTCCCTCCCTCATTACATCCACCCTAGTGAATGTCAACAAAACAAATCAAGAGAACTAAAATAATTTATCAAGATAAATTATTGATTTTTTCAAGTGCACTGTTAGGTTGAAATAGTTCCTTTTAAAGAGAAAAACAAGAGAAGACTGAGCAACAGAAATGTTTTCTACATTTGAATGGTCATGTTACAAAAACTTAAATTAATGATTCATTTAAAAGTTATTAATCATATTGTTTTTCTTCCCACCCTTCTAGGTCTTTCTAGATAAAATGTTTTGCTTAGTCATTTTCAGGTGGTACGTTTTCAGTATTTTATAGTGAAAAAAAAATAGAGTTAAAAAATCTAAATTTGCCAGGTAGTTGCCATATACCTGGAGCAAGTTCCTTCATTGTTCAGAGCCTCAGTAAATGAGCCATGTCTCGAAGGATGTTTAAAGGTTAAATAGGGTGAGGAAACATGGTGGAGTGAAACAACAGTAAAAGTAGAACATACACTGTGTTTCTCCTCCTGAAACAACAGTAAGCTGAACATCAAAAACTCAACAAAAAAACACCCAAAATGCACACCAGCATGTCTGAGTGTGAGATCTGTGCACAAGAGCTACCACAGGTCAGAACTCCGGGTGTTGGGCGGTTGACTCGGAGAAATAAAGAAGCTGCCTCTCACAGCCGCCCAAGCTCCTTACAGGAAGAGGGGGAGAGGTGAAGGTGCGGCGACTTTCCTGATCAGCATGCCTGGAAGTGCTGGAACTTCTAGCAGCTGGCAGCAGGGCCCAGGCATCAGGGCAGAAAGCACAAAAGTCGGACGGGACATCAGAGAAACAACAGCTGACTTTTACTGGCCCTGGTTGCAAAACCGAGGCTGAACTACAGCCCCTAACTCCCAACCCAGAGGACCCCTCCCTCCATACCCTCCAAGATGGATCACCGCAGAACCCCAGGGGAATCTGAGCAAACACTACCAAAACTGTTGCTAATACTAACAGGGACTGAAACTGAGAGTAGTAAGTGTGATTAAATAGCTACAAGAAAATAAAAAAAGATATTTAGTTTAGGCTTTATATAAAGCAAGGATCCAAGAGGCTTAGACGCCACCTACTAGAAACCAAAAGAAAAGCACCTTCTTTGCAGCAGGCTAAAGAGAGACCTTTATATAATAAATCTTCTTTCTGGACAAACAACAGAATACACTTGCATTAATGCCCAGGCGGAGAAATAGTCCATTAAACACCATGAACGACTAAGGTGACAAGGCATCTCAGAAAGAAAGAGAAAAATCTCCAGAAAATAAGCTTACAGACAGAGAAATATGCAGCTTAAATGGGGGAGAATTCAAGATAGTACTTCTGAAAAAACTCAATGAGATCCAAAACAACTCAAATCAACAGTTTCAGGAAGGGAAAAAACAGCTAGATGAGCAGAGCAAGGAGACTGAAACCCTCAGAAGGAATCAAATAGAACTTCTGGAGATGAAGAACACACTGCAAGAGTTGAAAAATGAAATAGCAAGCTTAGGAAATAGAGCTGACCAAATGGAGGAAAGGATCAGCGATATCAAAGACAGAAATCTAGAAATAAATCAGAAGGAAGAAGAGAGAAACAGAAGAATGAAAGCTAACAAAAGAAATATAAGAACTAGCTGATACAATCAGGAAAGGAAACATAAGAATAATGGGCATTCTCAAAGGGGAGGGAAAGGGATTAGAAAGCATTTTCAGACAAACACTTGGCGAGAATTTTCCAAATTTAAGGAGCGAGCTGGAACTTGAATTCAAGAAATCAACGGAACACCCAATTATCCCAACCCCAAAAGGCCTTCACCAAGACACATTGTATTAAAGTTATCAAAAATCAACGGCCAAGACAGAATTCTCAGGGCAGCTAGGGAAAAGAAGACGGTAACATATAAAAGAAAACTCATTAGATTATTCTCGGACTTCTCAACCCAAACCTTACAAGCCAGAAAGGAGTGGAATCAAATATTTAAGCTATTAAGTGAGAGGAACTACTAGTCTAGAATAATGTATCCAGCTAAGCTCTCCTTTATATATAAAGGAGAAATTAAGACCTTTCCAGACATACAAAAATTGAGGGAATTCTCCACTACGAGGCCTGCACTATAGGAAATACCGAAAGGTGTCAGCTCATCTAAAACAAAATAACAAAACAAAACAAAAATATATAATTAGGGATAAAGTGTCGATCAGGCAAATAGAAGCAGAGGAGCGCAACCCTTACTAAGAACGGGGTATTATAAGCTTAAGTAATAATAAGAGAATTGCTATAGCAAAATAGTAATGGACGTTCAGCATACATAGCATACGTAGGGACAAATTGACATAACGATGACTGGAAAGAGGAGGATTCAAAGATCCAAATTCACAAAAGGGAAAGGAGATAAGGCACACACAGGAGAAAATGGATGACAGTATATCTATAACTATGCTTTTCATATTCGTAATGGTAACCACACACCAAAGATTCAGAACTGAAATATATAACATAAAACAAGAAGAATCAGAGGCAAAACCCACAAAAGCCAACCAAAATAAAGAAAACAGAAACACAAGGACAAGGAAGCAATGGAAACACTGAGCTACCAGAAAGCAAAAGATAAAACGACTATAGGAAAAACTCATATTTCAGTAATCGCCCTAAATGTAAATGGACTGACTTCACCAATAAAAAGGCACGGAGTTGCAGAATGTATCAAAAAATAAAACCCAACCATATGTTGCCTCCAGGAGGCAGCTCTAAAGACAAATAAGGACTCAAAGTGAAAGGGTGGAAAATGAGAGTTCAAGCAAATGGCATTCAGAGAAGAGCGGGAGTAGCGGTACTAATATCGAACAAAATAGACTTCGAAATAAAAAAGGTAAAGAAAAATACAGAGGGACACTTCATAATGATAAAGGGAATCATGCACCAAGAAGACATAACACTTTTTAGTATCTATGCTCCCAATCAAGAAGCCCAAAATATGTAAAGTGATTACTAACAGAACTAAAGGGAGAAACAGACCGAAACACTATTGTAGTAGGGGACCTAAATACCCCACTGTCGAAGATGGACAGATCATCCAAACAGAAATCAATAAGGAAATAACATCCTTAAATGACATAACTGACATAATTGACCAACTAGACATGATTATATACAGAGCCTTCCATCTCAAAACAGCTGCTTGTACATTCTTCTCTAGTGCACACGGAACATTCTCAGGAATCAACCACATACTGGGACACAGAAATAGCCTCAACAGATAGAAGAGGTTTGAAATCATACCAAGCATATTCTCTGATCATAATGCTTTGAAACTAGAGGTCAACCGCAAAAAGAAAAATCAGGACGAACCACAAATACATGGAGATTAAACAACATGCTACTGAAGAAAAACTGGGTCAGAGAAGAAATAAAAAGAGAGATCAAGAGATACATAGAAAGGAATGATAATGCTAATACAAAATATCAAAAGTTTTGGGACATGGCAAAAGTGC
The DNA here is from genome assembly GCF_902729225.1 of Pteropus medius. Lineage (NCBI taxonomy): Eukaryota > Metazoa > Chordata > Mammalia > Chiroptera > Pteropodidae > Pteropus > Pteropus medius. Next base: position 15,714 of record NW_024350739.1, on the reverse strand, counting down.
TCATAAGAGGAAAGTTCACATCATTACAAGCCTACCACCAAAAACAAGGATGAGCCCAAATAAACAACCTAACGCTTCATCTTAAAAAACAAGAAAAGGAAGAACGAATGAGGCCTAAAGTCAGCAAAAGGAAAGAAACGTCAAAATTAGAGCAGAAATAAAGGAAATTGAAAACGAAAAAGCGATAGAAAAAATAAATACAACAAGGAGCTGGTTCTTTGAGAAGGTTAATAAAATTGACAAACCTCTGGCTAGACTCACTAAAGAAAAAAGAGAAAGAACACAAACAAAATCAGGGATGAAAGAGGGGAAATTACGACTGATATGCAGAAATAAAAAGGATCGCACAAGAATATATGAAAAAGTCTATAATACTGAATTTAATAACCTAGAAGAAATGCACCAGTACTTAGAAAAATACAACCTTCCTAGACTGAATCAAGAAGAACTGGAAAACCTAAATAGACCGATCAGCAGTATGGAAATTGAAAAAATCATCGAAAACCTACCAAAAAGTAAAAGTCCAGGACCGGATGGCTTCACCAGTGAATTCTACCAAACACGCAAAGGAGATTTAATACCTATTCTCCTCAAATCTCCCAAAAAATCGAAGAGGAGGCAATACTTCCCAACTCATTTTATGAGGCCAATATTACTCTGATACCAAAACCTGGTAAAGATAACAAAAAACAAAAACTACAGACCAATATCTCTCATGAACACAGATGCAAAAATCCTAAATAAGATACTAGCGAACCGAATACAGCAACATATTAAAAAGACCATACACCACTATCAAGTGGGCTTCATCCCAGGGGCACAGGAATGGTTCAACATACACAAATCGATTAATGTGATACACCACATAAACAAAAAAATAAGAATCATATGATCATATCAATAGATGCAGAAAAAGCCTTCAGCAAGATACAGCATCCGTTTATGATCAAAACACTTTAAAAAATCGGTATACAAGCAAAGTACCTTAACATAAAAAAGGCCATATATGACAAGCCCTCAGTCAACATTATACTTAATGGTGAAAAACTAAAAACCTTCCCTATAAGATCAGGAACAAGGCAAGACTGTTCACTATCATCACTCTTATTCAATATAACATTTGAGGTCCTAGCAAGTGAAATCAGGCAAGAGAAAGATATAAAAGGCATCCATATAGGAAACAAAGAAGTCAAACTGTCACTATTTGCAGATGACATGATTCTCTATATAGAAAACCCTAACAACCCCACAAGAACACTACTAGAAACGATAAGCAAATACAGTAAAGTCTCTGGATACAAAATCAACATTCAAAAATCCATAGCTTTCCTATCCTCTAATAATGAAGTGTCATAAAAAGAAGTTGAAAAAATAATTCCTTTTGTAATTGCAACAAAAAGAATAAAATACCTAGGAATAAATTTAACAAAACAAGTGAAGGGCCTATATAATGAAAACTATAAGACCCTATTAAAAGAAATAAAAAAGAGACAAAGAAATGGAAAGATGTTCCGTGTTCTTAGATTAGAAGAATCGACATAGTTAAATAACCGTATTACCTAAAGCATTATACAGATTTAATGCAATGCCCATCAAAATGCTATCAGCATTTTTTAAAGAAATAGAACAAAAAATCATCAGATTTGTATGGAAACACAAAAGACCCTGAATTGCCAAAGCCATCCTGAAAAAAAAGAATAAGGCTGAAGGCATCACTCTGCCAGACTTCAAATTATACTACAAAGTGACAGTAGTCAAAACGGCATGGTATTGGCAGCAAAACAGACACATGGACCAGTGGAACAGAATCGAGAGTCTAGAAGTAAACCCATATTTACACGGGCAAATAATTGTCTATAAAAAAGCCAAAAACATACAGTGAAGAAAGGAAAGCCTCTTCGATAAATGGTGCTGTGAAAATTGGAAGACCACCTGCATGCAAAAGAATGAAACTAGACTTTTGTCTATCACCACACGTCAAAATTAACTCAAAATGGATTAAGGACCTGAATATAAGACCGGAATCGATAAAATGCATAGAAGATAAACTCAAGGACCTTGGACTTAAAGAGGATTTTATGAATTTGACCTCAAAGGCAAGGGAAGTAAAAGCGAAAATAAATGAATGGATGGGACTACATCAAACTAAAAAGCTTCTGCTCAGCAAAAGAAATCGTCAACAAGGTAAAGAGACAACCATCCAAATGGGAAAATATATTTGCAAGCAACACCTCCGATAAGGGCCTAACATCCAAAATATGCAAAGAACTCATACGACTCAATAACAAAAACACAAACAATCCAGTCAAAAAATGGGCAGAGTATCTGAACAGACACTTCTCCCTAGAGGACACACCAATGGCCAACAAATATATGAAAAGATGCTCAATGTCGCTAGCTATTAGGGAACTGCAAATCAAAACCACTATGAGATACCATCTCATACCAGTTAGAATAGCTATAATCAACAGGACAAGTAATAACAAACGTTGGAGAGGAAGTGGAGAAAAAGGAACCCTCATACACTGCTGGTGGGACTGCAAATTGGTACAGCCGCTATGGAAAACAATATGGAGGTTCCTCAAAAAACTAAGAATTGATCTATCATATGATCCAGCAATCCCTCTACTGGGTATTTACCCCAAAGACTTGAAATCCCATATCCAAAAAGATATTTGCACACCGATGTTCACTATCCACAGTGGCCAGGACATGTAAGCAACCGAAGTGTCCTACGATAGATGATTGGCTAAAGAAGTTGTGGTACATATATACAATGAAATATTACTCAGCCATAAGAAGAGATGAAATACTGCCATTTGCAACTAGCCGGATGGACCTCGAGATAATCATCCTAAGTAAAATAAGCCAGACCGAAAAAGTTGAAAATCACATATCACTTATATGTGGGCTATAAACCTAAAAGCAACAAGCGAACAGGACAAACAGAGACTCAGGGACATGAACAATGGACTAGTGGTTACCAGAAGGTAGGGGGTGAGGGAGAAGGGAAGAGGTAGTCAGGGTAAAGGGGGTCAAATGTAGGGGGTAGGTGGAGGGTGAAGTGGGTAAAGGGGATCAAATATATGGTAGCTGAAGGAAACTGGATTTTGGGTGGTAATCATACAATAGAATATATAGATGTCAAATTATAATGTATAGCCGAACATTATATAATTGTATTAACCAATGTTACCTCAATAAACTAAACTAAACTAAACTAAACTAAAGGTTAAATAAGATAATGTAATTAAAATACACATTATAATAAGTACTTACTAGGAGAGTTTTGTTTATCTGTGATTGTAAATCATTATTTTGGAGTGTAATCCTTTTCATTTTTCAACACAAATGCCTACAGGCATATTTTAAGTTCATACTAGTCTTTCAGATGTCACCTATTTACTCTCCAAGTTCCCCTCTCTACCCTGATCTGTCCCCAGGAGAGGCTGACTAACTAGATTAGCTAATGGGCTCTCTTGCCCTCTGGCTGTGTTTTGGCCAGGGCGATGGAGGTAGGCGGCTGATGATAAGCAGGAGATCAGAGGGTAGAAGGATGAGGTAAAGAGTTGGATTGAGTATTTATTTCCCAGGTGCCTTGCTGTGGGTCCCTCTATCAAAGGCTATAGCTGCCATGAGGCCTCTCCATGTAGCTCTAACACCCTCTCAGTTCCAGTATATGTTCCCTCTTTCCTACCACTTACTAGCTCCAGGCTGCTTTAAAAAAATTCTGTCTACAATTTAATAAGTAATCTATTAAATTCTTCTCAGTTACTCAGCTTCGAGATGCCATCTATTTCCTGCTAGAGTCGGAAGTGACACAATCATTATACTTTCCAATATTATTGCTTCCAAACTTTATTAGATTTTATTTTAATGGCAGATTATATTTTATTTAATTATGTTCTTCCACGAGGCTTTCCATCACAGCTAACAGAAACGTGTTCTGGAGGAGGTTTGACTGAAAAGAAGCTTTAGTTTCAAACAACTGGGTTCTGGTCATGGCTGCCACTTCTGAGGCATGTGGTATATCCAAAACTTCTCTCTAATCCTCAATTTTCGCATCTGTAAAACAAGGATAATAATATTTCTTGGGATGGTTGGAATACATGCATGTACATTGCTTAGCACAGTCTAGAACATGGTAATTGCTCAATTAATGCTAGCTAAGAATATTATTATTCTGAGAATAAGAAAAGGATTCCCATTTGACCAAAAATGAGCAGCTGAGCTGTCAAGTCTGCCCTCAATACTATTACATTTCAGGCCATGATAGTGGTACTGAAAAATCAGGCATTGTGTAAACCCAGCATGAAAGGGAACAGGGCAGCTGGGTGCTGGAGGAGCAGTCAGCACCCTCTGGCTGTAGAGCAGGACTTTGCTGCAGGCCTGGCTCCACAGCTGTTTTTCTTAACTTTGGCTCTACATCAACCTACTAGGAAGGCTTTTTAAAATACCAGTGCAGGCCCCATTTCAGAACTCCAGAATTTTTGCAAAGCTCCTCAGGTGCTTCTGATATTCGGCTTGGACTATGAGTCCTTACCCTTTTAGCCCAAGGGGCACTGGTACCACCCTGAGCAGAGGTCACCCTGGGCTACACGTTGTGGCCCTCTTCTGGTAAATAGCCGCACGCAGATCAATCACATCGGTTTTCAAAGAAAGCAAATGCTTGGAAAATTTGGGAGGTAGGATGATAACATTTAGCCTCAGGTTACTAGCCATATATTAGAGATAGGAGCTGCCTCTTCAACTTGGGGGTAAAGTCCTAGAACCAGATGCTAATTAACTCAGTATTACTGGGGGGGGAACTATCAATCTGATGACTTCTGTACATGGCCTGTCTGTTTAGAGTCCAGGTCTTTCAAAGTTACTGCAACTGTACAACCTGCAACTTATCTGGAAGTACAGTGGCTGTCACTGCTGGGAGCTTCCATCTACTTTCTCCCCACCAGCATGTGGTCCATCCAAAATGGTCTGTCTCTGGGCAGTACCCTTCATTTCCATTAACTCCATACTTGGCCTGCATATTCATTCATTTATTATTGATTAAACTATCGCAGAGGGTGAATTCTACCCATATATCTGGAGCACCTACCAAAAACTAAATTCCCCAAGTAATTCCTTGGCACACTCAGGATTGAGGGTCATGCTTCTAAATATTGTTATCCTGAAATTAATAATCAATGAAGACTTCCAGTTGAGATGGCGCAGTAAGTAAACTCTGCTGGCCTCCACCCATGACCACATAAAAATTACAACTAAATGGTAGAGCAATCATCAGTGAGAACCATCTGAAGATGAGCTGAACAGAATTTCTACAACTAAGGATATAAATAAGAAGCCATGTCAAGACTTGAAGGAAGGGCGGAGATACAGAACAGGCAGTTCCCACACCAATGGGTCAGTTTTTAATTCCTTGCTCTCTCTCTTCTCCTTCTGATACTCCTATGATGTGAATGTTGATTTGCTTGATGTTGTCCCAGAGGTCCCTTAAACTATCCTCATGTTTAAATTCTTTTTTCTTGTTGCTGTTCCAATTGGTGTTTTTCTGCTACCTTACCTTCCAAATGGCTGATTCAAGCCTCTGTTTTATCTACTCTACTGTTGATTCCCTCTAATGTATTCTTCATTTCAGTTATTGTATTCTTCATTTCTGACTGATTCTTTTTTATGTTTCCTATCTCTCTCTTTTTTTATGTTTCCTATCTCTCTCTTTGTTGAAGTTCTGACTGAGATCATCTATTCTTTCCCTAAGTTCATTGAGCACCCTTATAATCAGTGTTTTGAACTCTACATCTGGTAGATTGCTTGTCTCCATTTTGTTTAGTTCTTTTAGCTGAACTTTGCTCTGTTCTTTCATTTGGGTCTCCCTACTTTGACTGCCTCCCTGTATTTTTTTTTATGTGTTAGGTAGAGCTGATCTGTCTCCTGGTCTTCGTAGAGTGGCCTTACATAGTAGGTGTCCTCTGGGGCCCGAGCAGTGCAGTGTCCTTGGTCATCTGAGCTGGGTGCTCCAGTTGTGTCCCTTGTGTGGGTCGTGTTTGCCTTCCTATTGTAGGTGAGCCTTGGTTGCTGTTTGCCCATGAATGGGATTGACTCACAAGCTGACTGGTTGTGAGGACGGGCTGTGACTCCAGTGGAGGACCTATTGTGCAGGCACTGATCCTACAAAGCAGAATTTGCCCTAGCAGGGCTCTGGTGCCCACCCTTTGGGTGTGTCATCTGTGGAGGCAGCCAAGTGGTCCTTTGGCACCATTCAAAGCCAGACAAGGGCCTCCTGGGAAGGGCCCCAGCATAGGCCAAATTCAGCTGCAGCCTGTACCTTGGGTGGGGCCACCTGGCATGAGCCACAAAGTGATCCACAGATGTTTTTCACTCGTGTTGAGCTTGAAGGTGCCTGGAGCGGCTAAGCTGCGAACTGAAGTTGGCCGCTGCCAGTGCCGGGCCTGGGGCTGCTTGATAATAGATATGGGGCATGCCTAGGCCAGATATTGTTCGTTTGGGGTTTGTGAACATTCGAGAGATTTTCAGATAGTCCAAAGCATGAGCCAAGACAGGTGGGCTTGCAAGTTGAGTTGGCAGAGTCTCAGGGAATCACCAGGGTAGGGCTGTCAGCGTTAGCCAGGTTGATGGAGACTCAGATATGGCTACCACCTGTGTCTGCATACTAGAAAGGGGGAGGGATCAACAAAGGAACAATGGCTTCTGCCAGCACCTCTACCTGGAAGAAAGCTGTCCCTCCATCCCTTGCCCTGAAGCCAGACAACTCAATTACTCCCTGTATGTCCCTGGTGCCTGAGCTGCCGCCCAGAACTGGAGCTAAGAGCTGGTGAGTCCATTACCAGTAAGTTCACAGATGGACCCTTTAAGAGGAATACCTGGGAGTCCAGCCACCCTCTGTCTGACTCAGCCATAATCTCTGCCGATTTTCACAGTCAGAAGTTGTGGGAACTTCTCTCCCTGGAACTGGAACCCTGGGCTGGGGATCTTGGTATGGGGCTGGGATTCCGTGCTCCTCAGGGGGGACCTCCACAGCCAAGATATCCTTCCCAATTTTTAACTGCCACATGTAGGTGTGGGACTAGCTTTGTTCCACACCTTCACCCCTCCTACTGACCTCAATGTGGCTTCTTCTGTATGTCCTTAGTTATAGGGCTTCTTTTCAGCTCGACTTTGGGCAATTCTCAATGATTGTTGTTCTGTAGTTTAGATGTAATTTTGATGTGGTCATGAGAGGAAGCAAGCATGGTGTTTACCTACTCTGCCTTCTTGACTAGAACTACTCTACCAATTTCACTACTTTTATTCAACATAGCATTGGAAGTCTTAGCCATAGCGATCAGACAAGAAAAAAAGAAATGTCTGAATTGGAAAGGAAGAAGTAAAACTGTCATTATTTGCAGATGACATATAGAGAGAACCCTCTTTAAAGAGTTCAACAAAAAATTATTACAATTAATAAAAGAATTCAGCAAAGTAACAGGATACAAAATTAATATTTAGAAATTAGTTGCATTTTATACACCAATAATGAACTATCAGAAAGAGAAATTAAGAAAACCATCTCATTTACATCTGCATCCAAAAAGACAAAAGAAAAAGAAAAGAAAAGAAAGAAACCAAGGAAGAATTTTAACCAAAAAGGTAAAAGACTTGTACTCAGAAAACTATAAGACATTGAAGAAAGAAAAAGTGGAAGATATAAATAAATGGAAGGCTATGCCATGCTCAAGGATAGGAAGAATTAACATTGTTAAAATGGCCATACTATTGAAAGCAATCTACAGTTTCAATGAAATAGCTACCAAAATACCAATGGCATTTTTGACATAAATAGAACAAATAATTCTAAAATTTATATGGAACCATAACAGACCCCCAAATAGCCAAAGCAATATTGAGAAAGGAGAACAAAGTTGGGGATATCAAGCTACCTGATATCACACTATACTACAATGCTATGATAATCAAAACAGCATGGTACTGGCATAAAAACAGACACTCAAATCAATAGCACATAATAGTGAGCCAAGAAATAAACACGTGCCTATATGGTCAATTAATCTATGACAAAGGAGGCAAGAATATACAATGTGGTAAAGACAGTCTCCTCAATAAATGGTGTTGGGAAAACTAGACAGACGCTTCCCCCCGCCCCCCCAAAATGAAACTAGACCACTGTCTTTCACCATATACAAAAATAAACTAAATGGATTAAAGACCTAAATGTAAATCCGAAAACCATAGAACTCCTAGAAGGGAACATAAGCAGTAAACTCTTTGACATTGTTCTTAGAAATATTTTTCTGGAAAAAGAAAAGGGAAACAAAAGAAAAAGTAAACATATGGAAATACATCAAACTAAAAAGATTTTGCACAGCAAAGGAAACCATCGACAGAATGAAAAGACAACCTACTGAATGAGAGAAGATATCACAATGATACATCTGATAAGGAATTAATATCCAAAATTTATAAAGAACTCATATAACTCAACTCCAAAAAGAAAAATAATCCCATTAAAAAAATGGACAGAGGACCTGAGTAGACATTTCTCCAAAGAGGAAATACAGATGGCTGACAGATATATGAAAAGATGCTTGATGTCACTAATCATCAGAGAAATGCAAATTAAAATCACTATGAGGTATCATCTCGCACCTGTCAGAATGGCTATCATCAGTAAATCAATAAGCAACAGTGTTGCGAGAATGTGGAGAAAAAGGAACCCTCCTGTACTGTTGGTGGGATTGCAAATCGTTACAGTCACTATGGAAAACACTTTGGGGGTTTCTCAAAAAATTAAAAATAGAACTACCTTATGATCCAGCAATGCCACTTCTGGGTATTTAGCTGAAGAAATCCAAACTATTAATTAGAAAAGATATTTCCACACTTTTGTTCATGGCAGTGTTATTTACAACAGCGAAGATATGGAAGCAACCTAAGTGCCCATCCATAGATGATTGGGTAAAGAAGAAGTATTACATAGATAAGGTAGAATATTACTCGACCATACAAAAGAATGAAATCTTACCATCTACGACGACATGGATGGACCTAGAGGGTGCTATGCTAAGAGATATAAGTCAGAAAGAGAAAGAGACATACCATACAATTTCACTTACTTTTGGAATGTAAAAAACAAGATAAATGAACAAACAAAACAGAAACAAACTCATACAGAGAACAAATTGGTGGTCGACAGATGGAAGGGGTTTTGGGTAGATAGGCGAAAAAGGTGAAAGGGTTTAAGAAGTACAAATTGCCAGGTAAAAAAATAGTCATGTGAATTTAAAGAACAGCATAGGAAATATAGTCAATAATACTGTAATAAATATGTCTGGTGCCAGGTGGGTATTAGACTTATCAGGGTGATCACTTTGTATGGTATATAAATGTTTAATCACTATGTCGTATACCTGAAAATAATATAAGATTGTATATTAACTCACATTGAAAAATAAATTCAAAGAATCATCAGTGGTAACCCTTATTTCTCTAGCACTTTTGACTTTGTAAGGTATCTTTGTAGAAATTATTCTGCTTATTCTGGGATGTAATATTATAAGTATTTATAGCCCAATTTTAATAAAGAGAAAACTGAAGATCATTGCCATGCCAAGATGTAGAAGATCAGTTCCACTAGTGCAAGTAATCTATTCTAGATATTCCAACTCAAGAGTATCTTCTTGAAAGGGCTCTACATAAGCCTTCATTGATTTTTACCTTCCACGGGGTTTATTAGTTTAAGAAACTGAATGGCCACAGCAGTTCCTCCCTCCAAAGACTCCTCCTTGCCTTGGCTGACCTGGGCACAGCCGTCTGTATACAGCATGTTGTCGCCACCTAGTGGTGAATGTGGCCCTTAAACCTTGTGACGAATAAAAATCTTTCAGGGAGTATTAATAGGGAGAGGTGGATTAACGATGCCAATTTGAAAACAATCTTTAATCTCCTCTCACCACACACACAAAAACCAACCTGATATATCCTTTTAATAAGTTTAGATATTATGTAATCAGCTATTTTTAACATGTGCACACCAGTTTTCCTTTTCCCTGCTTTCTCTATTCACACCCTATGGTAGATTTTTCTTAAATTAAAAAAATTAAAACAAAACAAAACAATCATTCTAACTTTCAATAACTGAAATATCTAATGTGGACATACAAATGACAGAGAATACTCTTTCAACCTTTTTTTGTTGTTGTTTTATGAAACTTAAACATCAGATATATAGCACTTCTCCCAGTGGATGAAATATCTCTTCTCAGAGCCAGGAGAACAATTCAGGAGCACTCCACTTTAAGTTCTAACAGAGACAAATCTCACTGTTAGAGAGATCACGTGATAGGAATTAATTGTAATTAGAAGCACAAGCTGGAAAACTTGTGCTGTAAATGTATCGTCTCCTATTTTCTGTTTGTTGATGGATGATCTTGCACATCAAATCAGCTATAGAAATTTTTAACACACGTGTCCTCCAGTTTAAAAATTTTCGGAGATATATTTCAAAGATATTTGTCTGGAAACGAAGACATTTCTGCATTCTATACTTAATCTCCCCTTTTTCTTCCTAGATAATAATATGAAGAGAACATCTCAAGGCACTAAAGAAGTGAGCGATTATAAGAGTTTCTAAGCATTGTTTATACAATTTTATGGTGCATGTGGGTAATACAAATATATTCACCTGAAGATTTATTAGGCTTGGACCTCCTATTTCGAGCATTCTGTATTAGAAATACACAAATCTAGAGGAAGTAGAAAAAACTTTATTCAGTTACAAAGTAGGAATAAAACAAAAAACAGAACATTACCACCCAGTCAACGGACAGATTCATTAAAAACAAAACAAAACAAAACAAAAACTTGTTCTTGTTTTAAGCCACTAAGTTTTCGGGGGCTTTGTTAAACAGCAGTAAATAACTGAAATCTGCTATCACACCTGATAAGAAGTGCAGGAAACAAATTACATAACAACATTTATGATATAATCCCCATTTACGGTAAAAGGACATTTTTTTTTTGTAAGTTACAAGGAGCTAATTGTATAGAAAAAAATAGAGAATAATACAACTATACCACTAATATTGATTACATCTGGGAAAGAGAATGTGATAATAGCCAGAAGAGTACTTCCTATACCGGCACCATCCAACAGAAAAGACGCGAGCCATAAATGTAACTCATGTGGGTCATCTTTAATTTTCTTGTAGCTACCTGAAGAAAAGTAAAAAGGAACAGGTGAAATTAATTTTAATAGTATGTTTGAACAAGCCAAATACATATAAAAATATTATTTCAACAGGTAATCATGATAAAAAATACTGTTAATCACATTTTACATTATACTTACAGCCCATCTTAAGGTAGACTGTTTCAAGTGTTCAATAGCCACGTGTGGCCAGTGGCTACAACAATGGACCTTACACTTCCATAACTTCTATATTCTCAATAGCTATTTTTGGAATTTTTTGTAACTAAAATGCGTTTGTACATTACCATTATAATTAAAAATGAATAAAAACAGTATAAATTGGAAAAACAAAACTCAATTTTGCTGTTCAATCTGAAAGTAAATTTTTCAAAAACTGTAATACGCTCACTGAAGAAAGTTTAGAAAAATCAAGACTGGAAAAAATAAAAATAAAAATCACCTACCCAGAAAAAAAACACTTTAACATTTGAACAATTTTTTATAGAATTATTTTCCCATAAAGGTATGTGTTATATATGATACCACATTCATTTGAGGTATTTTATTGCTTCCATTTATAGAAAAGTGCTACATCTGTCTGTGTTTATCTGTCCTTATAGAAAGTTAATTATAAAACTTTAAATTTTTAAAGAAAACGATTGAAGTCTAGTTCTTCTGACTAGAAGAGATTTAGAAACTCCATGTGGAAATGACCCTTTTCTCGTTGATATGTTCCTTCTTGGACTGCTGGTTGTTATTTCCCTTCCATTAACTGTTAGGGATGTGCTACTGGAGGGTTTGTCTAAGCCACTGTATTGACAAATCATGGGGATGGGAGCTGGTGAGAAATTCTCTGAGGCCGAGTGCACCCTACGGTGAATGTAGGCAGAGCTTAACCACTAAAATCTCTCCTTCACATTTCACTTTTTTGTTGTTTGTTTGTTCACTTTTTGTGAGGGAGAACAGCAAACTGGTTTTTGGAGAGACATCAGTTATGAAGAGTTAAGTTCACATTTGTACCGAACATTACCATCTCCTTATCTCCTTTACCTCCAAACACAGAGCCTTTCCGTTTTTGTCCATAAAAGAACAGCATTGGAGCAAATGAAAAACGTGTTCCAAAAGGAACTGTTCTCAGCATCACACATTTCCCATAATTCTTAAAGCAGGATTCCAGGGTAGAGAAGTTAAAGTCAGAGGAGAGACCATTTCCTGTAAAGACAGCATTTAACCAAGTGGTCAGATTTACTCCTGCTGAGCAAGTTCTGGCAATCCACTTCCCACAATTAAAATGACCTCTTTTCATCAGAATGCCTCCATTAAAATGATCCCTTTTTATAAGAAAATTACTTGCAAAGAGAATAAATATTCTATGCATCTAAAAGAGTCCCATGAAATTTCAATGATTGGGTTCATTCAAGTGCACACAAAAGCACTTGGGCCAAGTATCAAAAGACAAAAGAAACTAGAGATAAGGCCCACATCCTTCTTTATCATCGAGACAATAAACCGTAAGCAAAATCAGACTTATATTCAAGTTTTACAAGGACTGATTTTCTGGGGGTTTAAAACAATAGGTTAGAGTCAATAGCTACGCCTGCAAAAATAAATAAATAAATAAAAGTTTAAGAACGGAGAAATATTTGAAGCACTTGGCACATGGTTAAAGAACAGCCATGTTACTGACTTGGTTCAAGGAGTGGTTCTCAGCCTCCCTGTTTGGCTCTTGTACTCTGTTCTCTCAAGATTTACTTCGACCCTCCCTGTGCTGTCAAATTCCATTTTAAACAAGCATGTTTACCCAGTGTCTATCTCAAACCCCAAACTAGCTGCAGCATTCCATACCTTTCCCCTCTAATTTGGCCCTGTTCCCTTTGTTCGGACCTTAACACAGATGCTCAGGTCCCCAGTCACTATTCTCTGCTGCTCTCTGCACCTCTGGCCTTCCCAGTCCTGCTGTCCCCACAGGGCCTGTGTCACCGAAGTAGCCGGAAACAGGAGGCATTTGGGGTTGGGAGGCACTTCTGCCCACTGTCTAACAAGATCAGTGCAGCCTTAGACTTGTGGAGTAGTCCACGGGGAGAGAAGGTAGTGGTATTTATAACAATGCAGCCCTGTATTGAGCAGGCTATGTGCTAAAGAACTTTACAAACACTGGCCCCCTGCATCCAAAACAACAAAATCGATCCTTTCAGACCTCTCTCTCTCTCTCTTTTTTTTTTTTCTGATGAGAAAATAGATGGAGAGTGGTCAAGCGCTCGAGTTTAAAGTCACATGTAGCTGGCAGAGTCACGGCTTCAGTGCACGGGTGTCTCACTCCAATGACATGGAGTTTGTGGTATATGAAGAAAGCTGTAAGTCACACCAAACCCTGCACTGCTCTCAGTGCCACACGCAGATAGCATTATTAATTCCTACTACTAAGCAGAGTTCAGACCTCAAGGCCCACCAGTGGCTCAGTGTCTACCGGTCAGGGATAATAGCACTGGATTTGGAATCTGATAAACTTGGGTTCATCACCTTTGCTACCAGGACAAATTATTTCACCTCTCTGAGTGTCAATATCCTAATCTGTACAATGTCGCTAGTAATTTTCACTTCGTAAAGTATTTTCAGGATTAGATGCCATGACGTATGTAATAGCTTTGGCATGGATTAAGCACCATATGTGGTGCGTGTTTACTGTGAGCTCCATCTCTATCTCCTATACCCTACTTATTCTAGGGGAAATGACTTCCTCAGCCTGAACAAGAGGCATGCTCACCGAGCAACAACCTTTGCAGCTTCCTTGCTTCCTTTTCTTTTTGTTCATCACTACTTGGCTTTTCCACCTCTCAGTCCCCTCTCCATCTCTTTTTCTGTCACTACCAGTTATTTCCCTATCTCTTTTATCCCCTTGTTAAGGCCTTTCCCAATCCTCCTCCTTCAAAATTGACCCCTTTTCCCCATGTCCTGCCTTTCTTAGACTTCTCCCACCTTTCTCCTATGATCAGATTCTTTTCTAGGACACTCCCTTTTCAGTACTTCAACTAACTAATATGCACTATGTGCTGTGCTGCTGCGTGCGCATCACAACGAGGAATATGAAGGCAAGTATGGCATGGGCCCCAGTATTCAGAGGCTCATAATCTAGTGTGGGGGAGAGACACACTCCAGCCTGCCTCGACCTGTCCCACCCGCTCACCCTGGGGTGTACTGCCTTCCTCAGATAATCCCCTCCACTTTCTCCTGGTCCTGGGTTACATGCCGTTTTGCCAGGCTGGCATGTTTTATCCAGCCTCTTCCCATTTTGTCACATGACTACTCAAAACATGCCTGTTCTATGTCACATTAACTTTTTATCCTTCCCAAGATATTAACTAGCCAATCTAATGAGGTAATTTTTTCTAGTATGCTCAGGAGACAGGATTAGATGAGAGGACCCAGTCTTCTCTGGAATCTTCTCTCTTGTTCAAGGCAGAGATTACGGCTTTTTAAAGATAGCGCTATTCACAATAGTCAAGGAATGGAAACAACCTCAATAGCTCTCGATGAATGAATAAAGAAAATGTGGTGTATATGCACAATAGAAAATTAAGCTTTTTTTTTTTTTTAAAAGGAAATTCTGCCATATGTATGTATGAACTTGGAGGACATTATGCTAAGAGAAATAAGCCAATCATAGAAAGACAAATAGTATATGATTCCACTATATGAGAAAACTAAAATATCCTTCACAAAAACAAAGAGTAGAAGGGTGGCTGCCAGTGGCTGGCAGAGGAGGAAATGGGAACTTGTTAGTCAATGGGCACAAAACTTCAGTTATAAAAGATGAGCAAGTTCTGGAGAAATTCTGTGCGACATTGTGCACTTACTCTGTTGTGCACTTAAAAAATATGTTAAAAGTATAGATCTCATGTTGAATATTCTTACCATAAAAACAACAAAATAGGAGATGAAAGAACTTTTAGCAGTGATGTATATGTATATTACCTCAATTGTGGTGGTGGTTTCGTAGCTGTATGCCTGTATCCGAACTCATCGAACTACAGTAAATGCATGCAGCCTTTTCTTTTTTTTTGTATATCAATTACACTTCAATAAAGCAGTTTAAAAAATTCATTATCCTTACCTTGGACAAGTCATCTCCCAGCTTGTTCATCAAATATTAACTGTCCTAAATGCAATGTGCTATCTAATATTGGATACTGAAACAGAAAAAAATGGAGATGAGTGGAAATAAAGTCTGGAGTTCAGTTAATAGTAATATACCAAAGTAGTTTCATAGTTTTGACAAATGTACCATAGTAATGGAAGATGTTAACAGTAGGAGAAACTGGGAGAGGGATATACAACAACACTCTTATCTTACTCTCAAAGAAAATTGTGATAAACTTATAAGAATTACAAGCATGTAACCTCATAACAAAATAGGAATCTACCGTCACTCTCTTGCCAACCCCAGTGCTTTATCTGAGCCTTGCCTGATCTATGATAAATGCTTCAGTATTCTCTACAACTTTCCTTCTCAT
>NW_024350738.1:0-339 GCF_902729225.1 Pteropus medius | reverse complement strand
GATCATATCAGCGACCCGACTACAGGCAAGGGATGAGCTTCCGAAACTACGAAGCCACGTTCTGGCTCAAAGTTGGTGCTGAAGATGATCATTACGACAACTGTGTCATCCTACAAGCCTGAGTCCATGAGCCCAGCTCTCTGTTCCCAGTCGCTTAATCTACAAAACACAGTCAATGTGTTGGACGATTTTCTGTAATGCCTGTTTCAGCTCTAGAAAAACCTAGTTGTCTGGGAATTCGGTTTCTTCCCCTATACTTTGCAACTGCAAAATGTCGTGATACTATACTTATCGCGACATTTTTTCCCTCCTAGCAACTCCTCCAAAAAAAAAAAAAAA
>NW_024350737.1:0-372 GCF_902729225.1 Pteropus medius | reverse complement strand
GTGACGTCCATTTTGAGCCAGAATCGCAGACTTCCGAGAAAAGGCTCACTTGCGGCAAATGCACAGCCCTCCCGGGGCCTTGGGGCTCTGTGGGCCACGCCCCGTCATCTGCGGGTACTGGGGTGGCGAAGTGGAGGAGCACTCACTGACAATTTGAGCTCCTAGAGGTACAAACTACGTGTCATTCGTCTCAGCATCCCCTTGCAGGGGTCAGGGCCGCCCACAGACAGCGTACCCGGGGATGCTTTGGCCCTCCGTCCATGGCGGCCGTCACCCGCTGGAAAGAGTTCAGGTGGAAGACAATGCAGACAGCTGTGGGTCTGAATTCGGCCTCCGTGCCTTAGGAGCTTTGCGATCAGCTCTTTGAGCCTT
>NW_024350736.1:0-656 GCF_902729225.1 Pteropus medius | reverse complement strand
GTTTAGGATTAGATTTAGTTTTAGGGTTAAGATCAGTGTTAGGGTTAGGGTTAGTTTTAGGAGTTTAGGGTTAGTTTTAGGATTAGGGATAGGATTACGTCTCTTCTTAGAATTATGGTTAGTGTTATGGTTATGGTTATGGTTATAGTTAGCATTAGTGTTAGGGTTAGGGTGATGGTTAGTGTTAAAGTTTGTGTTAGGTTTAGGTTTAGGGTAAGGGGTTTGGGTTAGGAATATTTTTAGTTTAAAATTTCGACTATGAGTTATTGTTAGAGTTAAGGTAGGGTTAGGATTAGGATTAGCTTTAGTTTTCGTGTTAGGATCGGGTTAAGGTTAAGGTTAGTGTTACTGTTAGGCTTTATTGTTACGGTTAAGGCTATGGTTAGGGTTAGTGTTATTGTAAGGGTTTAGCGTTCGGGTTAGAGTTTCACTTGGTTTAGGGTTAGGGTTAGTGTAAGAGGTTAGATTTAGGATTAGTGTTATGGTTAGGATGGCTTTAGGGTTAGGTTAAGTTTAGGGTTTGCGTTAAAGTTAGGTCAGTGTTATGATTAGGCTTAGCTTTAGGTTTAGGGTTAGGGTTAAGATTAGGGGTTAAGCTTAGTATTATTGTTAGTTTAAAATTTAGGTTTAGCGTTAGAATTAGTGTTAGTATTAGC
>NW_024350735.1:0-537 GCF_902729225.1 Pteropus medius | reverse complement strand
ATAAATGTCTAACCACTATGCTGTATACCTGAAACTAGAAGAAAATAACACTGAATGTCAACTCTAATTAAAAGATATAGATGATTGATAGATAGATAGATATATAGATAGATAGATAGATAGACAGAGAAGAAAAACTGAAAGGTGTTTGCATGTATACACTAAAGTTTCCACATAGAGTAATAAAATCAGTCTGTGTATCTCACAATTGACTGGCAAGTGTCTCCCTGTATTAGTCACACAAACGTTTAACCACATCAGAGATCAGTAAATTTTTTTCTGAAAAGAGCCAGATAGTAAATATTTTTGGAGTACTTCAATCCATATAGTCTCTGCTACAATTATTCTACTTTGCCACTGCAGCAATGAAAAGAGCCACAAATAATACATAAATGACCATGACTATGTTTACAAATTATTATTTACAAAGCAGGTAATGGACTGAATTTAGCCCATGGGTTATAGTTTGATACCCTGCACTAGACTGCTCATTCCTCTAGTAATTTTCAATTTGGGAAATAAAATTAAAAGTTAAGG
>NW_024350734.1:0-476 GCF_902729225.1 Pteropus medius | reverse complement strand
GGAGGGGTCCCCGTTGGGGGAGGGTGGAGCTCCCAGAACTCACAACTGGGGCTTGCGTTTAATGGCTGCCTACCCTAGGTCTTTGTGCCTATTTACCATCCACTTACGCTGAGACAGATTCCGAACCAATTTCCGGGGACCACTAGGCAAAACACCAAACCCGTGAGCGCACAGTCTGCAGAAAGTTACTCCTGCGTCCTGCTCTTCCCGCGATACCTAGGGAGCTCCAGCGTCAGAAATCGTAGGTCTAAGCACACGTGCAGCAAAGAAACAGAGAGACTGGAGCCTGGCTCTGCCCGGGAAGAGTGCGACAGGGGAGTCCCCCAACTGAACTGTCCCGTGGTACCTGGGATAGGAGTCTGGGATGAATCGCGGACTAATGCGACGAAGAGACCCAGACAGAAGTGGACAGAGACTCTAAGACTGTCGGGGAGATCAACTAAGAGAGAGAAATGGAGAGAGGCAGGGGAGGGAAG
>NW_024350733.1:0-336 GCF_902729225.1 Pteropus medius | reverse complement strand
CCATTTTGAGCCAGAATCGCAGACTTCCGAGAAAAGGCTCACTTGCGGCAAATGCACTGCCCTCCCGGGGCCTTGGGGCTCTGTGGGCCATGCCCGGTAATCTGCGGGTACTGGGGTGGCGAAGTTGGAGGAGCACTCACTGACACTTTGAGCTCCTAGAGGTACAAACTACGTGTCATTCACTCTGCATCCACTTGCAGGGTTCAGGGCCGCCCACAGACAGCGTACCCGGGGATGCTTTGGCCCCTCCTTCCATGGAGGCCGTCACCCGCTGGAAAGAGTTCAGTTGGGAGACACTGCAGACAGCTGTGGGTCTGAATTCGGCCTCCGTGCCTT
>NW_024350732.1:0-731 GCF_902729225.1 Pteropus medius | reverse complement strand
AAAACTGGAAGAGTGCTGCTAGAACTTTCTTGGCCAGACTCACAGGCGCGCACCCTGTGGGCGGGCTGCGGAGAGCCCGTGTTCTCGCTGGGCGGCTGCATGGCTGGCTGGAAGCGAGGCCGGTGCGCGTGATCCCGACTTCGGGGCTGAGCGTCTGCCGTGTGCAGTGGGACCAGAGTGTCTCATGCAGACCGCATGAATGTGCACCTTCTAGCGAACACTGTTCCGAGCAGTGCGTGTGGTCCTGCACTTAGTCCCGTGAATGCCACGTGCTGCTTTCATGGCCGGCGGGAGGAGGCAGCCGCTGCGGGGGCCTGGTCTCGTCTGTGCGCGTGAGCGGAGAGCCGGCGTCTGCAGAGAACCCCAGTGTGTGGGAGCTGTTCGGGGCTAGTTGATGCCATGAAGGGCTGGAATGTGAGTTACTGAGTCGTGGGGGACAGAGGCCCTCCGTGTGCCAGGCTGGACTTTCCGCTCCTTCCCGCAGACAGCTGGCACAGGTGTCCTCGGGCTGCGAGTGTGCGCTGTGTCATGCTCCTGCCATGGTCCCGAAAGGAGGCCCCCCTCCCTGAGAGGGGGTGCCAGCCGTGTCCTTTCATTATTCCCCTGCCCGTCTCGATGTCCCTCTGCTAGGTCACCTCGCCCTGCTTGGTCCGCGTGAGGCAGTTCCAGGGCTGGGCTCTCCAGGCCTCGGAATCAGCAGCCCCAGTTGTTGGCCCAGAGGTGGTCATGTG
>NW_024350731.1:0-11217 GCF_902729225.1 Pteropus medius | reverse complement strand
TATGTTCATCTATATGCATATATATGTATATGGTGGATTTTCGAAGGTAACCTGCGTGGACCCCTGGTCTACCACAGAAGACAGGCCGCTTCCTCGCACCTCCACCTCCCCGCAGTGTGGACACCATGCCCAGAGCCACAATTCAGCATGATCTCTTTTCATCCCAGAGGCCCCGGGGCTCCTTCCTAAGGCCTCGGCTCCTTCCCGCTTTCCGCAGTGGAAATCAGACTTCAGACGGAAGCAGACACCTCCCTCGCCCTCACCTTTCTGCCTGGGATGGTCGCGATGGTCCCCGTGGACGCATTCAAAATGAAGAAATGAAAGGCTCAGAGAGCTGATCGCAAAGCTCCTAAGGCACGGAGGCCGAATTCAGACCCACAGCTGTCTGCAGTGTCTCCCAGCTGACCTCTTTCCAGCGGGTGACGGCCCCATGGACGGAGGGGCCAAAGCATCCCTGGCTACGCTGTCTGTGGGTGGCCGTGAACCCTGCAAGAGGATACAGAGACTAATGGGACGTAGTTTGTACCTCTAGGAGCTCAAAGTGTCAGTGAGTGCTCCTCCAACTTCGCTACCCCAGTACCCGCAGATGACCGAGCATCGCCCACAGAGCCCCAAGGCCCCGGGAGGGCTGTGCATTTGCCGCTAGTGAGCCTTTTCTCGGAAGTCTGGGATTCTGGCTCGAAATGGACGTCACCAGAGAGCTTTTTGCCAAAGCTACCATATACATATATATGCATATATATGTTCACCTATATGCATATATATGTATATGGTGGATTTTCGAAGGAAACCTGCGTGGACCCCTGGTCTACTACAGAAGACAGGCCGCTGCTAGCACCTCCACCTCCCTGCAGTGTGGACACCGGGCGTTCCAGAGCCACAATTCAGCATGATCTCTTTTCATCCCGGAGGCCCTGGGGCTCCTTCCTCAGGCCTCGGCTCCTTCCCGCTTTCCGCAGTGGAAATCAGACTTCAGGACGGAAGCAGACACCTCCCTCGCCCCCACCTTTCTGCCTGGGATGGTCGTGATGGGCCCCGTGGACGCATTCAAAATGAAGAAATGAAAGGCTCAGAGAGCTGATCGCAAAGCCCCTAAGGCACGGAGGCCGAATTCAGACCCACAGCTGTCTGCAGTGTCTCCCAGCTGACCTCTTTCCAGCGGGTGACGGCCCCCATGGACGGAGGGGCCAAAGCATCCCTGCTACGCTGTCTGTGGGTGGCCGTGAACCCTGCAAGAGGATACAGAGACGAATGAGACGTAGTTTGTACCTCTAGGAGTTCAAAGTGTCAGTGAGTGCTCCTCCAACTTCGCTACCCCAGTACCCGCAGATGACCGAACATCGCCCACAGAGCCCCAAGGCCCCGGGAGGGCTGTGCATTTGCCGCAAGTGAGCCTTTTCTCGGAAGTCTGCGATTCTGGCTCGAAATGGACGTCACCAGAGAGCTTTTTGCCAAAGCTACCATATACATATATATGCATATATATGTTCATCTATATGCATATATGTATATGGTGGATTTTCGAAGGAAACCTGCCTGGACCCCTGCTCTACCACAGGAGACAGGCCGCTTCTCGCACCTCCACCTCCCCGCAGTGTGGACACCGGGCGTTCCAGAGCCACAATTCAGCATGATCTCTTTTCATCCCAGAGGCCCCGGGGCTCCTTCCTAAGGCCTCGGCTCCTTCCCGCTTTCCGCAGTGGAAATCAGACTTCAGGTCGGAAGCAGACACCTCCCTCTCCCTCACCTTTCAGCCTGGGATGGTCGTAATGGTCCCCGTGGACGCATTCAAAATGAAGAAATGAAAGGCTCAAAGAGCTGATCGCAAGCTCCTAAGGCACGGAGGCCGAATTCAGACCCACAGCTGTCTGCAGTGTCTCCCAGCTGACCTCTTTCCAGCGGGTGACGGCCCCCATGGACGGAGGGGCCAAAGCATCCCTGGCTACGCTGTCTGTGGGTGGCCGTGAACCCTGCAAGAGGATACAGAGACGAATGAGACGTAGTTTGTACCTCTAGGAGCTCAAAGTGTCAGTGAGTTCTCCTCCAACTTCGCTACCCCAGTACCCGCAGATGACCGAGCATCGCCCACAGAGCCCCAAGGCCCCGGGAGGGCTGTGCATTTGCCGCAAGTGAGCCTTTTCTCGGAAGTCTGCGATTCTGGCTCGAAATGGACGTCACCAGAGAGCTTTTGCCAAAGCTACCATATACATATATATGCATATATATGTTCATCTATATGCATATATATGTATATGGTGGATTTTCAAAGGAAACCTGCCTGGACCCCTGCTCTACCACAGAAGACAGGCCGCTCCTCGCACCTCCACCTCCCCTCAGTGTGGACACCGGGCGTTCCAGAGCCACAATTCAGCATGATCTCTTTTCATCCCAGAGGCCCCGGGGCTCCTTCCTAAGGCCTCGGCTCCTTCCCGCTTTCCGCAGTGGAAATCAGACTTCAGGACGGAAGCAGACACCTCCCTCGCCTCACCTTTCTG
Source organism: Pteropus medius (assembly GCF_902729225.1). Taxonomy (NCBI): domain Eukaryota; kingdom Metazoa; phylum Chordata; class Mammalia; order Chiroptera; family Pteropodidae; genus Pteropus; species Pteropus medius. Next base: position 8,722 of record NW_024350731.1, on the reverse strand, counting down.
CCTGGGATGGTCGTGATGGTCCCCGTGGACGCATTCAAAATGAAGAAATGAAAGGCTCAGAGAGCTGATCGCAAAGCTCCTAAGGCACGGAGGCCGAATTCAGACCCACAGCTGTCTGCAGTGTCTCCCAGCTGACCTCTTTCCAGCGGGTGACGGCCCCCATGGACGGAGGGGCCAGCATCCCTGGCTACGCTGTCTGTGGGTGGCCGTGAACCCTGCAAGAGGATACAGAGACGAATGAGACGTAGTTTGTACCTCTAGGAGCTCAAAGTGTCAGTGAGTGCTCCTCCAACTTCGCTACCCCAGTACCCGCAGATGACCGAGCATCGCCTACAGAGCCCCAAGGCCCCGGGAGGGCTGTGCATTTGCCGCAAGTGAGCCTTTTCTCGGAAGTCTGCGATTCTGGCTCGAAATGGACGCCACCAGAGAGCTTTTTGCCAAAGCTACCATATACATATATATGCATATATATGTTCATCTATATGCATATATATGTATATGGTGGATTTTCGAAGGAAACCTGCCTGGACCCCTGCTCTACCACAGGAGACAGGCCGCTCCTCGCACCTCCACCTCCCCGCAGTGTGGAAACCAAGCGTTCCAGAGCCACAATTCAGCATGATCTCTTTTCATCCCAGAGGCCCCGGGGCTCCTTCCTAAGGCCTCGGCTCCTTCCCGCTTTCCGCAGTGGAAATCAGACTTCAGGACGGAAGCAGACACCTCCTCGCCCTCACCTTTCTGCCTGGGATGGTCGTGATGGTCCCCGTGGACGCATTCAAAATGAAGAAATGAAAGGCTCAGAGAGCTGATCGCAAAGCTCCTAAGGCACGGAGGCCGAATTCAGACCCACAGCCGTCTGCAGTGTCTCCCAGCTGACCTCTTTCCAGCGGGTGACGGCCCCATGGACGGAGGGGCCAAAGCATCCCTGGCTACGCTGTCTGTGGGTGGCCGTGAACCCTGCAAGAGGATACAGAGACGAATGAGACGTAGTTTGTACCTCTAGGAGCCCAAAGTGTCAGTGAGTGCTCCTCCAACTTCGGTACCCCAGTACAAGCAGATGACCGAGCATCGCCCACAGAGCCCAAGGCCCCGGGAGCGCTGTGCATTGGCCGCAAGTGAGCCGTTTCTCGGAAGTCTGCTATTCTGGCTCAAAATGCCCGTCTGTAGAGTGCTTTTTGCCAGAGCTCCCCTAGATATATCTATATCTATATCTTTATCTGTATCTATAGATATCTCTATATCTATCTATCTATCCATCTATCTATTTAACTATCTATCTATCTATCTATCTATCTATCTATCTATCTATCTATGTATCTATGGATTTCTCTCTCTCTTTCTATATATATATTTATATATATATGGTGATTTTATAACAAAAGGCTGTGTTTTCCTTAGACATTTGAGATCAGACAGGCCGCTCCTAGCACCTCCACCTCCCCGCAGTGTGGACACCGGGCGTTCCAGAGCCACAATTCAGCATGATCTCTTTTCATCCCAGAGGCCCTGGGGCTCCTTCCTCAGGCCTCGGCTCCTTCCCGCTTTCCGCAGTGGAAATCAGACTTCAGGACGGAAGCAGACACCTCCCTCGCCCTCACCTTCTGCCTGGGATGGTCGTGATGGTCCCCGTGGACGCATTCAAAATGAAGAAATGAAAGGCTCAGAGAGCTGATCGCAAAGCTCCTAAGGCACGGAGGCCGAATTCAGACCCACAGCTGTCTGCAGAGTCTCCCAGCTGACCTCTTTCCAGCGGGTGACGGCCCCCATGGACGGAGGGGCCAAAGCATCCCTGGCTACGCTTTCTGTGGGTGGCCGTGAACCCTGCAAGAGTATACAGACACGAATGAGACGTAGTTTGGACCTCTAGGAGCTCAAAGTGTCAGTGAGCGCTCCTCCAACTTCGCTACCCCAGTACCCGCAGATGACCGAGCATCGCCCACAGAGCCCCAAGGCCCCGGGAGGGTTGTGCATTTGCCGCAAGTGAGCCTTTTCTCGGAAGTCTGCGATTCTGGCTCGAAATGGACGTCACCAGAGAGTTTTTTGCCAAAGCTACCATATACATATATATGCATATATATGTTCATCTATATGCATATATATGTATATGGTGGATTTTCGAAGGAAACCTGCCTGGACCCCTGCTCTACCACAGAAGACAGGCCGCTCCTCGCACCTCCACCTCCCCGCAGTGTGGACACCGGGCGTTCCAGAGCCACACCAGCATGATCTCTTTTCATCCCAGAGGCCCCGGGGCTCCTTCCTAAGGCCTCGGCTCCTTCCCGCTTTCCGCAGTGGAAATCAGACTTCAGGACGGAAGCAGACACCTCCCCCTCCCTCACCTTTCTGCCTGGGATGGTCGTAATGGTCCCCGTGGACGCATTCAAAATGAAGAAATGAAAGGCTCAAAGAGCTGATCGCAAAGCTCCTAAGGCACGGAGGCCGAATTCAGACCCACAGCTGTCTGCAGTGTCTCACAGCTGACCTCTTTCCAGCGGGTGACGGCCCCCATGGACGGAGGGGCCAAAGCATCCCTTGGCTACGCTGTCTGTGGGTGGCCGTGAACCCTGCAAGAGGATACAGAGACGAATGAGACGTACTTTGTACCTCTAGGAGCTCAAAGTGTCAGTGAGTGCTCCTCCAACTTCGCTACCCCAGTACCCGCAGATGACCGAGCATCGCCCACAGAGCCTAAGGCCCCGGGAGCTCTGTGCATTGGCCGCAAGTGAGCCATTTCTCGGAAATCTGCGATTCTGGCTCAAAATGCACGTCTGTAGAGTGCTTTTTGCCAGAGCTCCCCTAGATATATTTCCATTCATATCTTTATCTGTATCTATAGATATCTTTATATCTATCTATCTATCTATCCATCTATCTATCTAACTATCTATCTATCTATCTATCTATCTATCTATCTATCTATCTATGTATCTATGGATTTCTCTCTCTCTTTCTATATATATTTATATATATATGGTGATTTTTATAACAAAAGGCTGTGTTTTCCTTAGACATTTGAGATCAGACAGGCCGCTCCTAGCACCTCCACCTCCCCGCAGTGTGGACACCGGGCGTTCCAGAGCCACAATTCAGCATGATCTCTTTCATCCCAGAGGCCCCGGGGCTCCTTCCTAAGGCCTCGGCTCCTTCCCGCTTTCCGCAGTGGAAATCAGACTTCAGGACGGAAGCAGACACCTCCCTCGCCCTCACCTTTCTGCCTGGGATGGTCGTGATGGTCCCCGTGGACGCATTCAAAATGAAGAAATGAAAGGCTCAGACAGCTGATCGCAAAGCTCCTAAGGCACGGAGGCCGAATTCAGACCCACAGCTGTCTGCAGAGTCTCCCAGCTGACCTCTTTCCAGCGGGTGACGGCCCCCATGGACGGAGGGGCCAAAGCATCCCTGGCTACGCTTTCTGTGGGTGGCCGTGAACCCTGCAAGAGGATACAGACACGAATGAGACGTAGTTTGGACCTCTAGGAGCTCAAAGTGTCAGTGAGCGCTCCTCCAACTTCGCTACCCCAGTACCCGCAGATGACCGAGCATCGCCCACAGAGCCCCAAGGCCCCGGGAGGGCTGTGCATTTGCCACAGTGAGACTTTTCTCGGAAGTCTGCGATTCTGGCTCGAAATGGACGTCACCAGAGAGCTTTTTGCCAAAGCTACCATATACCTATATATGCATATATATGTTCATCTATATGCATATATAGGTATATGGTGGATTTTCGAAGTAAACCTGCGTGGACCCCTGTACTACCACAGAAGACAGGCCGCTCCTAGCACCTCCACCTCCCCGCAGTGTGGACACCGGGCGTTCCAGAGCCACAATTCAGCATGATCTCTTTTCATCCCAGAGGCCCCGGGCTCCTTCCTAAGGCCTCGGCTCCTTCCCACTTTCCGCAGTGGAAATCAGACTTCAGGACGGAAGCAGACACCTCCCTCGCCCTCACCTTTCTGCCTGGGATGGTCGTGATGGTCCCCGTGGATGCATTCAAAATGAAGAAATGAAAGGCTCAGAGAGTTGATCGCAAAGCTCCTAAGGCACGGAGGCCGAATTCAGACCCACAGCTGTCTGCAGTGTCTCCCAGCTGACCTCTTTCCAGCGGGTGACGGCCCCCATGGACGGAGGGGCCAGCATCCCTGGCTACGCTGTCTGTGGGTGGCCGTGAACCCTGCAAGAGGATACAGAGACGAATGAGACGTAGTTTGTACCTCTAGGAGCTCAAAGTGTCAATGAGTGCTCCTCCAACTTTGCTACCCCAGTACCCGCAGATGACCGAGCATCGCCCACAGAGCCCCAAGGCCCCGGGAGGGCTGTGCATTTGCCGCAAGTGAGCCTTTTTTCGGAAGTCTGCGATTCTGGCTCAAAATGAACGTCACCAGAGAGCTTTTCGCCAAAGCTACCATATACATATATATGCATATATATATTCATCTATATGCATATATATGTATATGGTGGATTTTCGAAGGAAACCTGCGTGGACCCCTGGTCTACCACAGAAGACAGGCCGCTCCTAGCTCCTCCACCTCCCCGCAGTTGGGACACCGGGCGTTCCAGAGCCACAATTCAGCATGATCTCTTTTCATCCCAGAGGCCCCGGGGCTCCTTCCTAAGGCCTCGGCTCCTTCCCGCTTTCCGCAGTGGAAATAAGACTTCAGGACGGAAGGAGACACCTCCGTCGCCCTCACCTTTCTGCCTGGGATGGTCGTAATGGTCCCCGTGGACGCATTCAAAATGAAGAATGAAAGGCTCAGAGAGCTGATCGCAAAGCTCCTAAGGCACGGAGGCCGAATTCAGACCCACAGCTGTCTGCAGTGCCTCCCAACTGAAGTCTTCCCACCGCGTGACGGCCGCCATGGACGGAGGGGCCAAAGCATCCCTGGGTACGCTGTCTGTGGGTGGCCCTGAACCCTGCAAGAGGATACAGAGACGAATGAGACGTAGTTTGTACCTCTACGAGCTCAAAGTGTCAGTGAGTGCTCCTCCAACTTCGGTACCCCAGTACAAGCAGATGACCGAGCATCGCCCACAGAGCCCAAGGCCCCGGGAGCGCTGTGCATTGGCCGCAAGAGAGCCTTTTCTCGGAAGTCTGTGATTCTGGCTCAAAATGCCCGTCTGTAGAGTGCTTTTTGCCAGAGCTCCCCTAGATATATCTATATCTATATCTTTATGTGTATCTATAGATATCTCTATATCTATCTATCTATCCATCTATCTATCTAACTATCTATCTATCTATCTATCTATCTATCTATGTATCTCTGGATTTCTCTCTCTCTTTCTATATATATATTTATATATATATGGTGATTTTATGGCTCAAAAGGCTGTGTTTTCCTTGGACATTTGGCAAGGATCGGAACAGGCGCTCTCCTAACACCTCCCACCTCCATGAGTGTGGACGCAGGCGTTCCAGAGCCACAATTCAGCATGATCTCTTTTTTTCATCCCAGAATTTGGGGCTCCTTCCTAAAGGCCTCAGCTCCTTCCCGCTTTCCGCAGTGGAAATCAGACTTCAGGACGGAAGCAGACACCTCCCTCGCCCTCACCTTTCTGCCTGGGATGGTCGTGATGGTCCCCGTGGACGCATTCAAAATGAAGAAATGAAAGGCTCAGAGAGCTGATCGCAAAGCTCCGAAGGCACGGAGGCCGAATTCAGACCCACAGCTGTCTGCAAGTCTCCCAGCTGACCTCTTTCCAGCGGGTGACGGCCCCCATGGACGGAGGGGCCAAAGCATCCCTGGCTACGCTGTCTGTGGGTGGCCGTGAACCCTGCAAGAGGATACAGAGACGAATGAGACGTAGTTTGTACCTCTAGGAGCTCAAAGTGTCAGTGAGTGCTCCTCCAACTTCGCTACCCAGTACCCGCAGATGACCGAGCATCGCCCACAGAGCCCCAAGGCCCCGGGAGGGCTGTGCATTTGCCGCAAGGGAGCCTTTTCTCGGAAGTCTGCGATTCTGGCTCAAAATGGACGTCACCAGAGAGCTTTTTGCCAAAGCTACCATATGCATATATATGCATATATATGTTCATCTATATGCATATATATGTATATGGTGGATTTTCGAAGGAAACCTGCGTGGACCCCTGCTCTACCACAGAAGACAGGCCGCTCCTCGCACCTCCACCTCCCCGCAGTGTGGACACCGGGTGTTCCAGAGCCACAATTCAGCATGATCACTTTTCATCCCAGAGGCCCCGGGGCTCCTTCCTAAGGCCTCGGCTCCTTCCCGCTTTCCGCAGTGGAAATCAGACTTCAGGACGGAAGCAGACACCTCCCTCGCCCTCACCTTTCTGCCTGGGATGGTCGTGATGGTCCCCGTGGACGCATTCAAATGAAGAAATGAAAGGCTCAGAGAGCTGATCGCAAAGCTCCTAAGGCACGGAGGCCGAATTCAGACCCACAGCTGTCTGCAGTGTCTCCCAGCTGACCTCTTTCCAGCGGGTGACGGCCCCCATGGACGGAGGGGCCAAAGCATCCCTGGCTACGCTGTCTGTGGGTGGCCGTGAACCCTGCAAGAGGATACAGAGACGAATGAGACGTAGTTTGTACCTCTAGGAGCTCAAAGTGTCAGTGTGTGCTCCTCCAACTTCGCTACCCCAGTACCCGCAGATGACCGAGCATCGCCCACAGAGCCCAAAGGCCCCGGGAGGGCTGTGCATTTGCCGCAAGTGAGCCTTTTCTCGGAAGTCTGCGATTCTGGCTCGAAATGGACGTCACCAGAGAGCTTTTTGCCAAACTACCATATACATATATATGCATATATATGTTCATCTATATGCATATATATGTATATGGTGGATTTTCGAAGGAAACCTGCCTGGACCCCTGCTCTACCACAGAAGACAGGCAGCTCCTCGCACCTCCACCTCCCCGCAGTGTGGACACCGGGCGTTCCAGAGCCACAATTCAACATGATCTCTTTTCATCCCAGAGGCCCCGGGGCTCCTTCCTAAGGCCTCGGCTCCTTCCCGCTTTCCGCAGTGGAAATCAGACTTCAGGACGGAAGCAGACACCTCCCTCGCCCTCACCTTTCTGACTGGGATGGTCGTAATGGTCCCCGTGGACGCATTCAAAATGAAGAATGAAAGGCTCAGAGAGCTGATCGCAAAGCTCCTAAGGCACGGAGGCCGAATTCAGACCCACAGCTGTCTGCAGTGCCTCCCAACTGAAGTCTTCCCACCAGGTGACGGCCGCCATGGACGGAGGGGCCAAAGCATCCCTGGGTACGCTGTCTGTGGGTGGCCCTGAACCCTGCAAGAGGATACAGAGACGAATGAGACGTAGTTTGTACCTCTGGGAGCTCAAAGTGTCAGTGAGTGCTCCTCCAACTTCGCTACCCCAGTACCCGCAGATGACCGAGCATCGCCCACAGAGCCCCAAGGACCCGGGAGGGCTGTGCATTTGCCGCAAGTGAGCCTTTTCTCAGAAGTCTGCGATTCTGGCTCGAAATGGACGTCTGTGAGTGCTTTTGCCAGAGCTCCCCTAGATATATCTATATCTATATCTTTAATAATAATATAGATATCTCTATATCTATCTATCTATCCATCTATCTATCTATCTATCTATCTATCTATATGTATCTATGGATTTCTCTCTCTTTCTATATATATATTTATATATATATGAAGTGATTTTTTATAACAAAGGCTGTGTTTTCCTTAGACATTTGAGATCAAGACAGGCATCTAGCACCTCCACCTCCCACGCAGGTGTGGACACGGGCGTTCCAGAGCACAATTCAGCATGATCTCTTTTCATCCCAGAGGCCCCAGGGCTCCTTCTAAGACCTCGGCTCCTTTCCCACTTCCACCAGTGGAAATCGGGCAGCTTCAGGGCCGAGCAGACGCACCTCCCTCGCCCTCACCTTTCTGCCTGGGATGGTCGTGATGGTCCCGTGGACGCATTCTAAATGAAGAAATGAAAGGCTCAGAGAGCTGATCGCAAAGCTCCTAAGGCACGGAGGCCGAATTCAGACCCACAGCTGTCTGCAGTGTCTCCCAGCTGACCTCTTTCCAGCGGGTGACGGCCCCCATGGACAGAGGGGCCAAAGCATCCCTGGCTACGCTGTCTGTGGGTGGCCGTGAACCCTGCAAGAGGATACAGAGACGAATGAGACGTAGTTTGTACCTCTGGAGCTCAAAGTGTCACTGAGTGCTCCTCCAACTTCGCTACCCCAGTACCCGCAGATGACCGAGCATCGCCCACAGAGCCCCAAGGCCCCGGGAGGGCTGTGCATTTGCGCAAGTGAGCCTTTTCTCGGAAGTCTGCGATTCTGGCTCGAAATGGACGTCACCAGAGAGCTTTTTGCCAAAGCTACCATATACATATATATGCATATATATGTTCATCTATATGCATATATATGTATGGTGGATTTTCGAAGGAAACCTGCCTGGACCCCTGCTCTACCACAGAAGACAGGCCGCTCCTCGCACCTCCACCTCCCCGCAGTGTGGACACCGGGCGTTCCAGAGCCACAATTCAGCATGATCTCTTTTCATCCAGAGGCCCCGGGGCTCCTTCCTAAGGCCTCGGCTCCTTCCCGCTTTCCGCAGTGGAAATCAGACTTCAGGACGGAAGCAGACACCTCCCTCGCCCTCACCTTTCTGCCTGGGATGGTCGTGATGGTCCCCGTGGACGCATTCAAAATGAAGAAATGAAAGGCTCAGAGAGCTGATCGCAAAGCTCTAAGGCACGGAGGCCGAATTCAG